>NC_090444.1:1272746610-1273049640 GCF_031143425.1 Pleurodeles waltl
GATGCAAAGCCTGCTCGGACCCGAGAGTGCTGACCGGATCAACGCATCGTTCTCCTGCAGAGAGAAGAAACGGCGCACGCCGACCCGACTAAAGGAGAAACAACACAAGGTCTTGCTCGAGAGTGATATAGATGCATCGCAAGCTCTTTTTGAAGCACACTCGCCTGTGCAGGGTTATTTTTGACGCACCCAAAGTACATTTTCACACTAACAGTGTTAGTGTGTGTTTAAAATCACACGAAGACTCTTTTTTTATTTTTAGTGATAACTTGAATTGTGTATTGTGGAGTTTTGTCATTTTGGTATTGTTTTCTTTAGATAAATATTCTCTATTTTTCCAAACCTGTGTTGTGTCATTTTCTAGTGTCTTCATTAAGTTACTGTGTGTGTTGGTACAAATACTTTACACCTAGCACTCTGAAGCTAAGCCTACTGCTTGTGCCAAGCTACCAAGGAGGTAAGCAGGGGTTAGCTGAATGTGATTCTCTTTTTACCATGACTAGAGTGTGGATCCTTGCTTGGACAGGGGGTAACCTGACTGCCAACCAAAGGCCCCATTTCTAACAGGTTCCTTTTTGGGGAGGACTGTCCCTGCCTGTCACAAACTTTTGCTGATCACGTGCATCCTGAAGGGTCATGCCGGCTTTGGTGATGAATTCCCTGAAGCTGGCCAGGTCTATCGTGGTTACCGCTAAACACGTACTTTAGAGCCTCTTTGGATGTTCGCAAACCATATTTAAAAAAAAGATGCTGCAGTAGTAGACGTCTTCCTGAGGCCAAGCCCGGGCAGCAGTATACTAGATGGATTACTGTTTCAGTGAGATATTTACACAGAGTGCATTGTTGCAGATAGCAGCGTAGAAACTTCCAATGGTGTTTGTACTCCCAAGCAACGAGAGTTAAGAGCAACATCCACGGAATACTCTGGAAGGCACGGGCACCCAATGCTGCTTTTAAAAATGGTTGGCCACTTATAGTCTCATATGACTCCACTAAACCATCAGCGTCACTGATTTTCCTGATATTAGCAATATCACTTTCCCTTGAGGCTTACACCCCATGCTCCTTCAGTTTCCATCATAATAAGAGGGTCTGGCCCATACAAAGGAGCAAAGTTCAGAAGTTCTCCAGCGCTTCTTAGATAAGTAGTCCAATTACTGGAGTTATCTGTAAAAATTGCTTTCAAGGAACCCCTCAAGCTATCACTGTTGGCCCTAAAAACTCAATGAAAGAGCTTAATTGCATCTATTTTGCATTCTATCTCCATCCTTACTAAATCAAATTCCAGGCTTATCCCTGTGTCCTCGTAGGCCTAGGAATCTGAAATATTTTCTTGTAGGCTTTTATCTGGCAGTTCTCAAGCAGTGCTTGATATTCAAACTCCAAGGTAATGATACTTAGGCCCTGATTTATACTTTTTGGGGCAAAACTGCACTAACGCATTTTTGATAACAAGAATGGGGTGTGACTGTGAAGGAAAAAGGCAAAAGGCACTCAAGAATAAATAGAAGGCACGGGGTATACAACAGGTGCACTCACAGGGGACAACACCGAATCCCCCATTATGTTTACAAAGTAAACAAAACAAAACAACAACTTACGTGAGGCACTCAAACCAAATGTACCATTTAACAAAAAAGGATAGTGAGGTTCATGAACATGTAATCACTTAAATAAGAAGTTTCATAGTCCAAATAATCGATCAAAGATCAGTTCTTGATGCCTTTAACAGTCTTATAGTTTACTGTTGAACATTTTCTGGTATTCAGTTGATCAGAATTCTCGGGCGATCAGCCAAATCTTGAGCACAATGTCCCGAACACAATGCCAACACGTGTTACTTCTCAGGGAAAATACCCCAGCGACTTCTTCAGGGCTGAAATTTTACCAAACAAGACACTTGAGCTGGGAAACAAAATGCTAGAATAGCACATTATACACCCGTGCTGGATGAGTGAGTGAAAAACAAAAGCAGTAAAACCGGTGAAACCCTGGACGCCCAAATCGAGAAACAAACATTACAAGTAAAAAAGGACCAAGAACACAGTTGCCTAGTGTGATAGGTCACTATCAGAGAAAATAATATCTAACACATGAAGCCCAATATATCCCCCAGTGTGAAATATCCCTAAATCCCCAAATTAAAAAGTCCATAACCATCCAAAAAAATCAATTACAGAAAAAAACATATTATGTGCCCCAAAAAACACAAACTTGTCCACCCTCATAGTCAAATAGCAATATAATCCACAAATACCTTGTTCAGGATCAAAAACATAAACTAAAGTTTATTAGTCATCTAAGGTCGCGTATATCTTCACCGTAGTTAAAGTATCAAAGCCCCTGAGTGGCGAAAGTTCAGAAAATACAAATGAAAGATGCCGTTACTAATCAACAAAGGAACACCAAATACATCATCCAAAAGCGTGTTCTCCACCACGCATGCATGAAAAACGGTCTACAATACCTCGCTCAGCGGTCCAATGTAAAACTCTAAGGTTCATGTATGCATGAGTATCATGTGCGTATCATTGATGCTACTAACGCATTTTTGCACCAAAAAGTTTAGCACCGGCTTGCACCATTTCTGTGCACCAGCCGGGCACCATATTTATGGAATGGTGCAAGCCGGTGCAAAGGGTAGGCTAGTGTAAAAAAAATGACGTTAGCCGGGTGGGGCTTGCGGTATGGAAGAAGGGGGTTTTGCTCCAAAAAATGACGTTAGGCAGGTTAGAGTAAAAAAAATGACTCTGAACTGCCTAGAGTCATTTTCTGATGCAAAACCATCCATACCACATGACTCCTGTGCCCACCACCCCAATGGCCAGCACAGGGGACCAGGATCCCCTGGGAATGGCCATGGCACCCTGTGCCATGTATGGGGGCCCATTTCAAGGCCCCCTATGGCACTTTAAAAAATAAAATAAAATACTTACCTATACTTACCTGGGATGGGGTCCCGCATCCTCCGCTGACCCTCTCGTGTGGGTGGGGGTGTGCCTGGGGCCTGGGGATGGCACCTGTGGGCTTATTCCATGGTCTTCCACCATGGAAATAGGCCCACAGGTCCCCTAATGCCTGCCCTGACCTAGTCTTTAGAAAATGGGGCAAAGCAAGTTTTGCACCATTTGTTGACCCCTCCTACCTCCCGTGCACCATTTTTGCATGGGAGTATAAATATGGCGTTAAGGCCATAGAGTAATTTTTTGCACAGGAATGCCTACCTTGCATCTCATTAAGGCAAGGTATGTTTCGACATCCAAAAATTTGACTTTAACTCTATGAATTTGGCGCTAGACTTGTCTAGCGCCAAATTATAAATATGGAGTTAGTTTTGCACCAAATTAGAGTTAAAAAAATGACGCTAATTCGGTGCAAACAGAGTACAAATATGCCCCTTAGTGTCCATCTCTATTTTTAGTGGACCAAGGTTCCAATACATTTGAGGTCTTATTTATACTGTGCCTGCGCCAAATTTTCGTCAAAAATGTTTGATGCAAATTTGGCGCAAACCTTACACCGTATTTATACTTTGACGCCTGAGCCCACGAATGCCAAAATTCCGCTGTGTGCTTCCTTTTCTGGATGTGTGAAACCGCCTTGCGTTAATGACATGCAAGGTAGGCATTCCCGTCCAAAAAATGACTTAAACACCCGTGCGCCATATTTATCCTACCTCGCAAAAATCCCGCACGGCTGGGAGGCGGAGACGGAAAATGACACACAGCCTGATTTGCCTAAAAAAATAATGCCTTGGTCAGGGCAGGCGTTAAAAAGGGGCAAACACACTAGTACTTAAGGAAAACACACAGAAGCAACTTCAGAGCTCCAAAAGGAAGACATGGAGGTGCTATTCATCCAGCATGCACCAAGACACATAGCACAGGACCAACACCAGCAGCTTTCACCACACCAGCAGGGACCCTAAAGGCAATGCAGAAGGCAGGATAGGATATTCAGGACCAGGACAACCCTTCTGGGACTCAGGCAACATGACATCATCCAGAGGAAAAGACTCAACTGGCAAGCCATTCAGCAGCTGCTGCGCCACATAGACCCACAGTTGGCACCCAGCTTGCAGACACCCCACATCATTCCACCAGAGACCAAGCTGCTAGCTGTCGTCCACATGTAGGCAAGTGGCTCGTTTCAAACCACTGGTGCCCTGGTTGCTGGGATCTCACAGCCCTCATTCTCTGCCTTCCTACCCAAGGTATTGGATGCCATCATCTCCATCACACCCGCCACATCAGCTTTCCCAACACACAGCAGAAGCAGCAGGAAACCAAACAGGGCTTCTACCAAATCAATGGTTTCCCACACGTGCTTGGTGCCATTGACTGCACACACGTACGGATTGTGCCACCTGCTGCAACTGAGCATCTATACCGCAACAGGAAGCACACACACTCCATCAATGTGCAGCCCATTGTCGATCACTGGGGTTTGATCAGCAACATCGTGGCAAAGTATCCTGGGAGTGTACATGATTCATTCATCTTCCGCCACAGCACCATCAATCAACACTTCCAGGATGGACGATATGGCAATGGCCTACTTGTTGGTAAGTACAGAAACCTACTTATATACACACAGCACAGCAACCCTGTATGGCACACAACACATACACCACTACATTGACACGTGGCCAGGAAGACACTGAGGTTGTGACACTGCTAGTCATGTTTGATATCCTGATACAATGGGATACACAACTAGAGACAAATGACAGATGCAAATATCAACAGATGCCACTCCAATGACACAAGGGAACAATTTAAAACCACACAGTGACAATGACAAGGCCTTAACTACCAGTACAACTCGGAAGATGAATCTTACAATATCACATCAATAACACTCAATTAAACACCCTTCCAAACAATATGTACTGTGTAAGGGCTATGCAATGTGTTTCGCTGCAGGCCTAACACCATGACACAGATAGCATGATTATGATGACTCCAATGAATGAGACATGGAATCATTGAGGCTGTACCAGCATCTCACATCACTCCTGGTCTGACATTGCCCACTACCAATGAGCAAGTGGACTGTGCTAAAAACACATATTGATGTGACAATATTGCAAAGTGCACATTCCTATTCATACAGTTTGAGACAATGACACATATACACAACAGATGTACAGGCATATGGATCTTCTGCCACTTAAACCGTCAACCCCGCAACCAAGTTAGCCAGCTTAACTGGACCAGGTTCAGTAGTGTAGGTACATGTTGGAACATGAGTCAACTCGGTGAGGGCAGATAAATAGGTCTGCATAGAACTTGTCACACATGGGATATTTGTGCATTGTCAATTGTCAACACGTCAGTGCTGCCAGCTTATGGAGATGTGTTATACATTGTCACCTAGCCAAATCAAAGGGCCTCAATGATGTTTAACAAATTTTATTGCATATGTTAAATTGGATGGGATGTCCAGGTCATATAGATGCAACCGTGTTACCACCACTGTGGACTTGATTCTGTGTATGCAAATATCATGTCACCCCCAGTTAAGACACATGGACACCTCTTTCACATGACATAATGCATGGGAGTACACAATGTACTGCAAGTCTACTAAAATACCACTGACATCCGGTCAATCAGCCAAACACCAGTTCAGATAATGAAACATCCTAGTGCTGACGGTACTTCCTAGAAGCCTAGGATTCCACACAATAACACAAACACAGATGAGTCACAGAAAACACAAGAGAACAACTGCCATGCAAAGTGATAATCATGGTGCAAGGTCCATCACAATTTTTCACTCTTTTTCTCTTACAGCTGATCAGGGATATGGGATCCAGCCATGGATCATGACCCCATTTGCAAACCCAAGCACAGCATCAGAGCGTGCCTATAATGAGGCACATCGGAGGACACACACCGTAATAGAGAGGACCTTTGGCATCCTGAAGTCAAGATTCTGGTGCCTCAACATCACCGGAGGCAGCCCCCTATACTCACTTGAAATGGTGTGCAAGATCATTGTGACCAGTGCCATCCTGCAGAACATTTGTGTAAGGAGGAGTATTACCCTCTATGAACCACACCCACAAATGCCTGAAGAGGAGGAAGAGGAGGATGTTGTCCATCAATATGAGGGGGACCATCCAGACACTGCAGCAGGATTGCATCGGAGACAACACATTGTACAAAACTTCTTTTAACTCCACTCACCATCTCCACTGTCTTACCATATGTCATTAAACACCTAGGGGCATATTTATACTCCGTTTGCGCCGGAATTGCGTCGTTTTTTTTTACGCAATTCCGACGCAAAACTAACTCCATATTTATACTTTGGCATTAGACGCGTCTAGCGCCAAAGTCCATGGAGTTTGCGTCATTTTTTAGCGTGGACACCTACTTTGCGTTAATGAGATGCAAGGTAGGCGTTCACGTCTAAAAAAATGACTCCGAGGCATGTGCGTCGTATTTATACTCCCGGGCAAAATTCACGCCCGGGAGTGGGCGGGTCAAAAAAAATGACGTACGGCCGCTTTTGCGCCGTTTTTTAGCGCCTGCAAAAGGCAGGCGTTAAGGGACCTGTGGCGACTGAAGGAGCCCAGAGGTGCCCTCCCATGCCCCTAGGGACACCCCCTGTCACCCTTGCCCACCCCAGGAGGACACCCAAGGCTGGAGGGACCCATCCCAGGGACATTAAGGTAAGTTCAGGTAAGTGTTTTTTTTGTGGCATAGGGGGGCCTGATTTGTTCCCCCCTACATGCCACTATGCCCAATGACCATGCCCAGGGGACAGAAGTCCCCTGGGCATGGCCATTGGGCAAGGGGGCATGACTCCTGTCTTTGCTAAGACAGGAGTCATTTCTATGGGGTTTGGGAGTGAAAAAAAATGGCGCAAATCGGGTTGAGGCGAAAAATTTGCCCCAACCTGACTTGCCCCATTTTTTGACGCCCAAGCCCCATATACCCCTACGCCGGCGCTGCCTGGTGTATGTCGTTTTTTTCCACGCACACCAGGCAGCGCCGGCGGCTAACGCCGGCTAACGTCATTGATTAAATACGGCGCCCGCATGTCGCTTCAGAATGGCGTTAGCCGGCGCTAATTTTTTTGACGCAAAACTGCGTTAGCGCAGTTTTGCGTCAAAAAGTATAAATATGGCCCCTAATCTAATCACCAAATAATGGTCTGGGTAATTATTTATTCAACACATTATCCCTAGGATTCATAATCACAGCTTAGCCTCATGGAGCATTGCAGATATACAGATTAGGATACTGAAGAATCCACATCACATTTGATGGGTATGAATGTACAGCCAACTTTACACACAGTGTAAATGACATATATCCTGTCTATTTCACATCTGAAGGGCAATATCAGAGGACCAGAGATATGGCACACATCCATGTTGGCAACATGGTTCATTGCAGCATATGGCACACAACTAAGACACCATCATTCATAAGGTAAGAAACTACTTCATACATGGGGCAGTGGATGTGCTATTGCACTGATAACAGGAATGTATGACCAGACCCTTGACAGCAGTAAGTGTGACATCAGCTATCTCTGCAAGGAGTATGTGTGACAAGAAGTCCATTTAAGCTGCAAATGGATAGCACGAGTGCCCCAGGTATGACAAGCATTGCTCACAAGACATCCCCTGCACAGTCCATCCCAGGTTATAAGTCCTGCCACTGCCATGTTTTCAGTCTCTCCCCACCCTTATCTAGGGGGCCCTGGAAATGGACTATTTGTACCCAGATAATCCCTCATCTACACGCACCCAGACTCACATTCTGACTCCAGTGTGCTTCCCTCTTTAGTATGGCATGCCATAGTCATAGTTCATCTGTCTGCATGGACTTCAGGTCCGATAATGCACTGCCTGGTAGTCTGTAGGACCTGTGACCACCTGTCCATTGCTTCCCATGTGAAAGGTACTGTTGGGCCTTGAACTTGATTCCCACCTACAGGACTTGTGAGAGACTGAAGCTGCACACACCCGTGAGCACTTCCATGCAGACCAGCCATATGAACCTGCACTGCCCTTGTTGCTGCCTGGAATGGCTTAGAAGCTGCCGTTATATGTATATCCTTGTTGTGCATTGCCGTATAAATCACTTGTGTAACACAGGCTTTGGGTGATTGTGTAACGTTGCAGCCCACAGGACAGATACTGTTTTAATTTTCCACAGTGTTGTTCCAGCTTTTCCCAGTCTCAGTCTGCTCACTGTGTATTTGCCTTGTTCATGTTAGTTCCTGACAGAGCCTCCATCCTGTTAGCCTGATTGGTTCATATCTTTGTGTTACCATAAAGGTTCCCTGTGGCTACATTTGTCTCATAGTTGCTTTCCATGCCCTCACTTTCCTCCTGGGGTATTGTGTCTGGTAGGTCTACGATGAATCCTCAAATGGATTGTATAGCGTAATCAGCTTACTTATCGTATCATGGTCTGGGACATGCCTTCAAATAGCCTAATTGTGGCCCATCCCTTGTCTGGGTTGCATGTATGCATGAGTGACAAACAGTGACAGTGTATCATGGCTGTATGCATGGATTGGGTATGGTGCCTCCAGCACCACAAACAACGTTTGCTACTGTGCATGAAAGGACAAAACATGTTTGTGCCCTGACGGTCCACACACAGATTCACATCACCCCAACCTATTGTTGAGGCTTGCGTGGTGACTAGCTGTGAGATTAATCAGCACAGAGGCACTGATGTTCCCGGTTGCAGTGGGATTTTTAGAGGCCACTCTGTGTACAAATGTTGTGGTGAAACCTGGCAGTTTAAAATTACTGATCCATTAACTTTGTGAGCACACCAAGGTTTCCCTGTTGTTAGTCTCTTAAAACTTCTACAGTGCCATAGCTGGACTATCCCCATGTGTGTTTCCAATTCCTCTTTGGCTTTCGTTCAATTCTGCTTTGAAGGATACTCTGTTAATGCAGGGAATGGCTCCACAGACTCTTGACTAGACCTGCACGTAACTGTGACAACATGGACCCCAATAATGGCACAGGGTACACATGGCCACACACTTGAACTGGACACCTTTGTGCAATTAACCACTGTAAATATGTGAACACATGCTGCTTGGTCTGCTGGTCCTCCACTGCCACAAGAGAAACATTGGTCATTTATATGATGCAAACTGTGGAGTGACATTACATATTTTGATTGGTTTTGGGACTTTATGTCACAAACACTGTATAAACATAGCATTTTCAAATGCCTGACTCATGGGTAGTATACAAACAAGTGACCGGGAAGTGGTATCCAACATTCCAGTACGTGTGATAGCTTAGTCTTGGAACATTGCCATTATCAACCGTCCTCTATCTATCCTGTGCATAGTTTGTCATGGGAGATGCTTTTGTCCCAAAAGTCAGGGAAGTTCACACAACATTAGGTGCTACGTGTATGACAAACACATTTCCTGACTCATTTCCGCACTGAATACCATCTGATGGTAATCCACATTTACAACATGTGCATACAAGCACATTTATGAAAACACATCTTGTGATCTTCACACAGAGGGCCAACTAAAATTGAAATTCCCAATTCACAGACATTAACACACAGGCCATGAGTAAATGTATTAAGGTGCATAGCCTTGCAATCCTTTATTGATGCACAACCTGCTCAAACTGGCTAATACCAATTTGTATTCCAAATGTTTGGGTATCTATTGCGTCAGTGAAGAGTGCTAATCCGGTAGAACAACTAGAGGATCATGGTCCGCAGTAGTGTGATCTGCCACATGTGCCCAAACACTGGAATGCACAATGCAGGTGCACACAGCCTATCTCTGTATAGTTACAGCTGTCATGTACTATAAAAATGTGAGAAATGACCTAAACCCAGTAAAAGGCATACATTTTGACGCATATGTGTCAAAAAAGATGCATATGTGTAAAAAAACGCCGCATATGCATAGAAAAATTACACTCACAGCCATTATACATCCATTGGCCCGACCGGTAATTCCTACACTGTACCCCATGAAATTGGTTATCAATGCAAAATATTCGGAACTATGGATGCGGGGTAATTTGTAAGCATTTACGTCAAACAAAAAAGACGCACAGACTGTAAGCGTCATAATATTTTGACGCATCATAATAAAAACGCACCACATATGAGGCAAGAAGTGATGTAATAGGATTTCCTGTTTACAGAATTGGTACAGTGGGTGTACTTTCACTTTGTAGTTTGTGATTTTTCAAGACTGTGTGGCTGTGCTTAGAGTTTTGTCTTTCCCAATTGTGCTTTTGTCTCCTGTGTGCCATCCAATTTGTCATCTGTGTTATTTGTAAGGGTCTCAGTTGTTCATTGTAAGTGTTTAATTGTCATTTTTGGTGTCTAATTTTGTCTTTGTACTGTTGGGAGTCTGTTGTGGGTATTATTATGTTGGGAACAGTGGGGCTGTTTTAGGGTTACTTTTATTTCATTTTCCTCCCTCCTTTCCCTTTATTATCCTCTGTACCCTTTAATTTTCATATTATTTCTGTCATGTTGGGTAGGCCACGTCTGGGGAGAATGGGTGAGGAGGAGCTGGGGGAATTTATTTGGCTGGTGTGCCACTTCCTCCCCTTGATGATCGAAGCAGGTGGCAGGGTGACACAGGGGTATCACATAGAGGCGAGGAGGTTCTGGTGGTCAAAGGTGTTGTACCATCTGCGTCACATCTTCAACACACCGCGCAACGACCACCAACTAAAGCACTGCTGGGCTGACCTTGTTGCCAGAGAGCAAGACCTGCTGGACCACCTGGGTATTGTGATTGGTGTCCCTGTGAGTACAATTCAGAGTAATGTGCACATTTAAATGCTCTGTAGTGACAATAGAAGATTTGTTGATATGCTGCAGGCAATGTTTTTGGACATCTGGAATGCAAGTTAAACATACAGTGGCCCTGAGTTATATAATAATTGCTACACATTACCGTCATATATTGACGCAACAGCTGCACTAACTTACAAAACACAACTGGATCTTGTAAATTAGTGCTACCTTCACGTCAATAGATGATGCTAATGCGGCTCCAACATATGTTTTATCCATGGTCTGTGAGTGTACCAGGAAAGAGATGTTTTTCAACCAGCTAATTCAAAGAATTAATGTACTTCCCAATTATTTAGAATACATGTCTGAACTGTATTCTGGCCCATACGTACCAATTTGTTTCTAACCTCAGGCAATATCTTAGGCTGATAGTTTGACTTGGTTATGCTGCAATTAAATTAGGAATGGATGACAAAGTAATGCACATGGGTTCATATCTAAATGTTTGGTGCTACTTTCCATAGCTGCAGCATATAACATGAAGCAAATGATACAAATTGAGAGATAACAACTATCCCTGGCCCTCTGTTCATTGTACCTGTGTGATTTAAATTGGTCTTGGGCACAATGGCTGGAACAGAGCTAATGCATTACCCATCTGTGTTATTCTATAGCCATGCACTTCTCTTAAGTTATGGGGTCATCATGGGATTCCTGACGTTGGGGAATGCATGGCCACAATGTATTACGTGCATGATGCAAGGGACCCCTGACCAATTCCATCATACATATAGAGTTCCCTAATACTTTGCTCGTTTACGTTTGGTACACCCCTGCTTATCTAGTGCAGCATATGTACAATAGCTAACTTCCCAGTATGAAGGCTATCGCAAGCATGGGTGTATGCTAAGATCAGACGACCTGCATTCCTGTGATTGCTGCCATTCCGAAGGTACATACAAAATGAAACCTACATCATCATGATTGACACAGTGGTACATTTGCTAAAGCATGTTTCAATAATGTGACAGTGTCAGTTTTCTGTATACCGGCTGATCTCCCAACTTGGCAAATGTAAGATGAGGAATGTGGCTAACTGTGATTTCCAAAACCCATTATCGGTACACAGGGCAATGAGTGACACATTTCAGATGCAATGACTACACCTGTGCCCATGCATTCTGTCATGGATGACCACAATATACACTGTCAGCATATATTTCTTTGTTGTATTAAAGTATTAAAAATGGCCAATCCATGTCTTGCCTCAAATTGTCACCAAGTAACGCACAGGATCCCTGCCATTATGGTATCATAGGGGGCATATGTGGCCCAGGGTACACTGTTAATGTAGCATATGTAACCTACACACAACACAGGGCCTAAATGTAAGGGACCATAGAAACCATAATAAATCATGACCTTTAATCAACCCACATGAGAATCACACAGTAACTGATTGTCCCTTGATGCACAAGCCACAATACCTGAGTGACTGGTATTGCAGTACTCCAGGAATGTGGCTTTGCATGTCTCTCATTACTACAAATGATTAAGGGAGTACACTCCATAAATAAGTCTGCAACCAATTGATGGACCATGTTTGTCACCCCATGATAGTTAGGGCCACTGCATGTGTGCAGATGTGTGTGTATCACTCACTGGAGTGAAAGGGGCTATACATGTTTGCAGTGGTATGTATGTTGGAGTATAAGGACATGCATTAGAGGCTGAACTTTCAGATATAATGTCACACACAGTAATTTTATTTGAAAGTGTTGTACAGTGCACAGACATTGAGCCCATTTCTCCCTTCCATGCTTTACAGGTGGACCTGCCCCTTACACAATTGGCGAAGTGGCTTGATTTGCGGACCCAGACATATCCAGTAAGTGTTGATATTTCTGTTCTGTGTTGTGTTTGTAGCTGTTGTGTGATTGACTCCTGTGTTTTGGACACATTGCAAGGTATGAGGTGCTGGAGCATGATCTGATATGTAACTTGACTGGAGTTTCCCTTTTTTTCTCCATATTTGAGTTGGACAATCAGTAGCGTATAGTCATATTTTGGGATTGTAGTGCAAGCCTGTAGGCATGGCCATGTAAATAGGGTGACATTTGTTGTTAATTTTTTTGTAATGAAAATTTAGCAGAGGGCCATATTCATGATTTAGTCAGCAAGTCATACCCTGAATCTCACAGAATAGGGATGGCAAAGTCTTACCCACAGACATGAGCCTCCCTGTTCGCTAATGAACATGTTCAACTGTATGTTTGACTTCCTAGCAGCATGTAGCTCCACATGTTGTACTACATGTATGTGGCACTTGAGTACAATGTCATAGGTGTGCATGCAGCTCATGCCCAGATGTGTGCTTGCATCTATCTGCTTGTTGTAGGACAGATATTAGTGGTATCAACTGATGTTGACAATTGTCTGCAATTACAAACATTAATGTGGATGGGATTGTCCAAGGTTTGTGTCTATCCTAGTTGGACACCCTCCTTACCTGTGGTGGACTGCCTAAACCCATCTACAGCTGTCCAAAGCTTCTTGGGTGTCCCTGCTGTTTGAAAGTATGTGTAGCTTGTCCATCCCCCCCTAAGGCACAGGCTTAGGGAAATGTGTACCTTGGTGTGATGATCCAAGTTTATTACACAGACATGTAAATCTGTAAATCACTTATCCAAACCTAGGATACCCACTCTTGATTAGCAACTGCATACCATCCTGGCAATTCCAATTTACAAATTACAGATCTTGTGGCCCTTGATTGTCATCCAGAAGATAGTCATTAGTTGGCCTGTCACATGTGGAGGACTTACAGCATTTATTACGTGACTAATGGCTGAACAATGATGCTTAGATCATTTAAGTTGGTTCACATCTTTTAGAGCATTGCCGTGCTGTTAGATAGGACATGTGTAGGCTGTGTTGGCATGTACTTCCTCAGGAAGAATCTGTGATCTGTAAGGTGATATGGCCTCTTTCAGCTACATTAGATGTATTGTCTGATTCTCATCAGTAGCTGTATCAAACAATGAAGTACCTAATGTTTGGCTTTATCTTTTTTAACAGCAGCCAATATGGATGCCAGCCAGATCCATGAATTTCAGTGACGGACGATGTGTTACCGCCACATTCTGGATGTGGAGTCTGGGTTCCACCACATGGCACAGCGTTATCGCCATGAAAGAGCCTCAGGGGTGTGGAGGGTATTTGCCCAAGGGGGCCCTTCAGTGTCCACAGTAGCCGCCACCACCAGCACCACCACTACGACCCAGGTGGCACCAATGATGCCAGCCACCACTGCAGGACCATCAACTTCCTCAGCTCCAGGACCACTGACAGCAGCACCTCCCCCTCCAAGCAACTGACACTCAGACCACCCATACTGCAGTCATTGACACTGGTGATGCTAGGGCTATGCAACGTGACATGAAATGGTTGTTGCGCAGATTGGACAGGCTGCAGCAGGAGGTGTTGCAAATTAATAAGAGGGTGCGTGCCATTAAGAAAGACCCTGCGGAGGGGGAACTTATGAATCTGATACCCTCACCCGTGATTCTCTCCACTCCCTCCTCTTTCCTGGTTCATTTCATTAGTGGAGTTAGGGTGCTTAGTGTTAGGTTAGAATAGGCTGTTAGTTTAGTTAGTAGTAGTTGGTTGGGTGGTGGGGGTATGATATTTTTACATGTTTATTTTTTGTGTGTGGGTGGGGGATGATGTTGGGTTTTTTGTGTATTAAAGAATGTTTTTATTTTTTTTTAAATACAAAAAAATATATATTTGTTTAGTATAAGATAGTATGTGTTTAGGTTAGTATATGTTGTCCTCCATGTGTCTTGTCATATAAGGGAGGTGAGGGGTTGATGTTTAGTGTGTTTAGTTAAATGTGATAAGAAAGTTTAGCTTAGGGTAGTTAGGGCCAGTTGGGGGTAATGTGTAGTTAGGATAGGCTAGGTTAGTTAAGGTGTTTCCACTAGTTTTATTATCCTTTTTTACTGTTAAATAAATATTTAGATACTCCTTTACAGTATGTGTCATATTCTTGGGGATCAGGACCTTGGCATGGGTGAACAGTGTCAATTTAGTATTTGCATTTGTGTTCCATCCTGCATCCAAATCCCAATTGAGAAGTCACATTGCCAGCTACACCAAAGCTACTTCTCTATGCATCTGCCATCCATTGCACCCAACACTCAAGGTTACTATGGATCCCGATGCGTTGTTAAGTTTGGATGTATGTTTTCAATCTGACATACTTTGAGACCAGATTTGGTATTGAGGACACTGTGTTACGTCTCCCTGCAGCCTTATGTTCATGTGAACCCTGATAAGGTGAGTGGTGGTATAATCTCATGTGGACAAGTATACATAACTCACACTTATCATTTGTTACATTGTACAGGCAGGTTACTTATTTGTACGTACACTCATATACATCCATTCCTGCTGTATGGTGTGTGGGAGGCAAACATTGAGTCAAATGTCACATGCGTAAAGATTGTCTGAAAGAAAAATTACAAGACAATATTTTTCTGCTTAGACATCCCTTGAAGACGACTTATTCTGTCCAACACAACATTATACTGTATAGTTTCTATTTACCTCAGAATTAACCCTCAGGAAGGGCAGATGATGGTACAATCCAGACCACAGTGCATAGTTATCAGCCCACATTCTTTCAGGCCAGTTGCATTGACATTCTATGGGCATTGACATGAGGTACACATCACAAATCTCCCTCACGTTTGATATGTCACATTACACAGAGACAAAGTGGTTGTGTAAGTGCTATTTATTTTAAGTGCTGTAGTGCTATATTTACATAGTCCAGGATTGTGAGTCCATTAGTGTGACACCTTCCATTGTGATCCTACACAAGTGCAAAAGGACATGTCATTGGACATGCTGGGGTGAAGTGTCATACAGTGCAGAGAGACATGAATTGCCAATGAGGTAGTGAGAGACAATCACAGGGCATAGTGACAAGGTAAACAGTGGGCTGGAAAACAGTGCTTGTGAGAAGCTGTTGCAAGACTGGCATGTTACAGAGCACAGGACCTTGGTTATAAGTGGCCATGTGGCAGGGACTTGTGCTACCTGGTACTCTTACGGGTGAAGGTGATCTGTTCCACGTCTTCATCTTCTTATGTGTGTGTTGCCCTTGGTGGTGGTGGGTTTGAAGGGTCAACACACACTTCAGTGTTTGAAGACGTGGAATCAGAAATCCGGGTAGATGCCAACTGTGGGGCTATTAAGGGCAGTACTGCAGCAAGGAGGATCTGCTGGTTCTTAAGGATAGTAGCTACATCACTGTCGCAGGCAGCCAGGTCGGCCCTGAGGGGGTCAATATTGCATTCGTGCACATGTTGAAAGGTTTATAGTTGGAGGTGTTGTGTCAACTCTCTTACTGCTGTGCTGATTTCCTTCACAATTTGTTGCAGTTCTTGCAAGATTGATGTTCACCCTTGCATGGCTGCTGCCTGTTCTGCAGTTGACATCATGCACGAACGCACCCCGCTGACTGCCATATTTTCCATCCCCACCCACACCTCCTTGGCCAGCTCCCGCTGTACTCCAACTACAATCCTCTCAAAGCTGGTGTCAGTGTTGTCAGAGTCCTCAGCTGGGTTGGAGCTGGCAGGTCGTACTATTGGGGTGGTGGGTGGGTCCTCTGTGATGGCTGCTGTATCTGTGCTCCTCCTTGCGACTGAAGGTGGGGTCTGGAGGGTTCCAAGGACATCTTGGAGGGTCTGCTGGCTGATGTTTGTCAGCTCGTCATCCATGTCATCAGGGAAGTCCAGGACAGGCATATCCCCAGGACAGCCATCGTCCTCTGCAATGAGATATAGTACAATTAGTGTGTCCATGTTGTGGCATTTGTAATGTGACATGCCTGACTTCCTATTAGTTGCACATTGTGATATTGGTTCCTGTTCATTGTTCCTGTCATTAATATTAGCATTCCCCCAGGTCTCTGCCCCACCTGCATGTCACATGTAGTGTGGGCAGTTTGGGGAATTGTCTGCGTCACATCCTCTAGGTGTAGGTTCTGCCCAAATTGTATGTTGCCACCTTCTTGTCCTACTCAACCCTCTGTCTACTTCCATTCTCATGTTGTGGCCTTGCACTGGCTGTGGGTGTTCTGATGGCACTTGCACCACACTTAATTATTGCTGATTACAGGGTATTTTTTGGGAGTGTTCACCCTGTTCAGTGCACCTTCTGGGCTAAATCTAGTGAATCAAGGGCAGGTAGCGCCAATATACTCTGTGAAAACTTCCCAATCTACATTAGTTCAATCTTGCACCACACTTAATAATGTGGAACTGGCCCAGTCTCAGATATTTCACATCCAGCTATATGTTGCTGAGGCCTAGCATATACTATGTATAGCATTGGCATGGCACTCTACAGATGTCAGCATTGGTAGTGTGTAATGTTGATGTTGGGGAATGTGTGCCACATTGGATTGCACTGATGGTCCTAGCAGTGTTTCATTTCCTCTTCTGACTGTGCGGGTGTATTTCACCAGCCCCTCCCCGTCAATGCTGTTGTCTAAGCAGTGTAACAGTTGGGATGTCGCATGGTGTCATTGCAGCTATTGTGACCCAGGCATAAGGTGGACCCTGACATGTGCAGCACGGGTATGACATTACTGCTGTGTACCTCATAATGTTTATGACAATGACTGATGTTTGTAGCGACTATGGACATTCTTATTTGATTGGTTTGGCACATTTTGATTGATTTCAGGGGATTGATAACGTTGTCATCCTGAACCCTCTAATTTGGGTGTCTTTGTTCCATGGGCACGTAACTGCCATTAGCTACTTGACCTGCACACACAGCAGAGGTGGTAGTGGCAACTGTTGTCAATGTTGAATTCCACTTCCGGATATGGCCTGAGACTGTTAATTGAGCCCTAGTTCATGTAGCGTCAATACCAGCTGTCATGTGACAGCAGGCCAGTTTGACGTTGTACCCTACCCTCCTGGACTGGCTTTACCTTTCCATCCTCCTTGGCATGGCAGCATACCCCAATGCAAATGTTGTTGGTGTAGTGTAGTACTGTGCCCCAGGTTACCTCTGAACAGCCGATGCCCCCGTGCCGTGCCCCTTTGCCCATTCGACTCCCTGAATATCATGACTTCCATGCATTGTGTAGTAGGTAGGTCCCCCCCTGCTTACAGTTTACAAATAGACATTTTTGTTCCCCCTGCGACTTCCCCTGCATCTGTGTTGTCTCCTGGTAGTCTGGGCTGTCCTGTCCTTGAATCCCTGTGACGTTCTCCTCAGAGATGACGGCTGCCACCATCTCCTCCATGTGGTCCAGGGCCTCGTGCGGTGCTGGACACCCACCTCCAGTCTGCAGTGCTGCCTTCCTGTTCCTGGCCATCTTTTCCTTGGTCCTGCGCTTGCAGTCATGGCAGCGTTTCTTGCACTCGATGACTGTTCTCCGTACTTCAGCCTCACTGTTTATCTTGTCCACAATTTGTTGCCAAATTGTCTCTCTCCTCCCAATTGGCAATTTAGAGGTGACAAAAAGTTGGTGCTGGTGTTCCGTCACCTCTTTCACCAGTATTTCCTGTTCCTCGGCACTGAACCAACACTTCCTTTTCTTCTTCTCCCTCTCCGGGGTCTTAAGTGGGTCCTCCTGGCTGGTTCCTGGTCTGTTGTCATCTTCCTGGGGTCTCTCAAAGCTTCTGGGATCCATTTTGGCTCTCCTTTGCACATTTTGCAGTGTTTGTGCCGCTTTTTGATACAATTGCATCAAAAAAAGGCGTGTATCCAGTTTGCGACGCCGTAAACCAGATGAAAGTCATTTTCACCGCGTTAACATTGTTTTTCTTTACGACCTGATGCATAGGTTTGAGTCCAAAAAAATGACTCACACCAGTGGTTTGTGCAGCCGTGTGGCAAAGTATAAATTTGACCCCCGAGCAGCACTAACAAATGGCGTTAGCCGGCGTTAAACTTTTTGACGCAAAACTGCATTGGTGCAGTTTTGCATCAAAAAGTATAAATATGGGCCTTGATGTTTTTTGGTTTGGTGGCCAAAAATCAAAACTTTAGTTTTAGCCTTAGTTGCCCGTAATGCATTTTTTAGATTGTAACAATGCACTATATCTAGGCCCCTGTTCAGTTCTATCCATGTCTGGACAAGCAGAACTAGGTCATCAGCATACTGGATTATAGGGAGCACAGTCTGACCCAGTTTTGGGGGAATGTATTTCCTTTAAGCAACTCCGCACCCAGGTCGGCCGTATAAAAATTGAAAACAGTTGAGGCGATAACACAGCCTTGTTTTAAGCCTCTATTAGGGTACATTTTCTTTGTTACATGTGTTTGAGATATCTTAATTCGCACCCAGGTATCAGAATACAGCGCAGTCATAGATGCCAGCAACTTTTTAGGTATCCCTCAAGAGGCTAGTTTCTTCCAGAGCATATGGCATTCCACAACATCAAAAGCTGCACGAAAATCAATGAAGTAAGTGAAAAGAGGCTGGGATTGAGACTTCTGTGCCTTCTGACTCAGATATGAAAGAGCAAGGAGGACATTTCTGTTGTGGAAGAACTGGATCTAAACCCAGTCTGATATATGGGTATAATACTATTTTTCGTGATCCAGTTTTCAAGATCTTGTAAGAGCACTTTTGCAAAGGCCTTACCATCCACATCCAATAATGCTATAAAACTTTAATATTCAGGTTGGGTAATGTCTCCTTTTTTAATGATTGGATGCGGTATTGACCCTTTCCAGGCTTCCGGGACCACAGAAAGATATAAACAATCATTGAATAAAATAGTCAGAAGCTTGACCCAAAAATCATGGTCATCTCTAAAGATACTCGCTGAAAGGCCATTTGGTCCTGGAGCCCCATCACGCAGAATACTACTAAGTATGACTTGCACTAACTTCGCAGTGACATTTAGCAACTTGCTGTCCAGGCCATCTAATACATGTTGCAACCCCATGGTGTCATGAGCATCTACATAGTTTGGATCCACATCTAGTTTTTCCACATAACTTTCCCAGTCACGAACGGAAATCACATTGTCCTTACTGGCAGATGTATATAGCACAGTGTTAACATAGCCCCAGAATTCTCTGCTTTTCCTTGGTGTCAGCAAGGCATGCGTTCGTTTCCATCGTCCCTCTGTATCCTTCATCTTTAATTTCCAAATTATTTTCACAGGCTCTTTCCTTGCCAACCTTCTAAGGGCTTCCGTGGTAGGCCTTTTATTCGTCCTATATCATAATTCTTCCTGCCTGCATACCTTTTTGCTATGTTGATACTCTTGTGATACTGAAGATTTATCAACTTCACTTCTTTTAGCCCCTAGTTGCCAATACTGTTTGGAGCCATTGAGTGCACCGTGGAGCTTTTTAATCATGATTCCCCACTGTTCGATCACCCAACTTGTCCTGATTTCGACCAATGGGGGACCATTGGCCTCTTTCCACAATGCATACTTGGCAGAGTAGACCTTACCCCATTTAATCTGTTTCAACAAAGGACACAAATTGGATAATGACTGCTTCCCAGTACCTATGTAGAACAGATGCCATGCCACTCCAAGACCAATTTCTATTTTCACAGGATTATGGTCACTTTCAGTTCTATTAATGACCTGATGACTTATACATCTAGTCCACAATATTGTGCTTAAAAAGATGTAATCTAATGTGGAAATATTCCTGAATGTTGGTAAAAGTGAGCAGACAACAATTTCACTATGATTAGTCGTTCTCAATTAAAAAACTTTAAATAAAGTTTCTAAGACCTTTTTTGCAGAGTCTCCAGAAGACCCAGTCTCTTAGCCCAGATTACGAATATTAAATTCTCCTGCTATCACATATTCATGATTTGGGTGCTCAGACAAAAATTATTTCAACAAAGATAGGATAGATTTGACGTTTGCCTTTATATACAGATGTATAATTGATCCTGGTGTTGGTTTATTAGCAGAGGCCAGGCCATGTATGCTTACCACATGGATATCCCTTGTTGATTTCTCACAGACCTCCACCTTGACAACTAGATCTAATTTAATATATGTTGCTAGCCCTCCCATATGTCTTCCAGACAGGTATTTCTTTTGTGCAGGAGTTTGAGTTGCCCGTAATGCATGTAAAGCCAGGAATGGGTAAGGGCTCCACGGACCAGGTTTCCTGGAAGCACAGGATGTCAACGTTGTTCACAAATTCCCCAATAATGGAACTGGCATTAAGGGAAGTCAGGCCGGTCACATTCCTACCTACTAATTTGATCATGCTTTTTAATGTTTTAGGGTATAGTCCTTTACGGCTAAAGATGTATTTTTTTATTTGTGATCAAGGCTGCAGGGCGCCAATCCCAATCCCACCGACCTAGGTCGCTAACATCACTTCTCGCATCTGCGTGTTGTATGCTTCCTGTGTCCCTTGTCACCTGTATGGTAATTCTTTTGTCCACCCTCAGAGGACTTATCAAAGGAGCTCCTCTCAGAGTGGTAGTTGTTTTCTTATCTGAACACAGTAGTTGTTTTTCCATTGACAAATCATGGGGATTTCCTTCTATTTCTGGTTTGCAGATTTTTATACCCCAGTTTATAAGCAAACCCTCATATTCAAGGATTCTTTCTACAATGCTCTGATCAGTCCATGTTGTCAATGTAGATTCTCTCTGACTAATCCAGGCATAGGTGTTACAGTTTACTGAAAACAGGTCCCCTAATGTAGGATTCGAAAGCGATGGTATACTGTGCGATAAAAGCAATATGTGTAACCTATTAAGGATGTCCGACGGCACCCTTGATACATGTAATGGGTAAAAATTGAAGCAGACTGTTCAGAGTTCTTCTGGCGCTTTATGGTGTTTATGCTTAATTTTCTATGGTGTTCCTGCACATACACAGATTCGTATGTGACAGGGAGTTTCCGAATGTTTGTATGATCCAGCTGCCGGTGGTTTTGCCCCATGCTCAAGGCATGGGCCTGATCCGCCGATATAGCCTCCCTAGGTAGAATTACTTCTTGCAGGAGCCCCTGTTCATGGTAGTCCCATGTTTGTTCAGATTGTGCTGTTACAGGGGACTTAACAAGAATCCTCTCCTGTGTACCTTCACACTGGGCCATCAGTGAATTAATATTACATACGGCTACCGTTGCTTCCTGTATGACTCACCGATTAGGGGAAGCCAGCAGTGTACCCCCACACCTGGGTAAGTATTGAGAGAATTTGATGTCTCATTCCCACTGCACCTTTTTTGTGTGTGTGACTCTCCTCTGTTAATGGGGATGTTATTTTGGAAAGCCCCTGCCAAACCGTCCACTGGGGGACTCAACCTCCGCAAATTTCCTAGTTGTGGTATTGAGGATTTCCTTTTGGGGGAGCAACCTTCACCACCTTGGGATTCGGGATACATCACCTGACCATGTGCCGTCGTCATCTCTCCTGTGAAGCCATTAGCTTTCTCATTGAAGTTAAGCCACTAGTTTGTATTTCACTTCCTTTCGTCTTTGGCCTCGCCATCAGAACATACGTAATCACCTTATCAGTGTTTGTTGTAGGCACCGATGACTGGACATTGTAATCACTTTCCCCCTTGCTAACAATAGGAGGTTTTTAACCCTCTGTACTAGCCAATTCCTCCACAGTTGTGGCCACAACATATAATTGTGAATGAGGATTGGGTGCCAGGAGTGAGGAAGGTTTTTCATGGAAAATTGGATAGGTCTCTAACGGCCCAGGATTATCTCTGGGAGTATTTGTATCTTTCCCATTGAGACTCAATCTGTTCTTTTTTTTGGTGCTTTTAAGCCATTTCTTCAACTTTTTCTTCTCTTGGCTCGTTAAATGTGTCTGTTGATTGTTTCCCATGAGCTGCCTGCCTAACAGATTGGTAGTGCCTTTTATAACATCCTGCACAGTGGCAATGGCCAGAGAGGTTGACAACATCGGTTATTGATTAACAGGTGATGTATTACTTGGTACAGTGCCCCTTCCTCCTTCATTGTCATCTGCTAAGGTGGATATCCCCCCATTTTCTATTAACTCTATAGGCAGTAAGTCCTTTTGCTTTTTCTCGGGTGACCGGCAGCTCTGTTTACTGCCTACTTCGTGGGCAGTTTTACAGTGACTGATCTGTGTTGTTAACATGTCAGGGAGGATTGCTAACTTATGTATTATTTCATCATTGAGCACCCCCACACCATATTACCTTCATTCCATCTATTTCCCCAACTATTTGTCTTTTCAATTAGTGAGTCCAACTTTCTATCCAGCATAAGTACACTTTGAGACAACATGTGTATTAGTTCCAAATGAATCTTCAGTTTATGTGATTGCCAGGTAAGAGCTTTAACTGCAGTCAAAAGGAAGGTGTTTATAGTGTTTATAATACAGTCTGTTCTATCCTCTTCCCCCATCTCCTTGCATAATGAGTATTCCATTGCTGGGTCTGCATCCGGGGCCCCCCTCTTCTCTGCATCCCCACCATGATCTTCCGTGCTTATCTCTAATACTGACCGGCATCCTTGTGCAGTTGCGGAGGGCATACCACTGGAACCCTCCATTAAACCTTGTAAAGGGTTAGAGCAAGACTGGTTGTTACCAAGGGCCTCTTGTTCATAAAATTCCTCTAATTGAGACTGCACCATCTGATGGATCTCTGCTTCTACTAACAACTTTTTCCTGCTTGGGAGGTTAGCATAGTGATCAATCAGCGGCCGGGGCATCGCAGTGAAAGAAGAGATCCCAATTACCTCTGGACCACTTTCTTTTCCCGTTGGGTTAATATCGAAGCAAGGCCTTTTATGGTGACTACTTTAACTTTTTTTTATAAAGCTGTGTCCCCCAACTCTATCAATTCCCCATTTTTGAAGCATCCAGGCTAGAGCCTGTAGTGCTACTAACAGTTCCTGGCCCAGTTCTGGGTGATTGCTCAGTTCGTGTTAGCTAAGTTCTGAAATTGGGATCAGAGGGGTAATCTGTGTATCCTGAACACCTAAGTCCCTTGCTCTTCTAAAACAGTTATGAATAAAGGTTTTTCTAGTTTTCAGGACTGGGCCATATATTTCCTTACTCTTGGGATACGACTTATACTCCTTATGAATCTTAAGCCCATGTGTCAGCGGCTGGTCAGCCTCTAATTCCATTACTTTTCCATTGCCACTATGGGATTTTATGGCTCCGCCCAAGACCTCCCTTACATCTAAAAGACATTGATCATCTTCCTTAATTTCCTCTCCACCTCCTTTATTAAACATGTCGGGCAACCTCAGGGCAACGTCAGGACACTTTGCACTAATATGGGACTGCTTTACTGCTGTAGATTGACCCTTCACTTTAATGCCATCCCTGCATGTGAAAAAAACTCTGTGGGACAGTTTCCAGTTGCCCCCAAATATCTTGAAATTCCTTTGTACTCTCTGTATTGTTCACACTTTTTGTATCTCAGGTAAAAACCTCAGGGTTTTCAAACCTCTTGATATTCTTGATGCAAATAGGTGAGCTGCCGTTGTTCTGGACAAACGCCTCAGTTCCTGCTCCTGAAAAGACATATGCAAGCAGTCTTGCCCCAGGAACCTTGTGTATAATCCCTGACCCAATGATTTCTTGTGTTAATGCTGTATTGGTGTTTTCACTTCAGAAATGTTTAGCTTTTTTTATACTGCTCCTTTACACCATCCGACCTGATATCTGTCACAGATAGCACTACTGTGTGGGGCCCTAGCTGTACACTGACTGAAAGATGGCTCTGCTGTCAGAGGCCCGACATTGCAATTCCATCGTCCGAGCGCCGCCTCACCACCTACCCCTCTCCTTCACCTTCTCCTCTCCAAATGCCTCAGGCAGGGGGTGCATGAGCATACTCCTGATTAAATCTCTTCAACTATGCAACTGCGACCGAGTACCGCCTCGCCCACTGTCCCTCTCCTTCACCTTCTCCTCTCCAGATACATCGGGTTGGTGGGGCATGAGCCTGCTCAAGTTACATCTCTGTAACTGTGCGATTATACTGTCATGAGGGGTGCATGCAGAATCGGCCTGGTTGAGGGGCAAGCCGCACCAACGTAACGCTGACCGCTTCCGCCCCAACCAGCAGTGACCGAGGCTCTGAGCCTTCTACTCTGCTTGTATGTCTTCCTCTTTTTATTTTAGTTTAATTTGTTTATTTGCTTGTTGTTTTACTTGATTGCTTGGACGCTAGCTTGGTTGGTTACTTGGTCACTTAAACGGCCACTTAGCTGGTCACTTGGCTGCTTGGCTGCTTCATTTCCACTAACTCGGAGAGTAGATGGAGTATGGGAGAGGGGTAATGGGTCAGGGCTAAGGTCTCCTCCACACTTGTGCGTGCTTCTCAACTCCTCTCAGCACCACTTTACCACCTCTTTGGCTCGACCTAGTGCCCCCCACCAACCCCAGCTCCTCTTTTCCTGCAGCTGTTGCTGTCCTCACCTGCTGTTGTCTGCTCTGTCCGCTCAATGCTCCACGCTATTGATTTTATGGGTTGAAGCGGATATGCCAAAATCTCGGTAGCCCACTTCGCTCCTCTGAGCCACTATGAGACCTTGTGAGACGCTGTGGGCCCGCTAAAGGCTGCTAGAAATCGCTGGGGGCCAAGTTGTAATAACAGTTGTAGCTCACAGGGCGGCTCAGCTCCAATCTGGACTACGCTCCTCCTCCACGCTCCTCTTCCACAGGCTACGCTACACAAATACCTGTGCTGTGGCTTCCATTTTGCCTGGTGTAGGTTCGTCACAGAGTGGGAGCAGCACATTATGACAGAAATAATTTTTGCAGAGCAAAATTGAAGTTCTACAGGCATTTCTGATGTTTTGGTGGACCCCGATACTGGAGGTCCTGTTTCAAGGTTTTAAAATGATATCCTGTAGTGAAGATTAAACATTTCAGGTCTAACATCTGTCACTACCTAGCGGTATGAACTTTGCTTTTACATTTACAAATGACATTTTACAGCACAAGCATGGGGCCCTCAAAAAGCATGCAGCCTGAACCATAATGGCTCCCAGCTATCACTGAAGCAAGTGCAAATAAAGGTCTGAAAAGACAATTGAAGTTAAAAACTAAGGCCCATATTTATACTTTTTTAGCACTGCATTTGTGTCAATTTTTGATGCAAAATCAGCGCAAACTTACAAAATACAAAGGCCCATATTTATAATTTTTTTTGCGCCGCATTTTCGCCGCTTTTTGACACAAAAACGGCACAAACTTACAAAATACAAAAGTATTTTGCGCCGTTTTTTGCGTCAAAAAGCGGCTCAAATGCGCTGCTAAAAAAGTATAAATATGGGCCTTAGTTACAAAGTGCATTACAATAACGCGTCCTAAAGAACATGCGATATAAAGCTCACCCAATACGTAATTCCTTCCCATAAATCTGGCAGCACTGTAACATGCCTTGCCAATAGCTTAAACCTATTGCAAATACCTCTTAACCATGATGTGAGATGGATAACCATGACAATAGGCTGGGAATGCGACCAGAAGGAAACTGTACCCACACCGTCTAGCTATAGGGAAATCCAGCATTTCTTGTTTAAACACAAAAATGAAAAGAGTCAACACTGTCTGCTAATTGCATAACAGGTTTACGGCGTAAATCACATTTTGTTGAAAAGATACTAAAAGCTTGCTCCCGATTGGTGTGGAAATTGCGAGTCAGGTGTAACTCTGGCTGCGCTTGGCTTAATATTTCAATCCAAGGTGCACATTTTTTTTACATTCTGAAGGTATTTGCCTTCCTGGCAAATATCGGGTCGGCAAATAGAGCTCTTTTTGTTTTTGGCGAGTAACACGCTATCAGTACACAAATGCCCATTCTGAAGTCCACAATGTTGGAAGGACACCAAGTTGTCACCTGCTAAATACCAAACCTTGTGAAATCGCTATTATCTGGGCGTGCAGTCTGCAACCATAAACAGTACATTTTTCAGATCTATTGCTATCGGGTCTCAAATGTTTGTAGCCCTAGTCAAAGCTTTCTAGGTTTTCATTTTTTGATATGCATAAGTGGTTAATGTCTCACGATACCCTTTAATATTCTGATTTTCTTTCATTATAAATTGTGCCATGTTAAAAAGGTAACATTCATACTGATCCAGTTTTTTTTAGCAACGGGTACACCAGCATTTGGACCAATCGACTGCTGCAAAATATCGTTTTTATACACGGCGTTCAGTAACAATGCCAATTTTCTGGTATCGTTTGAGAAGTACGTACACTGCCTCTTGGGAAAAACTTTTGTTTATAACAAGCCACTGTAAAAAGGGACTTTTAGCCCACTCGTTGCTTGCCATTAGTTGGCGGTTTCATCACTCATTTCCTTGCTTCTCATTGGTCAGTGCATCGATTTCGCGTTCTTCCTTTGCACGTTTGTAATTTTGGATGAAGCATAGACTGAGGGAGCTTGATAATTGCTTATTTAGTGCCCTTCCAATGCTCCCACTCAGATTGAGTTACTTTTTTTCCCCTTTTTTTTGTTTCTTTTTCCTGAAGTACTTAAATCAAGTGCATATTTTATTCAGCTGTCTCCCCTGTTTGCTCCTTCTACCCCACCCTGTACCACGGGATGTCGAGCCAACACCAGGACTCAAGCCTGGTTCCCCAGTTCCTAAGTCGGCAGTCCTGGTCAAAAGGCTACATTAGTTGCTCCTGCCCACCACTCTCTGTATTGCTCGTCTCATCCATGAGCTCTCCCCTGCATTCTGAGATGCTTAAACCTACCCCCGACCAGCTTTCCAGTTACTTTTTATCAGAAAAGTCAACGGGTCCTTAAGCCGAGACTTGTTGACTTTGCCACTGCCTGTTTATAGTCCCCATTACAATTGTTTGTGGATTTCTGTGTTTTCGTTTCCATTTCTTTTGGGTCTGGTAGGTTGTGTTTTTCATGTTTGTTTCAATTTGTTATATTTTGCCTCTTCCTCTGTTTCATTGTCACAGTAGCTTTTTTTTTCTGTGTGCATGTTTCTATGATTTGTTGTTTCTTTCTGTATATCTTTCTGTATATCTTCTGTCTCTTTCTGTTCTGAACTGTGTCTGTATATGTTTTTGGTTATGTGGGGTTCCCATCTCTGTGAATGCCTTTGCATGTCTCAGCAAAGGCACATTTCTCAATCTGACGCTACATGATGACTTAAGCTCCTCCTGTAATTCACTGCAAGCATCAGCCTCAGGCATTCCCCTAACCACGGATAGTAAGTGGATGCCTCAGAGTGGAGGTGCAGTGTGTGCAGAAGCCTGAGAGGCATCCTCCAGCGGCTGAAGTCAGGGCAAAGTGCCGGGGTAGGGAGGCACAAAAACAAAAAAGACTAAAAACCCTCCCAAAAAACTTAACTGCTGCATCGCCGCCAGTTCCCCACTCCTCTGGGTCCCTTGCTTAAGGCACAGGTCCAAGCCTGCCCTGCGGCCAATGCTAATGCTGCTCTCATGCTGCTGGCAGCTTGACACCAGCCTCAGGACTGGCCTGAGCCCTCTCTATTTGCACTCCCAAGCAGACTGGGAGCATGTGCCTGCTCTCTCCAACCCAGCAACACAGTGCCGGTTGGAGACACCTCAGTGCGCATACATGCTTGGTCATCCTGAGACAGCCAGCCAAACACACATGCGCACTGTTGGGAGTGCACTTACCACTCACCCAGGTGCCTGTTATTCCCATGGCCCTGCCCCTGAAAAATAAAACAATAACAAACATAGTTTGTTATTGTTTTATTTTTCAAGTTTGCAGCTGCTGCTGCTGGCAGGGAGGCGATGCTCCTCCTTCACTGCTGCTTCTCATTGGAACCAGTATTCATAACGCAACAACTCCTCTGAACCCTGCCCATCGAACTCCATCTGAGTACCCAGTCCATCTCCCATCGTGGTCACCCAAGGTGTCAGCAGGCTAAACCGGAAGAGACAGCTTTCATGTAAGAATACCTCTTTCATTAGACTGGATGAAGTCCATCTCTTGGGGCAACCTGTGTCTGACTTTAGAACACTTTCCAGGATACAAACTTCCCGTAGTAACTATCAATAGAAAATTGCAATGATTTTGTGCAATTTTTCTAATATCGAACAACTGATGCAAAAAGTACGCTGACATTTAGGCAGACTTGTCCTGGAATGCCATTCCTTTTGTGCTGTTTATAATATAAACTATGGGCCCTTATTTACAAGTTTTTAGCACAGGGCAGCCACAAGGCTTCTTGCAGTGCTGCCCTGCATCGAAAGCAAAGGGCAGGAATGTGCTTTATTAATGTCATACAGCGCATACCTGTCCTTTCTGCCGGTGCACAAATTGGTGCTTGGTGCCAACACAGTCATCCTAGCACCATGGTACAAAGGTGTCTGCTTTGTTGGCACAATTGTTTTTTTTCAGGAAGGGACAACTTCCTGCACAAAAACAATCAATGGAGCCGTTCCCTTTTTCTATGTTTGCTGCAAAATGCAGCACACATAGACAGAGGAAAAAAACGAAGAAAAATAAAGTTATTTCTCCTTTTATGCCTCCCCTGGAATGCACACAGTTTTAACACATTCCCAGGTTTACAGATTCTTGTACATTTGGCAAACCCATGGATACTGCATGGGAAAACCCACTTCAATGCCCATTGAACTCCTCCTTGACGAAGAGTAAGGCAAGTCTGTGCTTTGCGCTTCCTAGCCTCACCCATATTTATGAGGCCATGCAAAGCCACACAGGGTGGCTCAGCGCCACCTCATAGATATGATTGAGAGGCCTATGCCACCGGAGCATTATAAAAAGTGATGCTGTGGCTGTGCAGGCCTCTTGTAAATGAGGCCCTATTTTTAGGTCCAGGGCGCAAGCACTTTGACCTGTTGTAATCTATCTGTGGGCTTTTAACCACACCCACCGCACGCCCATCACAATCACTCGTTAATGGGTTTGCCTTTCAACAATCTTTTGTTATCATTGGTAAATGCTTTACGTTTGTCCCTCCTTGGGCCGGTTTTGTTACTGCCTTGGACACCGACCCTGTTTCATGGATAATTGCACTTTTGCCAATAAGGTTGACTGCTAGCGAACTTCTTTTTCCTGTTGTGTCTCTCCTTTGCACTCATGCTCATGGCGGCGTGGCGCTTTGAATCGGCTCGCTTATGTCAACTGTTTTACTTTTCATTTTCAATTTATGTAGCAAAAAAAGTCTAGTTAGGAATTTACAACGTTAATAGCTCTAACTCGAGCAAAAGCGAGACCCATTGCATTGCAAATGCTTGTTTCAGTATGTTATGCTTTAAGTAGATTTTGAACCATTTTACTATTAAAAAAATAACATTCTCCTTATCAGATAGGAGTCAAAATTTGGAACAAATTCAGGCCTCTCTATCTAGCTTAGGTCGCGTCATGAACTGTAGGACCACCATTGTCCTGAACCACTGATTTCTCACAGTTGTCTGCCCTTCAGCTGCCCCCAAAACCTAGCCAGATAGCCGAATGCACACACTATGGAGCTAGAGCAAAGTTCCTTCTTTTATTTCCATTGAGGCTTACGGATATAGAGGAACGTTTGATAGGACACTAAATGGCGTGGCTGTTCTTTCTATGTTTCTACACACAACTATAAAACAAAGGAAAGGGTGACTCTACTAGACCCTACTCCTCAGTAAATGGAGGCTTTTGCGACCAGGACCCCAAGACAAGAGTCCAGGTCCTCATATCTAAGTGCAGGGCTCACAGGCCATCACTCTCACAAATTAAGTATTGTGTCTTAAAATTGAGCCATACGTGGTAATCTAAACATAAATCAAGCACATTTAAGTGTTATAGTGAGGGAAAGATGTCCTCAAAGACGTTTTAAAGAATGGGCAAAGTGGGCAATTGCCCAGGGGCCCAATATTCCAAGGGGACTCGGGTAAAGTAAACTTTTTTATCTCACGGCTGCTATTTCTCAGTCTCAGCCTTTAGTATAGAATTCAATATTGTTTGGCATTATGGGACTTACTTTATCAAGAAATGAGTGATACATTTCAAGGTTGTTGCAAACAGAGGCCCCCAGAATACTTAAGGTGACACTGGGTGTCCTGTTTGGAAATTATCAGACATGACTACAGAACCTCTCACTTATAATCTCAGTAGTCTTTAGCATTCCCACGTTTGGTCATTTCATATTCACCTTAATTCATTAAATAATGTTGCTGTCTTTCCAGTATTTAGTGTTTCTTTGAGAAGAGCATGAATATTATATACATCCTTTGTCTAAATATTTGTCCTCATATTATAGACATTAAACGCCTGATTCACTAAGGTAAAGTTACAATTTTGTATGAATTTACTATTTTTTGTTGTTCACATACTGTGATTTAATAGTAACTTTACAACTGTGAAGACTCCTCAGTCAGGGAGTTTTTGACAACCAGAATAATCATGGCAAGGACACTTTGCTGTGATAGTATAACACTGATAAACAGGCAAATACCCCACCTCAGTCAAAATTCATAGCTTGCTTAATCTCCACAACGGCCCCAAAAGCGCTTGGATGCCTGGCTTCACCCTGGGGGTGCCCAGGAGTGGGCACCTCACAGGGAAAAGCCAGGAGGGGTTCCATAGCGGTATGAGTACAGCGCCTTGAGACCCTAACGGGTGAGTAGTGCACTATACAAGTGCAAAGTTTAAAATTCATCAGTTTTATGTCAATTGCGTTCCGCCCATTTCTTAGTGCTGTTCAGGATGTTCTGCGTCCTCGACTGTGAAAAATGCATTTGGATGGATCTGATCCAACAATGTGCTTTTGTTTAACATAACTGCACTGTGAGCAGTTGAAGAGGATTCCGTGTTTATTGAAGGGCCAGCTTTCTGTAAGGGTACAACGTGTAATTCCACTATAAAATTCTACCTGAGTTAGATGGAGGTTGGTGTTTTTTTAACTAGTTGACTTTTTGTTGCAAGAATGCGTGTCAGATCATCCTATTGAAAAGGGCGTCAAAGATTTAGGGCCTTATTTATACTTTTTGGTGCAAAACTGCACTAAGGCAGTTTTGCCCCAAAAAGTTTTGCACCGGCTTGCACCATTTTTTAGCACCAGCTGGGCACCATATTTATGGAATGGTGCAAGCCGGTGCAAAGGGTAGGCTAGCTTAAAAAAAAATGACGTTAGGCAGTTTTGAGTCAAAATAAATGATTCTGACGAGATTAGCATCATTTTTTGACGCGAAGGGGCATATTTATACTCTGTTTGCACTGAATTAGCATCATGTTTTTTAAACTCTAATTCAGTGCAAAACTAACTCCATATTTATACTTTGGTGCTAGACCCGTCTAGCACCAAATTTATGGAGTTAAAGTCATTTTTTGGAAGTGGAAACCTACCTTGCCTTAATGAGATGCAAGGTAGGCATTCCCGTGCAAAAAAAATTACTCTATGGCCTTAACACCATATTTATACTCCCATGTAAAAATGGTGCAAGGGAGGGAGGAGGGGTCAAAAAATGGGGCAAAGCTTGCTTTGCCCCATTTTTTAAGACCTGGGTCAGGGCAGGTGTTAGGGGACCTGTGGCCCTATTTCCATGGTGGAACACCATGGAATAAGCCCAGAGGTGCCCTCCCTAGGCCCTAGGGGCACCCCCACCCACACTAGAGGGACTGCAAGGATGGGGGACCCCATCCCAGGTAAGTACAGGTAAGTGCATTTTATTTTTGAAAGTGCCATAGGGGGCCCTGAAATGGGCCCCCATACATGGCACCAGGTGCAATGGCCATGCCCAGGGACCCCTGTCCTCTGTGCTGGCCACTGGGGTGGTGGGCATGACTCCTGCCTTTTCTAAGGCAGGAGTCATGTGGCATGGTAGGTTTAGCACCATAAAATGACGCTAATCTGGTTAGAGTCATTTTTTTTTACTCTAACCTGCCTAAAGCCATTTTTTAGTGCTAAACCCTCTTCTTCTATACTGCCAGCCCCATCCGACTAAAGTCATTTTTTAAAACTCTAGCCTACCCTTTGCACCGGCTTGCACCATTCCATAAATATGGTGCCCGGCTGGTGCACAGAAATGGTGCAAGCCGGTGCTAAACTTTTTGGTGCAAAACTGAGTTAGTGCAGTTTTGCAGCAAAAAGTATAAATAAGGGCCAATATTTTGTAAGTTTGCGCCACTTTTGTGTCATAAAATGACGTTAATGCAGTGCAAAAAAAGTTTAAATCAGGGCCTTGGTGCTAGATGGGTCTAGCACCAAAGTATAAATATGGAGTTAGTTTTGCACCAAATTAGAGTAAAAAAAAATGACACTAATTCGGTGCAAACAGAGTATAAATATGCCGCAGAGTATAAATATGCCCCTAAATATGGCGTTAAGGCCATAGAGTCATTTTTTGCACAGGAACGCCTACCTTGCATCTCATTAAGGCAAAGTAGGACTACACTTTCAAAAAATGACTTTAACTCCATAAATTTGGTGCTAGAGGGGTCTTGCACCAAAGTATAAATATGGAGTTAGTTTTGCACCGAATTAGAGTAAAATAAAATGACACTAATTCGGTGCAAACAGAGTATAAATATGCCCCTTAATGTCAGGATGTTTGCTCTTCAATATTTCATGAACATCTAAGGAAAAGTAGTACAGTATCATTGCAGTGGTTGTCGATTTTCTATTGATTAAAAATACACAATGGGAAGATGAGGAACTCTTCGTTTGCATTAATAACTTTGTACCACGCCTATTTGTTATTATATTTTTATTAAAGTCTATCATGATTTTGTAACTGCAATGAGAAACCCAGACGTTATAAGTAAATGCTAGAACTTTACAAAAAGGATAAGAAGTATTGAAAAAGCCAATAGATTTTCCTTTCCCACTGTTGGCTTTCCTTTTTTACTACCGATGGACATTGTGAACGTGCATGCATACACAACAGCCATCTGGAGTTTTTGCTATAAGAACAATTGTTCAAAAATGGTCACGGGGCATGCATGCGCACAAATGGCAGTTATCTTTTAACTTTTTTACTGAAAACAAAAAAAAATCAAGACATCTGCCAAGCATCTATTGCCGGTCAACTTAGATTGGTTTCACATTTATTTAAAGATGGCCACCTGAAAATACAGCAGTGGAAGACGGTAAGAACGTGAGGTGTATGGGGGGCAAGAATGCCCTCTGGTCTGATAAATGATAGAGTTGTAGGGGAGGAAAGGAGGGTGGGAAAAAAAGTGAGAGACATACTGAAGAAGGCAAAATAGTGTGCCATGTTTGGAAAATTAAAACTTATTATATCAGGGATGGAAGTTTGCAACTCATCAATCAAAACACTTTGAGACATAAACGTTCCTGGGGCAAAACAAACGTGTGGATTGGGATAAAAGCGATCCAATTAGGCACATAGAACTGAAATATACAATAAAACCATCAAATCACGAGCAAGGTGTGGATACAAAACCCATGCGAAACCTAAATTGGATACAAGAGAATACAAACCAACAGAGAGATGCAGCTGTGAATAGGCAATACCTAACAAGCATTTACAATGCAACAGCTCTTGCGTTTACTCAAGTTAGACCTATTCACGTTTTAAACTCCTAAATGGACTTTTCTTGGCACATAAACTGAAAAGTAAAACAGTTTCACATATATGAGCCCACGGCCACCTTGAAGTGTGACGGAGACACACAAAAGGGAACATAAGTTCACTCGCAATGAAACATATCGGCAAAAGTGCAATTATCCATGTAACTGGCGAAAGTGCAATTAGCCATGTAACCGGCAAAAATGCAATTAGCCATGTAACAGGGTTGATGTCATGCAAAGCGCTCCACTACTGTCCAGTGAGATTGTGCTGCATGCGAAATATAGAGAAAAAGTAGTACAGAAACTATATGGAAAACATGGAGCCTCGTATGTTTTCAGTAGTTGGCTGGTGCGCTCGAAGAGGGCTAAACACCAGAAAAGGCTTGACGTACGCATGCCTTTCACTAATGAAATGAAGAGAATTTTAAAAGGCAAGCCCACAAACCAACCAAACTGATACGTGTGCTTAAAAGCCCAAAGAGAGATTACAACAGGGACAGGGCGCTTTGCGCTCGACCCTAAAAAGTAAAGCTTTCTCACTTCATTACAGAGGTCACATTCAAAAGGTTTATTGCTAGCAATAGCAGTGGAAACAAAGACCAGGATTTGCTAATGGTGTGCATGGGTGCTTGTCTTACACAAACTTTCACAAACAACAGTGAAAATCTGCTTTCCGATACAACAGATTTTACGCACAGAAACCTGACTCACATGCATTGTAAAGAGTGATTTGCACCACCATATATTCATATATGTGATGGATTATGACTGTGGATGTGGTGGTGATGTAGTCAGATCTATTGTAGAATGATCTAGCTTTGTGCCAAATCCTAATGCCAATTTCAAACAAGTGCAAGCAAGGATTGAAGTGGTTTATCGCCTGATATACAGATGTGTAACTTGTGTTTTATACAAAAGCATATTACAAATGTGACTCTTATGTTGTTGTCCAAACATAGACATTTACACCCATATTTATACTTTTTGACACAAACCAGTGCCGGCTCTTGAATACAGCAAAAGCACTGAAGGCTGCTGAATGGAACAGATGGATCGTCATCTTCTTATACCAAATGTATGCCATACAAACAGCAGTGTAAGGTTCCAACCTCTGATCTACTCTATCTACACCACCCATGTGCTTATTGTAGTCTAAAATGCACACAGGTTTGCACACTTCAGCAACTTAACCCGAAACGGTCACAGGTGAAGTACTTTCATCATGGATGGTAGTCAGCATGTAGACATCTCTCCTGTCAGAAAATTTCACATCTAGAAGTTCATTGTTATGCAAGGCACTGCACTGTCCCTTCTCAAGTTTTTTTCACACACAATCTCTTTTGGGTAACCTTTATGATTAGAGCAGATTGTGCCACAAGCAACAGTATCAATTTTGAACAATTCCCTGAACAATTGCACACCAGTGTAAAAGTTATCTAAGTATAAATAGTGACCTTTGTTAAAACGTCACCCACCAAGTTCCCACACAATTTTCTCAGTAATTCCAAAAGTGGATGGTCAACCAGCGGGGCCAATACTGGAATCCCTACTGGTTTACCCTGTGAAAGTATAGACATATCCAGTACAACTCTCAGACAGCAGATACATCCTAATTTCATAACGTGCCCTCTTGCTAGGAATGTACTGCCTAAAAACCAATTGGCCCTTGAGCAGGACCAAAGACTCATCCACAGTTATTATTTTCCCTGGAACATAGATCTCTGAAAATCGATCTGCAAAGTGATCAAGAACAGGCTGAATCTTAAAAAGACAGTCATAATCAGGGTGATCTTGTTTCAATGCTAAAGCATTCTCAACAAAATGCAGCATCCGAAGAAGAGGCAAATACGATTAGTACTCATGGTTGTAGGAAACATAGCTGTTGCCATCAAGAGACTGGGAGACCAATATGAAGACAGTGACATCTTCCTTATCAGGCTCATCAAAAAAGTTAAACTCAAGAACTTCTTCAACTCATGCATATAAATTTCTTTCAGTTGCTTATGGTCAATTAATTTTTGGACGAGATTGCTGAGCAGACTAATTTGTATGATGAACAGTATTTGAGGAACAGTAGTGCCAGACTTAAGCCCCACTCTAGAGCTATCCGGAGAACTTTCTTTAGGGAAAACCTACCAATTCTAGATATTTTTGTGTACTAAGGGTAGTGTGCCTCTCATGGATCCCAACAAGTTTTTTTACCCATAATGCCCCGAAAACCTCAAAATGTGACTAAAGTCGCACATTTTCCTTACATTGCTGTGCCATATTCTTCCAGAATCAGAAATAAACCACAAATTTCCTACCACCCAGTGTTCCCCTCAGTCTCCCGAGTAAAATGATAGCTCACTTGTGTGCTTGGGCCAAGTGCCTGTCACAGGGAAGGGCCAAAAATGTGTAGAGATTGAGGGGATATCACAGCGAGTTAATAAGCACAAGTTTTCTATACGTTTTTAGGCTGACTCTGCTTTGGGCACCCACACAACTGAGGTATCATTTTTCTGAGAGGAATGCAGGGTGGTAGAAAATTTGTGCCGGCGCAGTGATCCTACATAGAAATATGAGGAAAATATTGTTTTTTAGCTAGATTTGAGGTTTCCAGGGCATTCTGCGTAAGAAAACATTGGGGGATCCACGCAAGCCACACCTCCTTTTACTCCCTTGGGTGTCTAGTTTTCAGGAATGGCTGGGTTTGGTAGGTTTCACTACATGGCTGCGGAGCCCGGGACCAAAAACGCAGGTGCCCCGTTGCAAAAACAAGTGGGGCCAGTTTACAAGTACCTAGCGCCACCAGAGTCTCCCTTTTTGTGAGGCTCCAGTGGCGCTGTGCAGTGCGCCACATTTACAAGGTGGCACTAAGCCACTTTTTGTGGCATAACACCACCTTGTAAATATGGGCAGTTTTCTGCGTCAGAGGGGTGTGCAATGAGTGTTGCTGTGGGCGTTCCCCTGCAAACCCCATTGCTTTTGATGCTGCCCCAGATTAGCAAGAAGGAGTAAAACTGTGGCAGTGGCAAAAACTAACACCAGCCCAGGGGTAGTGTTAGCATGGAGCAATCCTGATTTCTGCTTTTTCCATGTGTGCTGCATTCTGCAGCACACATAGAAAGAGCAAACGGCCATGGATGATTGTTTGTGTGCGCATAAACAATTATTAAAAAATTATGATTTCTTCTATGTGTGCTGCGTTCTGCAGCCCACATTGAATAGCTGAATCGGCATTGCAGATTCTGTATGTTCAGGAAAGGACACCTTCCTGCACATAAAAAATCAATCCCCTCAACGTAAACACCCTTGCACTATGGTGCAAGGGTGTCGGCATTGGCAGCTAAATTTAGCGCTGGTGCAGGGGGAAACACAGGGTTATGCCGTATTTTAATAAATACGGTGCATCCTTGTATTTATAAAGTGACACAGTGCTGCCAATTCTGGTGCAGCACCTCACTGCACAACTTTTTAGTGAATCTGGCCCGTAGTTTTGTAATAGATTATTTTGATATGCCCACGTTGTGTTTTGGGCCCTTTCCTGTCGCGGGCACTTGGCCCACCCTCACAAGTGAGGTACCATTTTTATCAGGAGACTTGGGAGGATGCTGGGTGGAAAGAAGTTTGTGGTTTCCCTAGATTCCAGAACTTTATATCACTGAAATGTGAGGAAATCTGTTTTTAGCTACATTTTGAGGTTTGCAAAGGATTTTGGGTAACAGAACCTGTTGTGAACCCCACAAGTCACCCCATCCTGAATTCCCCTAGGTGTCTAGTTTAAAAAAATGTAAAATGGAGGTTGAGCTACAGCCCATTATTCACAGCTAGGCACTTTGCAAAAAACATGTCAGTTTTCAGTATTAAATGTAATGTGTTCACATTGTGTTTTTGGACGCTTCCTGTTGCAGGCACTAGGCCTACCTACACAAGTGAGGTGCCATTTTAATCGGGGCACTTGGTGGAATGCTGGGTGGAAGGAAGTTTGTGGGTCCCCTCAGATTCCACAACTTTACATCACCAAAATGTGATGAAAAGGTGTTTTTAGCTATATTTTGAGGTTTGCAAAGGATTCTGGGTGACAGAACCTTGTGGGAGCCCCACAAGTCACCCTATCCTTGGTTTCCCTAGGTGTCTAGTTTTAAAAAATGTATAGTTTCCCCAAGTGCTGTGTTAGAAATTAGATCTTTGGTTGGCAGTCAGGTTACCCCCTGTCCAAGCAAGGACCCTCACTTTAGTCAGGGTAAAGGAGAATCGCCCTCAGTTAATCCCCGCTCACCCCCTTGATAGCTTGGCACAAGAAGGCTGGCTTAACTTCAGAGTCTAGGTGTAAAATGTTTGTACCAACACACACAATAACTCAGTGAAAACACTGCAAAATGACACAACACAGGTTTAGAAAAATAGGAAGTATTTATCTAAACAAAACAAAACTAAAACGACAAAAATCCAACATACACAAGAGTCTTAAATCCTTTAGTAACCAGTAAAAACATTGTTAGCGTTGAAAAGTACCTGGGTAGTGTCCAAATAAGACTCATGGGCGAGTGTGCCTCGACAAAGGTTAGCGATTCGTTGATTTCTCACCCACAAGGGAGACCGTGCATTGTTTCTCCTTCTACCGTTGAATTGGTGTGCGTCGTTTTTCCTCTCCACAGGAGAGTGATGCATCAATCGGGGCAAGCACCCGGGTCCAGGCAGGCATTGTGTAATTTTTCCACGCCCAGCAAGGTTTGCATTGAAAGTCCTGCCACCCTGTATCAGCAAAACTGCGCAATGTGGGTTGCGACGTTATCAGCCTCCGTCAGTGGGTGTTGTGCGTCGTATCTCTAGCTATGTCCGTCGATCAACCAGCCATGATGCCAGTGGAGCTTTGATATTTTCTCCGCACGCCAGTCTGTGCGTGGATTTTCAGTCTTGGTCTGCCAGCTTCACCTTCCAAGGCCTCAGGAACTGGATAGGGCACCACTTGGCAGGGGAGGAGTCTCAACAGAGAGTCCAGGTGACGGCAGGAGAAGTCTTTGATGGCCCTGAGACTTCAACAACAGGAGGTAAGCTCAGGACAAGCCCTTGGAGATTTCTTCACAAGCAGCAATGCACAATAAAGTCCAGTCTTTGTCCCATTGCACAGGCAGAAGCAGCAACTGCGGGATAGCTCCACAAAGCACAGTCACAGGCAGGGCAGCACTTCTCCTCAGCTCTCCAGCTCTTCACCAGGCAGAGGTTTTGTGTGCCCTTCTTATGCCCATTTTGCCCTTTGAAGTAGGCTTAGTTCAAAGGAAAGTCTCTCTTGTTTGTGAAATCCTGCCTTGCCCAGGCCAGGCCCCAGACACACAACAGGGGTTTGGAGACTGCATTGTGTGAGGGCAGGCACAGCCCTTTCAGGTGTAAGTGACCACTCCCCCCCTCCCTCCTAGCACAGAAGGCTCATCAGGATATGCAGGCTACATCCGAGCTCCCTTTATGTCACTGTCTAGAGAGATGTGCAAACAGCCCAACTGTCAAACTGACCCAGACAGGGAATCCACAAACAGGAAGAGTCACAGAATGGTTTTAGCAAGTAAATGCCCACTTTCTAAAAGTGGCATTTTCAAACACACAATCTCAAAACCAAATTTACTAAAATATGTATTTTTAAATTGTGAGCTCAGAGACCCCAAACTTCACATGTCTATCTGTTCCCAAAGGGAATCTACGCTTTAATCATATTTAAAGGTAGCCCCTTTTAACCTATGAGAGAGATAGGCCTTGCACAGTGAAAACCGAATTTGGTAGTATTTCACTGTCAGGACATATAAAACACATTAGTATATGTCCTACCTTAAACAAACACTGTACCCTGCCCATGGGCTACCTAGGGCCTACTTTAGGGGTGTCTTACATGTAAGAAAAGGGAAGGTTTAGGCCTGGCAAGTGGGTACCCTTGCCAAGTCGAATTGGCAGCTACAATCTGCACACACAGACACTGAAGTGGCAGGTCTGAGCCATGCTTACAGGGCTACCAATGTGGGTGGCACAACCAGTGCTGCAGGCCCACTAGTAACATTTGATTTACAGGCCCTGGGCACCTCTAGTGCACTGTACTAGGGACTTACCAGTAAATAAAATATGTCAATCATGGCAATTCAATTACACATACATTTTTCATAGGAGCACTTGCACTTTAGCACTGGATAGCAGTGGTAAAGTGCCCAGAGTAACAAAAACAGCAAAAACAGAGTCCAGCACACATCAACAACCTGGGAAACAGAGGCAAAAAGTTAGGGGAGACCACTCCAAGGATGGCACATCTAACATTCTGGCGGAGCTTGAGTCCAAAATCGACAGCAAGGCTCTTTGCAAAAAATGTGTCAGTTATCAGTTTAAAAATGTGATGTGTCTATGTTGCGTTTTGGGGCATTTCCTGTTGTGGGGATTAGGCCTACCCACACAAGTGAGGTACCATTTTTATCGGGAAACATGAAGGAATGCTGGGTGGGAGGAAGCTTGATTGCTTCCCCGGATTCCAAAACTTTACATCACCAAAATGTGCAGAAAACATATTTTTTATCCAAATGTTGAGATATGCAAAGGATTCTGGGTGACAAGACCTGGTGAGAGCACCACAAGTCACTCCATGCTGCATTTCCCTAGATGTGTAATTTTTAGAAATATACATGTTTCAAGGTTTCCCTAAGTGCCAGCTGAGCTAGAGCCCAAAATCCACATCTAGGCACTTTGCAAAAATGCGTTAGATTTCAGGGTAAAAATGTGGTGTCTCCTTGTTGTGTTTTGGGCACTAGGTATACCCATGCAAGTGAGGTACCATTTTTATCTGGAGTCTGGGGCAAAACAGAAGAGCAAAACAAGTGTTATTACAAGTTGTCTTTATCTGCATTCATGCCTTCAAATGTAAGACAGTGTGTAAGAAAGAAGTCATTTTGAGAAGTGCCCTCTAAGTCACATGCTAGTAGGGGTACACCCAAATTCAGAGATGTAGAAATAACCACTGCTTCAAAACTCTATATCTTGTTCCTATTTTGGAAATACATAGGTTTCCTTGATTCCTATTTTTCACTCTTTATATTTTACCAAATTCATTGCTGTATACATGGAACACAATGAAACCCATTGCAAGGTGCAGCTCATTTATTGTCTCTGGGTACCTTGGGTTCTTGGTGCACCTACAAGCCCTAAATATCCCCATAATCAGAAGGGTCTAGCAGACGTAAAAGTATATTGCTTTCATAAACTGCCATAGGTGGAAAAAAGTAACAGAAGAAAACATAGACAGAAATAGCTGTTTTTTCAACTCAATTTCAATATTTGTTTTATTTCAACTTGTATTCTCTATGGGAAAACCTTGAAGCATCTACTCAAATGACCTCTATCTGAATTCAGAATTTTGTTTACTTTTAAGAAATTTGTCAGGGATCTACCATTCTTTTCACACCCATATCTATCACTAAATGGAAGAGGTTTGAAAGCACAAAAATAGGAAAAATGGAGTATGTCCCAGTTAAATGACAAAACCGTGCTGAAAATGATTCTAGCCTGTTTGTTCCTGAGAGTTGGGATGATGGTGGTATTAGCACAGCAACCCCTTTGTCGATGCCATTTGCAGGGAAAAAACAGATGCGTTCATCTGTAGCACTTCTTTTCCCATTTGCCCGAAAAAAACAAATTTTAGCTGTCTTTAAGCTTATTTGTCAGTCACTATCAGGGGAATCCACAAACTATGGGAACCTTTAGAATCCCCATGATGTTGGAAAAAGAGGACACATGTTTGTTGTGGATAGCTTATGTGGACAAAAATGTATGGGGGCCTAAGTGCGAACTAACTCAAATAGCCAAAAAAGGCTTGGCACAGGAGGTGGGATAGGCCTGGCAGCCAAGGAGTTAAAGTGATAGCTCTGACAGCAGGTAACATTGGGACTGTCTCCAAACACCCACAACAAGAGCATAATGTAGTGTCAGCATTCTTCACTTTTCTGCACTTGGATGTCATCTGAAGCAGTATTCAGGGATATACACAATGGAAAAACTGACCTAGAAACTGCCTCACTTAGATCATAACCCACCCTTTGCCCCTACTAGTTTATAAAATGACATTTCTCAGTAAGAAATAATTAGCAATCCCCTTGCCAGCAAAATCTGTTTCCATCTTCTTTTCTTCAATATCTGTGTCTCCACCCTCTACCTGTAGGAATGTAGACATTACACTTCCACAGCCTGTGGAAGTGATCATCCTCCTCTATCTTGTGCCATGCTACAACCAGATGCAAAACCAACACAGTGGTAGATGGAATGCTTGAACTCACGCAGGGTCACATCCCAATCCATAATCTTTCACCCACCATGCCAGCTCAATTTGAACTCAGACATATGCAAATCAGTTTTGTCCCTGTTCTTCATGGGAACAGTCCAGTCCGAACTGGCAGGCCAGGTCCTCCCTGACCTGGAACACATGTAATCCAGGACTGGTTTCACCCTAGTTAGGGCTATTCAGCCAAGTATAGCTTGGTTCCAGTGGCACAGTGAGCCCAGGATCCATGTCTGGGCACACCCGACGCACTTGGGGCATCAAATGAAAAAACAAGCTAATAGATGGAATGCTTAAATTAATCTCTGCATCTGGGTCCACCTGTCGCACTTAGGGAATCAACTGAAACACCAACACGGAAATAGAAAACTTTCTGTGAGATAAAATATGGGACCACACAACCTATTTTAGACCCTTACCTTTTTCCCTGCACAGATCTTTACCAACATTGGCAAGCTCTACCTTAGCTGATTGTCAAATTTGGTACAGATCCATGTACAGGGTCAAAAGCTATAGGCAAAGGTTATAGTTACATTGAAAAATGCCTTATATCTAGCCACCTATTTATCTTTTTTATCTAGAAGGACCGAGAATCCATAACAGATAACTGTGTAACATGGGCCTCCATTGCAACAAGGGGTTCTGGTGACATTTACACACCGCAAGTTCGAAGGCTGTGTGCTTTCTAAATGTCAACTGAACATTTCAATGGCCATATAGGCCCATATCACAGATCAAACTGACACAATATTGTGGTAAAAAATATCACTGACAAAAATATTGAGTTAAAATTATCGTTTACCACAATATTGTGCTCCTATACTTATAATGACAAGAACCAAAATATCGGGAAAAAATATTGTTGGCACTAATACCATCCAAAAATATACAACTTTTCCATATAAATTGTTTAAATTAGCAAATGTTAAACATTTTAATATATATATTTAGTCTAATGTAAATTAAATAAATGCCCCTCATATTTAATAATATATATATAAAATTTGCTTATATGAATACCCATATATATATATATATATATATATATATATATGTATATATAGAGTGGAACAAGGTTTATGGAAATATATTTCTTTTACATTATATTATTTTTGTACATTTTGTAAATTAAAATATAATAAAATCTATAGTTTTTATATTTTACATTTCTATGAATATATATATATATATATATACATTTTCATAGTCATTAATGTTAAAGTTTAAAATAATAAATATAATGTAAAATAAATATTTATCTCAATTGTGTTACACTATGTAAATATGCACACACACATGTGTGTGTGTGTGTATATACATATATACATATACATGTATATATATATATATATATATATATATATATACATATATATCTATACATATATTTATATCCACATTGCAATCTTGATCAAATGGGGCCTTCAACCCTACAGGGTGACTCCAAAACATGGGGTCGGAGTATCCTGTTAAAGTAAACCACAGAAAAACAAAGTACTGGAACCCCAATTCCTGGCAAAACCACTTGTTTATTTCTTAGTGAAGTGGCTGCAAAATTGTATTCCTGATGTGTTTCGGCAATGCTGCCTTGTTCACAGGTGAGTTACTGCGATTTAAACAGGTGTTTTAAATCCCTTCATGTCACGTGCTAGTGCGACTCAATACTTCAACTCCCATAATGCACCATAGTATCATTACATTATTAGAAACTATGTTGCAATCATAAATATTGCTTAACAGCATCATGTCAACACCGTTTATTTTCATATTAATTTTTGTTGCATAACATTTCAAGAATCAAGTGGCCACGTGCATTCCAATAAACAGAATGTGCAGCTTTTATAGTCTTAGCAACTTTTCAATGCTGCCACACAAAATATACAGTGTCTCTCACATGTGTGGAATCCAGAAACGTGAATTAGAGGTAAATCCCTCTTTCTTTTCCCTTTCTCACCTCTGTATCTGTGTATATTAGGCAGCATCCTTCCTGTAGCGCAGAGGTGAGTGGGTCATGCTCCCTAATAAAATATCCACATTGCAATCTCCATAAACGGGGGCCTCCAGCCCTGCAGTGCGGCTCCAAAACACTGGGATGGAGTATCCCGTTAAAGTACTGGAGCCCAATTCCTGGTAAAACCACCCATTTATTTCTTAGTAAAGTGGCTGCAAAATTGTAATCATGATGCATTTTGGCAATGCTGCCTTGTTCACAGGTGAGTGATTGCAATCTAAACAGGTGCTTTAAATCTTTTCATCTCATGTGCCCGCCATGCAGGGTTGGAGGTCCCCATTCATATTTTATGAGGGGGCATGACTAATATAAATATAATAGTGTGTATAGTACAGGGAGTGACCTGACTGCAACTCCCAGGAGGCACTGTTTCTACAACTCCAAATAATAGCACAATGGTCACATGACCCAATACATCTGTTTGTTAACTCTCAATTGACATGTACTCGTCTGGGGGATAGTATAGTGTATGTAGTAGAAAAAGTGACCTGACTGTACCTCTCAGCAGGTCTTGGGTTTGTAACTCCTAATACCAGCCCAGTCTACACTTGTCCAAACATCCCTGTTTCTCAATTTCCAAATGAATTGTGCTCACCTGGGGGGATAACATTTGTATAGTGTGTGTAGTAGAGACATTGACCTGACTGCAAATCCCAATAGTCCCTATTTCTCTACCTCCAAACAGCAACACAGTGTCAACTTTTCCAAGGACCCCTGTTTCTCACCTCTCAATTGAAGTTGTCTCACCTAGGGGGATAACATGTGTATAGTGTGTGTAGTACAGGGATTGACCTGACTGCAACACCCAGGAGGCACTGTTTCTCTAACCCCAAACACAAGCCCCCTCCATACTTGTCCAAATACCTCTGTTTGTCAACTTTCAAATAAAGTGTCCTCACCTGGGGGGATAACATATGTATAGTGTTTGTAGTACAGGGATTGACCTGACTGCAGCACCCAGCATGCCTTGTTTCTCTAACTCAAAACACCAGCACATTGTCCAGTTGTCCATAGACCCTTGTTTGTCAACTCTCAATTGAAGTGTACTCTGGTGGGATTACATTTGTATAGTGTGTGTAGTACAGGAATTGACCTGACTGCAAATCCCAGAAGGCACTGTTTCTCTGCCTTCAAACTCCAGCCCACTCTTGTCCAAATACCCGTTTGTCAACTTCCAAATGAAGTGTACTCACCTGGTGGGATAACATTTGTATAGCGTGTGTAGCAAAGGGATTGATCGGACTTCAACTCCCAGCAGGTACAATTTTCTTAACTTCAAACACCAGCATAGTGGTCACTTGTCCAAATACCTGTTTGTCAAATCCCAAATGAAGTATATTCAACTGGGAGTGATCAAGCACAGATCATGCACAAATCAGAGATATGTCTGTCTACCTAGTTCAATCTTGACTTGCTAACCCAAGATGAAAATATTGAGCAGAGGAATGACACCTTACCCAGTGTGTACAGCAAGTATTCCTAGGGTTTTAAGCTGCATCACCAGATTGGTATTGGTAGCAGACATATTGACACAGCACTGTGCACATGATGGCTCCAGTCACATATACAACAAAGTCCTCGGTGTGCTTGTATCACAATCAACTAGGCTGTGTTGGTTGCACTGGTGGCAAGATGTCATTTTCAGGCTATCCTCCCAAGTGCAATTGAGCACATCTCAGCAGCTGCTTGAGTCAAATTGGGTTGGCATGCTTCACACATGTACCATGGTTACTTGCCACAATTGGATTGACTACAACTTAACTTTGTACAAGGTCTCTGCTTACTGTAACTTTAAACCATTGGAGGTAGATGTCACAATACAACCATTAACATTGTATGTTTTATATCAACAGGTCAAGCTGCTGCTGGGCATACAAAGGCCATGGGTTAGACTGCCACAGCCCCCCCATGTTGAAGCTCTCACTGAAGATGACACTCCTGGACATGGAGGACAGTTCTCGACAACCTGGTCAGATGGCAACAGGGAGTCTCCCTGTGCCCACAACATCACCTCCCAGCCCTGTTGCTTCTACCTCATGGAAAACCATTTGCCCCCCAACCTGTGTCCAGAGCACAGTGTCTACCATCTCGTGCCCCCCAGACCTGGATCCTGAGGTGCAGCTTCACACTGGGAACAGTGAAGGTCCAGGAACAAGCTGGAGGGGGCATCCTGTGGCAAGGACACAGGCGCGTGGGGGTAGGGTGCATGGGAAGAATGCTGTGGTTCAACAGGGTGAGGTTACTGGAGCTGCTCTTGGCCAGGACACCATAAGCCAGGTCTTGGCGGTCTATCATGAATCCCAAGGCATGATGGGCCAGGTGTTGACCGAACTCCAGGACGTTAAGCAGCTACAGAGGGACATGCATCAGGGATATGTGGGAACAAGTGGAGGCCCACTATACCAACATGGCCTCCCTAACAAGGGTGTTTAGGGACATACATCCCACCTTGAGCAGGGCTTTTCAACAGGAGTCTACCCCTTTCCTTGGCCAATCAACAGCAGGCCTAGCAACATCGGTACCAGCCACTGGTAGGGAGAACCTGCCAAAGGAACACCAAGGCCCAGATACCCCTGACTCGGTAGTAGCAGACCCACCCACCCACACAAGCGGGGCATCCAGCAAAGAATACAGCTTGATGACCACTGACAGTAATAACCCTCTTCCTTATGGACCTCCTTTGTGTGTTACACATTCACTCTGGACTGATCCTAAACCACCTACTATTTCTAATGGGAGGAGTACTCGTGACTTTGGACTCTCAATGGTGTGGCATCTACTCCAATGATTTCATTCACCATGACTAAACCCTTCAATTTTGATTTTTTGTTGAGTATTGTCACATATTTTTTGTTAGTCATAGCTCTACAATAAAATCACCCTTCACTGACTTTGTCTGCAGTTTTTGATTTCATATTTAGCCATGTAGATATGTCACACCATGTGAACCATACAATGATAAGCCAAGCTACTTGTTCAAAATGGGAAATGTTGCATGTACACAGTGTGCTGCTCGGGATAAAAACCCTCCCACACAAACACATACAAACATGTGTCTGCTCTAATTAAACAATTTATTACAGTGGTCAGCACATAGGCTGTCAATCTGTTAGGATGATTGGAAATCAAAAATGATTGACTCATACTGAGTAAATGAACATGTTGACAGGTACAGACCTCCAGACCATTGAAGGAAGGGATTTGTCAGACATTGTCCTTTAGAATCGGCAAACACTTATGTGCTTTATGTCAGGAGTCTGAGCTTTATCACATACCACACCACAGTAAGTCAATATCACGTAATATAAGATACAGATAGATGGCAGTGTGATGCTCCCTGATCGCAAGGCCATCATAAACCAATGCCCATGCATCTGGTGGTACGAAAAAAACATGTGTCAGTGTTATGGCAAAGGCACCGTGGCCTACAATGATGAAACACATGTACAGTTAGATACAGGTCACACAAAAAAGTGTTTAGTCAATGTGAAGGAAAAATGACTTGGCCATAAGCTAGCACTATATATTTCATGCCCACATGATGCCACACATGATGCATCAGGCCCACCACAGCACACAAGACAAGTCCAATAAGCATTTCTGACCTTCTACCTAAACACTGTGCACGTTGTCTTGGCACAGGTCTCCTACATTCAAACTCTGTGACCTACATTTTGAACTCAATCCATGTGCCCTTCCTATGTCAGACCAGCATCAATTACCTGCCAATATCAAAACTCTGAAATGCCCACATGAAGATGTCATGGTGAAGGTACCTGTACAATGAACAAAACAAAGAGTATAGGCTTACAAACATACGTAGGACACAAGTCACATAGCAAGCACCTGGAAAACAAAGTACATTGAAAGGAAACTGACACAAACAAAGCAACATCATCAAGATGTGGATGTTTCAAAAGCGATCTCATCACGCAGCCTTTTGATCAATATTGCAGAGCATTAGCTCCCTAGCTGCATCCAAAACACTTAACTCAAAACATTCTCGCAACTACAGTTCATTGTACAGTCATGACATCACATGACATACTCACACTCATGAGAAGTAGCTGTGGATAAGATCTTCTTGCAAGTCAGCTTCTTCCTCTTCACAGCTGTCATCCTCAGCTGGCATTTCAGGATTCTCACCCGGTGGCACTGCAGGCTCCCCCTCCTCTGGGATGCATGGGATATTCCTCCACAGGGTGATGTTGTGGAGCATGCAGCATGCCACAGTGATCTGATACACTTTCCCAGGTAAGTAGTGGAGGGCTCCACCAGTCCTGTCCAGACACCTATATTTGGTCTTCAGGAGCCCAAAACCCACTCCACCACCGCCTTGTTCTTATATGCACCTCATTGAAATGGACTTCGCCTAGCGTAATTGTATTCCTCAGCGGCATCAGCAAACCAAGGATGGTTTAGAGTCTCCTGTTAAGGAATGGGACATAAGTAAACCAATGTAGCACCAAACATTGCTCACACAAAGTCAGGACAGACACAACTTACCAACCAGCCATGCCCTCCCTGGGTGGAGTTGTGACATCATCTGTGGTAGGGTGCTTCTCCGCATTATGAAGGAATCATAGTCTGAGCCCGTATAATAGGCACACACAAGGTGGGATGTAGAGATCAACCAAACAGACAGTTAGCACTTTGATGGAATGGAAGTTCTTTTGGTTGTGATAGACTTGTTCAGTGGCCTGCAGTGGCACCAAACCAACATGTGTGCCATCAATGGCCCCCTACCACATGTGGGAGGTGGGCAACTCCATAAAATTCAGCCTTCACATTGGCTAAATCCTCACTATTTGGGAAAAGCAAAGTCGGCCAATTGTCACAAATGGCACGGGATTTCTTATTTGCAATTTTCTAATAGCGATTCCTTCTTCGTAGGAATCGTTATTAGGAAATCGGTATCTTGGTACATAGCATTTTGCATTTCCTAAATAGTGATTACTGTGAAGTCGCTATTTAGGAAATGCAAGTTTGAATTTTTGTACATCTGGCCCACAGTGTAATGACAAAATGACATTTTTTAGTTTTTGACATCTGTGTGACACAAACATTTGTACCAGAACTTGTGATTATAAACTATTGGTTTGTCTCTTGCATCCATACAGGTAAACGCACATCAGAAGAAGGAGATATGGAGAGCCATGGCCCAGAAGGTGCAAATCCTGTGGAACCACAGCTGGCAGAGCACCCGCTGTTGCAAGAGGTGGGAGGACCTGAGACGCCGGGCCTGGAACATGGCAGATGTTCAGCTGGGACTCTCCTCCCAATGTCGGTGGGGCGCACATCAGATCATGACCCCCTCTAATGTCCAGCATCCTGGCGGTGGCATACCCAGACGTTGATGGGTGTTTGAGCAAAGCAGCCAAAAGGGCATATTCACAAGATACGTCATCTGGTGCATACAGCTGTGCCTTGCCTATTGGCACAGGAACCTAGGACACAACTGGGTACAATCCACACACTATTTGGTCCCTAGGGACAAAACATGGCTGTGTACATTGATCAATCAAGTAATGTTTGTTGTTGTTGTGGGTGTAAATTCCACAGCCCACTACTCCTCAGTGTTACAGGCCAAAGGAAAGGAAGTGATGGATCACTGACCTCAGTCATGTGTCTGGTCAAATGAGTATATTGGTATCTGCCACCCAGAGGCCACCTTTCATCAGCTGTGATGGGTGCTGGTGCCTCACTTCTGTCTGTAATGTGAAGATGGCCATCATATATGTGACAGAGCATACATTGTTATGTGTGTCAGCTACAGATCAATACTTTCCCTTGGTAAGTGGGGAATGTCCATTGACATGGTATGTGTGCCATGACTGTTGCCAACATTCCTTGTGCAACAAGACCATGCTTTTTCATGTATGGTCTACCTATTTTTATTGGATGATTTCTGCATTTCCTCACTCATTAGGGCATTTGCAATGGGGCTACATTTCATGTGGTGCCACAGACAAGAGTGTGTTACCATTGATTGTCGTCTCACACATACCCTCACCCGTCATTTCATGTCATTTGGCATGTACAAGTGAAGTAACAATGAGGGCCATGATGTGTATGACCAGATTGTTTAACCACAATGTGAATGTGGCTTCATGTGGGTAAGTGCATAGCAAATGTGTAATGGGGAAGGTTTGTAACCCGACTGTTGGCATGCATCATGGAGTGACTTGCAGTTATGTTGGAATCATATGTGTTTGGGTATACCCATTCATCCACACATATCTGAGTTTGTAGGACCAAAATAGAAACAGTGATATAGCTTCCCATTGGGCAACATGTTGAGGGCCTTCTACTAGTACTTGCAAATCTCAGTGCCTCTTCAACATACAAAGGACTAATTGTATCTGCTGATGCATAGTATGTCATTGTAAGGGGTGCCTGACATTAGTGATGATTTCACTGGGGCTTGCTGATTCATTGTGTTGTGGAATTTAGGGACATTACTCCCTGACATTTAGCACATATAGGGGGTCATTACGACCTCGGCGGTCTTGCACAAAGACCGCCGAGGCCGCGGGAGACAGAATACCGCCATTGCCGGCGGTATTCCTGGCTCCCTATTATGACATTTCCGCTGGCCCAGCGGAAATGTCACATCAACATTGCTGCCAGCTCGTAATAGAGCCGGCGGCAATGCTGATGTGCAGCGGGTGCAGTAGCACCCGTCGCACATTTCACTGCCCGAAATTTGGGCAGTGAAATGCTCAACGGGGCTATGCCTGGGGGCCCCTGCACTGCCCCTGCAATGCCAAGTGCATGGGCAGTGCAGGGGCCCCCAGGGGCACCCCAAGTCCCCTTACCGCCAGCCTTTCAATGGCGGTGTTTGCCGCCACGGACAGGCTGGCGGTCGGGGACTCATAATCCCCAGGGCAGCGGTGCTTGCACCGCTGCCCTGGGGATTATGACCGCCAGGCGGAATCCCGGCGGGATATTGGAGGGGCCGGCGGTATGGTTGTGGCAATTCCGCCACGGTCATAATTGCTGGCGGAACACCGCCAGCCTGTTGGCGGTGTTACCGCCATCTTACCGCCGGCCGGCAGGGTCGTAATGACCCCCATAGTCTACAGTGTCCATTTCCATACCAAATGTGTAGCACATCTGAGCAACATTATTACTACCTGCATGTCTCCATTGGGACATATTTCTCTTGGGGAAGTGTACATTGTTGATATGTTTCCAGTGTGACATGAGTATTTCTTTGTTACCTTCTCCAGCCTACTGTACTGCTGTCAGCAACATGTCAGGATTTTGGAACATCATTTCTTATTGTTGTGTTATTGTGTATCTGACAAATGGATGTCTGCATTGGCCTTGAGTGGGATCTGTTGGAATGAAGATGGCATTGAGTTACTAATGTATGACAACAGGTAACTGAAGTATGCTCCATGTGGAAAACCATTGAAGGTGATGTGGTCTCCTTCTTATTCAATGGTTACTGTGATTGCACAACTTCACCAATGCAATTGTAGTTTTCCAAGATCTTGATTTTCCCGTGGGCAACTGTTAACAGTTCAGATGGCATGCATGCATGCATATGGTGTGGCACACATAGGAGCCACTTTAATGCAGTTTGTTGCTGGGACCTACTTGATGTGGTGGTATTTTTTGCTAATCACAGTGTGTTCAGAAACATGTGGTGACCCTCTTCCTCTTTGTATTTGTAGCATCATCCCAGGCAAGCGAAGGAGACAGGGCACATTCAAGTGGGGAAGCATCTGGCCACGGTACCTCTGGTCAAGACACCACTGACACGGAGGGACTCAGTGGCCCAGAGGTTAGGGGAATGCCATGGAGGAGACCGGATCTATATCCTCATCATTGGATTCTACCTCCAATGGCCACTCCCTTATAGTGGCAGACCCATTGGGACCTATTCCTGTTCCATCTTTGTCCACCATCCCCAGTTCAATTGGCATCCTCCTTCTTGCTCTCCACCCAGTTGGCTGACCCCGCTCACCCAAGAGGGTGGATGTCTCCTTTGGCACAGGCACCCCGCCGCAGTCCTATTACCCCGCTCCCCTCAGTGAGGAGGCTATTGACCTCCTGAGGAATATATCTCTGGGGCAGACTGTTATTATGAACGCCATCCAGGGGTTGGGCAGCCAACTTCAGTAGACCAATGCTTTCCTGGAAGGCATTCATAGTGCTATGTCTGGCCTACAGAGATCTTTTCAGGCTGTGGCCTCTTCACTGACGGCAGCTAGTCAACCCACACATTCACCCCTACCTATCCCAAGCCCACAGACACATCTTCTTGCACCCACCTCAACACACACATGCAGCACACATTGACACAAACACCACAAGACAAACTGGCACTCAACATACGCCCACAATCTCAACATTAGCCACCACTTCACTAGACAACCCCACCAACACATACACCACATCCAGCAAACCCACAGGCACCACAGCAACAGCCAGTGACACATCCACCACACCCAGCAAACCCACAGACACAAACGCAACATACAGAAACACATCCACCATACCCACAGATGCCACCCCAACAGACGAACAAACATCCACAACATCCAGCATACCCACAGACACCACCCGAACAGACACACAAACATCCAGCACATCCAGCATACCCACAGACACCACACCAACAGACACACACACACATCCACCACTCCCACATCATCCAGCACGTCTACCTCCCAGTCCCCAAAACATGCAAACACCCACACTCACACATGCAACAGACACCACCCAAACAGAAACATACCTCACACATGCACACACCCAAGACATCTATATCAACACAGCAGACAACCAGTCCCTCAGCCTCCAAATCCCCAACCGCATCTGATGACCGTCCCTGAGTTCCAAAAGAGATTTTTGTTTTTGAGCTTGCCCTTTCACCTGTTACCTCCAAACCCCCTCTCAAACCCAAGAGGCCCCCATCTACATCCCTACCGATCCCTTCCACACTCCCCTGTCACACCTGCACCCCCTGCAAGCACCCATACCCCTTCCCCAAGAAGAAGTCCACCCCTCCAAAGAAACAGTCCACCCCTCCCAAACAAAAACTCAGCCACTCCAAATCCGACCTCATCCCACCTCACGCAAAGATGATCCCTGAGGTGCCTGCCTGCCTGCTTGATGCCCCTTTCTGTGGAGGTTCCCTGGTAGTGATTGGAGTCAAGTGTGGGCACAACCATGTGCCTGGCTGCTGCTGCCTCTGTCTTTTGATGGGACAAACTGAGAGTCTCCTGACTCTCAGTTTGAGGCCCTCTTCCACCCCCAGGCTCATCCCTGTGCCTCATCCCTGCGCCTCATCCCTGGTGGTCTAGTGGCCATCACAAGTAAGTATTTCTCCCTGTCGCTCTTTCACTCTTGCTTTTTCTGCCTTTTTTTCTAATTTTTCCTTTTCCTTTCTACCCTCTTTCCTCTGCCCCCACCCCCCTGTGAAGCACCTTTCCTGCCCTCCTGCCTCCAAGCTGACCGGTACCCCCACCCCTTCTTAATGGCGGTAGCACCACTGGCGTGCCGAAGGCAAGTCCGTCTGTGCCCTTCCACGCCTCTACTGCGTCCAGCACCAGGAACCCTGGATCTCTGTTAAACCACCCCCTGGACTGCCTCTGTTATGACTCCGAGACCCTCCTCCACCTCAACACCGGATGTCTCAGCAACTACTGCACCATCTCCCCCAAGGACACCCACGGACCTCTTACCTGCAGGAACTGCAACTTCAGTGCCAGCCTCAACAAGCTGAAGGTACTCTCCACACACAAAGATACCAACAACCTCCACAACCCCATCAACTGCTTGCTCCTGAACATCTGCTCTCTTCACAAACATGCCAGTGAACTCTGGGATTTGATCGACACCACCCGACGGACATCGCCTTCCTTACCGAGGCGGGGACCAACCCCACCTCGGGACCAGAAATCGCCATTGCCATTCCCGACGGTTACAGCATCCTAAGGAGGAACTGGCCCTCCCACCTGGGCAGAGGACTCGCCATGGTACACAAGTTCTCACTACGTGTCAAGGCGATCCCAGAAGAACAATGCACCATCATGGTGCACCTTCACTTCCTGGTCCACTCCAACTACAGGCCCTCTGGCCCCCGCCCAGTGGAGACATCACTACCCCCCAGGCCCTGGCGTCAGTCGACTACCTCCTCCTCGGTGACCTGAATTGCCACCTCGAAGACCACGCTGACCCAAACACCACCGCTCTACTCGACAACCTCACCACCCTTGGCCTCAGACAGCTGGTCTTCACACCCACACACATTGCAGGACACACACTGGACCCCATGTTCACCTCAAGCATCCAGATCACCATCGAGACCATCTCCACCCCAGACTGGACTGACCACCACTGAATACACTTCACAATCACCGCACCCAGCAGCCGCATCTACATCTCCAGGACCCCCCACAGGAAATGGAACAAAATCACCAACAAACAACTCACCTCATTGCTCGCCAAATCCCTCCCTCTGACGAAGCCAACACAGCAGCGCACAATGTCAACACATGGATCACCGCATACACCAACACTCTAGCCCCTCTCAGGCTGACATCGGGCAAGCGCGTACCCAAGAAAGCCAGATCTGTCACCACCGAACTCCAAGAATGAAAGCATACCTGCAGACGTTTAGACAAAAAAATGGAGGAAAAGCCAACCCAGGAAAGACCTCACCTCATTCAGAGCTGCAACCGCCGCCCACCTACGAAAAATCAAGAATGCAAGGAAGAATGCACTCTGGGAGTGCATCAACTCCTCCGCACACAACTCTAAGGAACTCTTTTCAGTCATCAACAAGTTCACAGATTCCCCCCTACAAAGCCACCAGCACCCCCCGTCACAGGACCTCTGCGACAAACTCACCTCCTTTTTCCACCACAAGATCCAGGACATCTACGACAGCTTCCTCCCAGAAAATCCTTGCACCGGACCCGATGACCGACCCAACCCACAGCTGGTCCATGCTCACCACAGAGGAAATAGTTAACATCATGAACAGCACCCACTCCGGAGCCCCCTCAGACCCCTGCCCGCACCACATATGCATCAGAGCCAGCGCATCCATCGCCCCGAGCTCCTTAACACAATCAACTGCTCCATCAACACTTATGCCCTCTCCTGAAGAAACCTTCGGCCGACCCATCAGATCTAAAGAATCTCTGGCCCATCTCGCAGCTACCCTTCTCCGCCAAAGTACTGGAGAAAGCAATCAATGCACAACTACAGAATTCTATCAAGACCAACAACTTCCTGGACAGTTCCCAGTCTGGCGTCCACAGCAACCACAGCACAGAGACAGCCCTCCTGGCTCCCACCGACGGCATCCGATTACTCCTAGACCGCACTCACACTGCAGCACTCATACTCCTTGACCTCTCAGGAGCATTCGTCACAGTCTTCCACAGCACTCTGCGCACCAGACTTCCCGACATAGGAGTCAGTGGAAGAGCCCTGGAATGTATCCACTCCTTTCTCTGTGGGAAAACGCAGAGGGTCAGACTCTCGCCCTACACTTCCAGACCCACGTAGGTCAACTGCGGAGTTCCCAAACGATCCTCAATGAGTCCAACAGTGTTCAACGTATACATGGCCCCTCTCGCAGCCATCGTCAGAAGCCACGATATGAACATTGTGTCATATGCCAATGACACACAATTCATAATTTCCCTCACCGAAGACCCAGACACAGCCAAAAGGAACTTCCACTCACGAATGGAAGCCGTTGCCACCAAGATGAAAGAAAGCTGCCTCAAGCTCAACTCTGACAAGACTGAGCTCATCATCTTTAGAAACGCCACCTCAGCTTGGGACAACTCCTGGTGACCCACATCCCTCAACGCCCCCCCCGCACCGACTGAGCACACCCGCAACTTAGGAATCATCCTTGACTCCTCCCTATCCATGACCCACCAGGTAAACACCGTCACCTCCTCATGCTGGCACACACTCCACAAACTTCGGAAGATCTTCAGATGGATCCCAGCCGACTGTCACAGGACAGTCACCCACGCCTTAGTCACTAGCAAGCTCGACTATGGCACCGCCCTCTACGCCGACACCTCATCTAGAAAAAACTACAACTCATCAAGGACGTCGCCGCCAGACTTATTCTGGACCTCCCTCACTGAGAACACATCTCCCAACACCTGAAGACCCTCCACTAGCTACCTGTCGAGAAGCAAATCACTTTCAAGCTTCTCACCCACACGTGCAAGGCCATACACAACTCAGGACCAGCCTACCTAAACCATCTCCTTGCACACCCCCGCCAGATCTCTCCGCTCTCCCCAGATGGCCCTGGCCACCATCCCTCACATCCGCAAAACCACTGCCGGAGGACGAACCTTCACCCACACTGCAGCAAAGAGCTGGAACAACCTCCCCCTGCACCTCAAACAAAGCCCGTCACTCACCATCTTCAGTAAGAACCTCAAGACATGGCTCTTCATTTGAGGCCCCTCCCCATCCCAGTGCCTTCAGACCCTCATGGGTGAGTAGCCAAGCTTTACAAAATGTTATTGATTCATTGAGATTACTGATTGGAAATAGATTGGACTGGACAATGGCCTTTGACATTCTTCATTTCAATCAATAAACCCAAGTAGTTGCAATTACTTTTCTACGTTTATGTTGTTCCTGAGTAACTTGTGCTGAATGCCTACAGTTGTGTGTGTTTTAGCCTGATTGCTGATCCATTTGCTGTTGTCTGCAATATCTGACTTAGAGGGCATTGCTAGTGTCACCCAAGGCAAAGGTAGATGTTGACAATATGGATATGTGGGTGTTACTCCGAAAGGGGTGTTGTTGCATTGTGGTATGTTTGATATGGTAAGTATTGCATCTTATGTGGTCCAATGTTGTATGGTGCTAGACATGTCCCCCTGATATGGATTGTAGATTCATCTCATTATTGGCAGCTTGAGTATTCTTTGTATTTCATCTTGTGAGGTCCAGTTGTGTATGGTCCTAGACCTGTACCCCTGATATGGATTGTAGATTTGTCTCATGTGTGGCAGCTTGAGCTTTCTTTGTTCAGACATAGAGGTTGTACAAATGTGCTAGCTTTCTTTGCATTTGACTGGTGTGTGTTCATTTTGCTGTCTGTACCTTGTAGCTACTTCATCGAGATATATGGTCCATGCTGTTGCCGTTGTATGTGCTTTCTTGACTTGCACTTCCACATTATGGAGATGGGCAGGTCACATGGCTCTACTATTGTTTGTCCCTGAGATACCTGAATAGCCAGTTCCTGTGCAAATGTTGTTTTAGGGGCATTTGCAAAGTGTGACGTGTCCCAGGGCAGCATCCTTCCATGAGTGCTCTTTCTGCTGCCATCCCTAAAGTGCAGGTATTTTTTGCATTGTGAGCTTGGGTTATTGTCTATCTGACTATTGCCCATCTAATTGTCCATCCATTGTATTGCAATATGGGTGATGTGTGGGTCACTGCAGGGCTGTTTCATGGGAGGGGTGTTTGTGTTCCATGACACATCCATACATATGTGTGTTGAATCTTATGACAGCATGGCATCTGTGCAATGTGAGGGTGTCATTTGTATTGGTAGATGTGATGTTGCTGCATTGTTGCTGTTGTTTGACACTATGTTGGGTATACTTCACTGTCCCTGTGCCTAAGATGGGCAGACATATGCTTTTGTGTAGTGTGGCAGTGCATTGTGAGTAGCCTGCCCAGAGGGGGTGTTTAATGGCTGTGACTGTGTCCTTCTGTGTAAATGACTCTGTGTACACAATGACATGTGTACTTGGTGCCCATAGCGTGGGCCCAATATGATGTGGACAATGGTGTGACGATCTGGCACAGGTAGGCGTGTGTACTTACCATCAGTTGCATCCATGGCGGCGAGGATTTTGTGCTCCATCAATGAGCAGCAGCAGTAGGACGTGTGTGATGGGATCCATTATGGCACAGGATGTGTAACACTGCCTGCAGTTGCTTCCTTTATACTCTCTGTTTCCGCCTGCTGATATGTGGTGGTTAGACAGCCACAGTCACATTGGCAGTTTGCAACATCATAATAAATCCAGCGGAAACACTGCCTCTGTCGGGCTGTTTGTCCTGCGTTGTCACTGCGGCGGTCTGAGCTGCCTGGCTGCGCCAGTGGAACCGCAACGGTCTTTGCTGTGTAGCAGGATTGTAATACACTGGTCCGACCACCAACGCCATAATCAGGCCCTATATTACTGAAAATTATGTTAAAAACATCTATATTATTTAAAACAACATTACCTCAAAAAAGGATATTCTTGGCAATGATATTTCCGCATTATGAATTTGTGTGTCACAATATTTATTTTCGGATATTAATGCCTCCTGATATTTTTAACTCAATACTTTGTAGAAAACTCCTATATTGCACATGGCACTCATTATATTATTTATTAATACATGATTATTATTTAGTTTTAGTACTCTTAAAAAGGATTTAGGGCTTTTGAGAGTTATCCATTTAATATTCATGTTTGCCTGAAACTGCAGAAATGCTTGTCACTCTTTTGAGAAATGTGTGATGCTGTTAGGGACAGCGTTCTAATATTTAAAAGGTGTTTTAGGCAACAATCTGTATTATTATAAATCAACTTTTAACGGCAAAGCATACTGAAACCTGAATTTTAAAATGTGCTTCTCTTTTGGAGTACATTGACAGTATAGACTCAGTTTAACAAGAAATATAAATAAGAACTATTTAAAGAAAAAAAAGTGCAGTGTGGGACAGTGTATCTATATACTGAGAGGCTCCTGTATTTGCAATGGTAACTTCCACACACTGTAGAGGGTTCATTGGTAGATGCTTGAAGTCAAAAATTACCTGGAAAGGTACGTTTGTAAGGGGTGTGGATAATTGGTCTGAGAGCAGCACTGACTTGTGAAAGTGTTTTTTACCAGCACATAAAGAAAGAGAAATTATTGTGCTTAACCTTTTTATTTGTTTAGGGAAGCTAAGTATCCTGCAAAACAATTCAGCACTGTTAATGATGTGAAATAATTCACAGTTAGCCCTCTTATCTAGGAAATGCAAGCTTTGAAACCACTGGCAACATTCAATAATAAGGCTTATCCATGAAATATTTATTCATTAATCTATATACCCGGGACCTGGAAAACAATGCAGCACTCTGTCATTTATTATATGAGTCCTGACAGAGTCCCAGAGAACCTAGGGGACAGCAAAAAAACTTAAATAAAAATTAAAACAGCCATTTGATTGGTCACTCATGGAACACTACTAACAAAAGTAAGCCCAAAGCCTTCAGAAACATCTCAAATGACTTTCCTGATCACCGTTACCAGGTTAGTGTTTAATTTAAGGAAGGCAGTTTGGTGAAAATGACAAAAAGACACTAAGCACACCATCCACAAGGCCCATCACAGGTGCAGCCTCTCAGAATCATGATGTTATTGCCATTGTATCTACTCCAACTGAACCACAACAACTCAGAACTGTGAAAGAATCAGTGGTGTAGCAGTTTTTTAAACTTTCAGCTGGACAAAAAAGTTCACAGGAGATGCAGCAACCAGATGCTGTAACGAGGAAAGGCTGGACAGTAGTCCATCAACATTAGTGGGATGTGGAAGCACCTGAAGGTTAGGAATTCCAACAGAAGAGCTTGTGCTGACATGTAGAAAAGCTGAGTGTACGTTTATGATTTTTTGCAACTCACAAAGGAATTTTATGAGTAGTATCCTTACAACTGGTAGTGGAGTCTCTACATATAAAAATAAAGGGCAGTCGCAAAGGTACTACTTGAAAAATTGCTTTGTTAATTGCAAGAAAAATCTAAAGTGTAATTTTACCTTTGTGAATGTGTTCCAATGTCTTGTGGTAAAATCAACATCAATTAAAATACTAAAACTAATGTTTAAAAAGATGAAAGAAAGGTTAAAAACAACAGAAGTGATAGCTGTAAAAAATATATATATATATATATATATATATATATATATATATATATATAAATATATATATATATATATATATATATATATATATATATATATATATATATATATATATATATATATATATATCAGACCAAAGAAGTGTGAAAAAACACACACAAAATCCCAGAGTAAAACAGGTAAATGGGGTGAGCTTGGATGATTTCACAGAGTTGGGCACAACATCTGGCCAGAGACCTGGTCTTTGGCCCAATCCTGCATGCCATATAGCTGTACATCATCTGCAGATGTTCTCCTGGCCTGAAGAACAAGTTCCATATCCTGAATGTACAATATGATCAAAAGTATTTTACCAAATTTGGTGTATTCAGCAAATTGTTTCTGTATCTGAGAGTAAGTTTTTTATCGTGTGTGTAGGAGGCTGGACTGGCTTGTAGTGAGTACCAAGGGGTACTTGCACCTTGCACCAGGCCCAGTTATCCCTTATTAGTGTATAGGGTGTCTAGCAGCTTAGGCTGATAGATAATGGTAGCTTAGCAGAGCAGCTTAGGCTGAACTAGAAGACGTGTGAAGCTACTACAGTACCACTTAGTGTCATATGCACAATATCATAAGAAAACACAATACACAGTTATACTAAAAATAAAGGTAATTTATTTTTATGACAATATGCCAAAGTATCTTAGAGTGTACCCTCAGTGAGAGGATAGGAAATATACACAAGATATATATACACAATAGCAAAAATATGCAGTATAGTCTTAGAAAACAGTGCAAACAATGTATAGTTACAATAGGATGCAATGGGGAAACATAGGGATAGGGGCAACACAAACCATATACTCCAAAAGTGGAATGCGAACCACGAATGGACCCCAAACCTATGTGACCTTGTAGAGGGTCGCTGGGACTATTAGACAATAGTGAGAGTTAGCAAAATAACCCTCCCCAAGACCCTGAAAAGTGAGTGCAAAGTGCACTAAAGTTCCCCTAAGGACAAAATAGTCGTGTTAGAGGGAAAATGCAAGGAAAACACAAATCAGCAATGCAACAACGATGGATTCCTGACTGAGGGTACCTGTGGAACAAGGGGACCAAGTCCAAAAGTCACAAGCAGCTCGGAGATGGGCAGATGCCCAAGAAATGCCAGCGGTTGGTGCAAAGAAGCTCTTACTAGGCTGAAGAACTGTGAATACTGCAGGAACGACAAGGGCTAGAGACTTCCCCTTTAGAGGATGGATCCCCCACGCCTTGGAGAGTCGTGCAGAAGTGTTTTCCCGCCGGAAGGACGCCAACAAGCCTTGCTACACGCAAATCGTGCGTTTGGCGTTTTTGGACGCTGCTGGGGCCCAGGAGGGACCAGGAGGTCGCAAATTGGACCTGCAAAGAGAGGGGACGTCGAGCAAGACAGAGAGCCCTCACTGAAGCAGGTAGCACCCAGAGAAGTGCCAGAAACAGGCACTACGAGGATGCGTGAAACGGTGCTCGCCGAAGTTGCACCAAGGAGTCCCACGTCGCCGGAGACCAACTTAGAAAGTCGTGCAATGCAGGTTAGAGTGCCGTGGACCCAGGCTTGGCTGTGCACGAAGGATTTCCGCCGGAAGTGCACAGGGGCCGGAGTAGCTTGCAAAGTCGCGGTTCCCAGCAATGCAGCCCAGCGAGGTGAGGCAAGGACTTACCTCCACCAAACTTGGGCTGAAGAGTCACTGGACTGTGGGGGTCACTTGGACAGCGTCGCTGGATTCGAGGGACCTCGCTCGTCGTGCTGAGAGGAGACCCAAGGGACCGGTAATGCAGCTTTTTGGTGCCTGCGGTTGCAGGGGGAAGATTCCGTCGACCCACGGGAGATTTCTTCGGAGCTTCTGGTGCAGAGAGGAGGCAGACTACCCCCACAGCATGCACAAGCAGGAAAACAGTCGAGAAGGCGGCAGGATCAGCGTTACAGAGTTGCAGTAGTCGTCTTTGCTACTATGTTGCAGGTTTGCAGGCTTCCAGCGCGGTCAGCGGTTGATTCCTTATCAGAAGGTGAAGAGGGAGATGCAGAGGAACTCGGCTGAGCTCATGCATTCGTTATCTAAAGTTTCCCCAGAGACAGAGACCCTAAATAGCCAGAAAAGAGGGTTTGGCTACCTAGGAGAGAGGAAAGGCTACTAACACCTGAAGGAGCCTATCAGCAGGAGTCTCTGACGTCACCTGGTGGCACTGGCCACTCAGAGCAGTCCAGTGTGCCAGCAGCACCTCTGTTTCCAAGATGGCAGAGGTCTGGAGCACACTGGAGGAGCTCTGGACACCTCCCAGGGGAGGTGCAGGTCAGGGGAGTGGTCACTCCCCTTTCCTTTGTCCAGTTTCGCGCCAGAGCAGGGGCTAAGGGGTCCCTGAACCGGTGTAGACTGGCTTATGCAGAATTGGGCACATCTGTGCCCAACAAAGCATTTCCAGAGGCTGGGGGAGGCTACTCCTCCCCTGCCTTCACACCATTTTCCAAAGGGAGAGGGTGTCACACCCTCTCTCAGAGGAAGTTCTTTGTTCTGCCATCCTGGGCCAGGCCTGGCTGGACCCCAGGAGGGCAGCTGCCTGTCTGAGGGGTTGGCAGCAGCAGCAGCTGCAGAGAAACCCCAGGAAGGGCAGTCTGGCAGTACCAGGGTCTGTGCTACAGACCACTGGGATCATGGAATTGTACCAACAATGCCAGGATGGCATAGAGGGGGCAATTCCATGATCATAGACATGTTACATGGCCATATTCGGAGTTACCATGGTGAAGCTACATATAGGTAGTGACCTATATGTAGTGCACGCGTGTAATGGTGTCCCCGCACTCACAAAGTTCAGTGAATTGGCTCTGAACAATGTGGGGGCACCTTGGCTAGTGCCAGGGTGCCCTCACACTAAGTAACTTTGCACCTAACCTTTACCAGGTAAAGGTTAGACATATAGGTGACTTATAAGTTACTTAAGTGCAGTGTAAAATGGCTGTGAAATAACGTGGACGTTATTTCACTCAGGCTGCAGTGGCAGGCCTGTGTAAGAATTGTCAGAGCTCCCTATGGGTGGCAAAAGAAATGCTGCAGCCCATAGGGATCTCCTGGAACCCCAATACCCTGGGTACCTCAGTACCATATACTAGGGAATTATAAGGGTGTTCCAGTAAGCCAATGTAAATTGGTAAAAATGGTCACTAGCCTGTCAGTGACAATTTGGAAAGAAATGAGAGAGCATAACCACTGAGGTTCTGATTAGCAGAGCCTCAGTGAGACAGTTAGTCACTACACAGGTAACACATTCAGGCACACTTATGAGCACTGGGGCCCTGGGTTACCAGGGTCCCAGTGACACATACAACTAAAACAACATATATACAGTGAAAAATGGGGGTAACATGCCAGGCAAGATGGTACTTTCCTACAGTGTGAAATAGCACTTTTGCCCTCTCTCCCCTTTTGTGACTCCTACTTCACAGATAAGCTCAAAGCTTTCCATGAAGGAGACAACTTGAGTACAATTTGTTTGGACAGTTTTGTCAGATTCATCAAACAGCACCACAGTTATTAAAGAAACAAAAAGTGTTTTTTCCTATGGAAACTCTGACCTTATTATAACACTACACAGTAGTCACTGTCATTTGTAATATGTGTGTGTGTGTGTGTTTGTGTGTATAGGTCCATATACACATTACACAGTGGTAGGTCAGAACTTCTGTTGGAAGCATTTTATTTGTTTTGCTAATAACTATGGTACCTTTTGACAAATCTTCATGAAACTTTCTGAAAGAAAAGTTCAGCTACTTCAGCTTATTTTTCCTTAAGATGTGTGCCAATCCATAAAAGCATGGACCACAAAAAAGAAGGAATCCCAAAACATTAATTTCCCATGTAAATTCCAGTGGAAATTTTTGGGAAGCGATACTGAAAAAATGTCTAAACGGAATGACACTACATTTGACAAAAAATTAGTGCTTTACTCAGAAATCCTGGTTTTCAATATTTCGTGTTAATCCGCTAAGCCAATTCAATAAATATGCATTTAAAGAGGTGCACAAGGTGGCTTTAAAGATGTAAAAAAGATAATGATATGTTAATGGTTTGTCTCGCTAGACCATAATTTAAAAAATGTGGCTTTCTGATTGGCAGAAGGAGAATGTTCTCTCTGGGGCCATTTCAATGCCCCATTACCAGGCTGGCACCCAGCACAAAAGATTTGATAGGCTTGCTGCAGCTATTCACAGAATGCTGTGGCAACAAATGTAGGACTCAGGGATGCACCTATGAGTCCTGAAAGGCCTTTTGGTAAAAAAATCCCATGAGACAAGGTGACAAAACCTGACCCTCAAGGCCATGTGGGTGGTGGGGGCAAACAGTCCTGCTTATATTAAAAAGATTTTTAAAAGCTAGCATGGGCACCAGGGCCCATATTTACAAGTGTTCTGCACCACCGGTGTGTCACTTTTTGTGCTGCACCAGTGGCGCAAGCTGCTGACCATTTCTACAAGCCCATGCAAACCACTTTGTGCCTTGTAGATATGGAGTAAGGCAATGCAGCACAAGTCTCTGTGTTGCCTTACTTTGCATCAGGGAGGTGTTTCCATGTGTGTTGCGTGGGTGTTCTAACGCAACATTCATGGATTTTGACTCATTCCCAGATTTACTAGGTTTTGTAAACCTGGGAATACCTCAAAAGCCTACGCTATGCCAGGGGTGGCGTAAGAGTGATGCAACTGGGAGAATATCTTTATTTATCCCTGTCTTTTCCTATTTTTATGTGTGCCGCATTCTGCAGCACACATACAAGGAGTAAATTGCCTCCATGGATTCATGCACAAAGAAAATTATCACCACAATGCAGGGCCTTGCATCATGGTGCAAGGGTGCCTGCTTTGGTGCATGGCAGCAATTTGTGTGCCAGCGCAGTGGGAGAGAACAGAGATGTGCTGTATATTGTAGATATTTTATAAAGGAACAAGGTCCCTTAGATAAAAGGACTATAGATTTAAACACCACATAGTATCACAATAAAGTCTATGGAAAACATGCAAAAAAACAGTATATTTATTCCAAATGAAAGTAAGAAAAAAATGTAGTGGGAAAACAAAAACATCTTCAAAACTATAAATCATATTTGCTCAGGCATACCCCATGTGACAGAAAGCACAATCAAAGTCACAATTTTACAGTACCCTTGCTCATGCCAAAACATATATTAACAGAGTCCAAGTACTAAATGTGGACGACGTTTTGATCCCTTATTTGATTGTTGGGATCACCATCAGGACACAACAATTATGCCTGAGATGTACATAAGTAGTCACTGACTATATAACCAAGACCTGTTAAAAGCAAGGGGAGAAAAAAATGAGAAAAGAAAAAGGGGTAAGAGAGAAAAAAGAAAAAAGTAATAGATTAGATATTGCTATATGTAAAAAAATATAATATAAATGTGCTACCACACCATGCATCACATGCAGGAAAGTTTTGCAATGCCAGGTCTCATGCCGTACCAACACTCGGATCAGGATGATAATTGAAGCTAGTAAACCACTTAATGTGCCCTAGAACAATGAGGAAGCAGGACCAATGTATATAGTCACCAGTGCCATAATTGTGAGCCCAATCAATGCTTACACAAACCAATCACTTTTTGTTATGTGGGAACACCAATGCAAGGTTATGTACTATGAAGCTGTGAAGTCATTCCCTGCTTAAGCAAACTAATCACACAGTGAGTAACACAGCAGAATGGTTCTAATGATACAAACCACCAGAATAAACCTTTAAAAGGAAATCTGTCAATTATGAAGTCCTCAATAAATCAACATTGGTTATGAACCTCAATCAAGGCCCTCAATGGACGAATAGTAGTAATTACCTGAACCCCCCAAAAAACTAATTGCTACCAAATTATCAGTAATTGAACCAATTGTGCAGCATGCGAGTTACCAACTGACCTAAGGGCAAAACACGTTACCGGATGTCCCCATCGGAACCAATAGAGTTTAGAAAATAGCGGGGCAAACCAATTATTACATGCAATAAAATTGGCATTGATAACTCATTATACCACTCACCTAAACAGCATAAGATGTACGCATGTGCCAGCATGCAAGCGGATTACTGGCGAAGAAAGCTTGGTGCCAAAAGCAGTCACCCATCGTGCTCACAATTTTTGTAGGCTAGGGACTGCCTTGAAGTACGAATGGCAGCCACATTGAGGAGAATATGATTAAAAAGTTACGAAAACGTGGCGGTCATCTTGGAAAGATACGTTTCCTCTATATCGGGTCAAACCAGTTACTAATTGCAATGGAATCAGCGTTAGATAGCCAAATAACACCAACGATATCTCTTACCTAAAAAATATACACGTGTACACATGTGCCAGCATGCAAACGAAAAGAATGCCTGATGCCTAAAGCAGATACGCATAGCATGCCATAGATTATAAACTAGGAAGTGCATTTAAATTAGATATATTACATTTCTTCCCTTTCTCAGTGGTGCAGGGCAGCGAAAACAGTCAGAACACACTGACAGCAGGCAAAAAGTGGGGATAACCATGCCAATAAGGAGAGTACTTTCCTACAGTTATTATATAATATACCCTGGGGAATTGACACGCTTTCTTGTAATAGTACAACTGCACTTCAACATGAATGATATTTCAAAATTAAATTACTGCAGCTATCCATACAGACTTTAATCTGTCAACAGTCATTAAATTCTGTGTATTATACTAGGTAGCACTAATCACTGTTATTTACAGTATTTGTTAGAGGTACAGCATGAAAAACTATCAAAATAAGATACTATTATCATGGAAGAGCTATTGAATAAAGTTAATGGGTTTCGTACAGATGACACTATTGTACTATAGCGACATGTTATGGACTGATCTGCCTAAAATCTAATATAGTGAACACAGTGCACAACTAGGCAAGTAGAATTTGGTGTTTCTTGTGTTGTGCCTATAGGTTTCCCTAATGTCTGTGGTTGGTAGGGCTCCCTACGTTTCAGCCATCACAAGTCCAAATACTACAGCCCAACCCCATGACACCATGCCACTATTTTTCTTTCTCAAAATATAAATTGATATGGTTCACAATTTGGTATGCTAATGTCCCGTATAGTATACACACCCGCACATGTGGAATACTATTTTTCAGGGGTGATAATGTGGAATGAATAGACCTTACCATTTAATACTTGATTTTCACAAGACATTTAAGTTCTCTTGTCAGTGGCTATGAGCACATTTTTTGGCAAAATATGATCACAATTGGGTTGCATCATGGGTATTCCAAAACTGATGGTAGTATAAATGACAGTCATTCTTAGTCTCAGAATCTCGTTACAATACAAAGATGCATAGCATATCACAACTGGATTGCATCATGGGTATTCCACAACTGATGGTAGTAAAATGACAGTTATTCTTAGTCTCAGAATCTCAGTTACAATACAAATATGCATAGCTTTCCATAATAGCTATTTATTAATTCATTCAATCAATCAATCACTCAGGGATTTGTAAAGCTCAGCAAATCACCCCGGAGGGTCTCAAGGTGCTGGAGTTGCTAGTGCTAGATGCTTCGTGGGGAACTGCTCAATAAAATATCCATGCATGGTTGGGATACAAGGGAAAAGCATTGTTGGCTACATGTGATGCATGTCTTTTGGATAGCAAACCAAACTTTGTTACATTTGTATGTGTATCTTAAACACAAAAGGTTATAGATAGAAATATTCAAATCAATTTTTCTTTTTCCCATTTACATTTTCATAATTGTAAATTCATTTTGTATCTGATAACCTTGAATAACTCAAATAACTGACCTAGTTGATGTCAAAATTGTATCTAGTTTTGGTTTTAGAAATATTTATTTTTTTCACAAATGTGCTTTTGGTAAAGGTAGTTTAAGACATTTAGGGGAATATTTATGAGCCCCTGGTGTCACCGGAGCATCATGTTTTGTGGCTTAAAGCCACCTTCTAAATACAGCCCCTTCACACACAGCCGTTTGCGTGAAAGGGGCGTGCAATGGGTGTTGCTGTGGGCATGCCACAGCAACACCCATTGCATTTTGATGTTGCCTTAGATTTACAAGTTTTCGTAAACCTGAGGCAGCGCCAAAATCTAATGCCACCCCCTGTTATTCCTCCTTGTTTTTTGCTTTTTCTATGTGTGCTGCATTCTGCAGCACGCATAGAAAGGGCAAAATGCCAAACATGATTGTTTATGTGTGGGAGGGTGTCCCTTCCTGTATATAAACAATCATTTCAAAATGACGCTTTGGCACTTCTGTGCGCTGCATTCTGCACCACACTCAGAAGCGCCAAATCACCAATACCAATTGTTTATGTGCGGGAAGGGACACCTTCCCACACATAAACAGTCAAACTCCTCAATGCACACATCCTTGCACAATGGTGCAAGGATGCCTGCTTTGGCACTAGGCAGCTCAATTTAGCGCCAGTGCAGGGGACAACACAGGGGTGCGCCGTATTCAATTAAATATGGCAGATCCCTACATTGTGAAAATGACGGAGCAAATTGCTGACAATTTTGGCACATGGTCGCACTCTGTCATCTTTCATTTAATATGGGCCTCAATTTTCTTTGAAATCGTTTGGTTTGTAATACTCGCCCCTTAATACATATAAAGTGAAAACAGTGATATTTGGGCCACCTTTAATCAATGAAGTGGTAAGGATCAGTGGGTTCCTTTTTCACACTGTTTAAATATTTTTCAGCACTCATATTACATGCTACCTTTAATGCACTGGGAAAGGTCGGTGGGTCGTTTTTCCACATTATATAAATATACTCAGTACTCACATTACAATTATTCTTCAAAGCATGTGAAGGCGACACCAAAACATGCAAAAAAGCACCACAATATTATTGCAAAGGGCCATCTATGTCATTTCGGGGTCACACCTGCAATCCCAGGGAGTGTGGAAATGGAACTGGGGTGGCAGACAAGGATGGAGCAGGTACAGGTCCTAATGGGCCCACCACCACTAGGGTGGCCGCTGGAGGTAGATGATGTTGATCCTGTGCTCTCTGTGGCACTCCCCTCACACTCTGGGCCACTGACTCCCTCTGTGTCTGACGTTTCATGACCAGAGTTACTGTGGTTAGCTGCTTCCCCACTGATGTCAGATCTGTCTCCTCCACTTGCTTGTGCTGATGCTGAAATTACAAAGACAAATAGGGTCACTATTTCTGCCTGATCACCCTCGAATAACTGCTTTGATTACCAGACATTACCATAATGTACAGTAGCCCCAGCCACAAGCTTCAGCAAAGTGGCTCCAACATTTGCTAGACCATATACATGCATAATACATAAACTGTGAACAGTTGCCCACAGGAAAATCAGAACCACCAACAACTCCAATCACATGGGTGAAGTTGTGCAATCACAATACCCATGGATCAAGTAGGGGACCATATCACCATAGGGTTTGGCTTCTGTAGCATCCCTTAGCAACCTGTTTTCACAAAAAAGTATGGCAATGCCAAGTTCAGTCTCACAGATCCCACATAAAGTCATGCATCTAGCTAATATTCATATACCCAATTCCACATTATGATGAAATGATGGCCTGAAAAGTCTCTTCCCTGTGTTTATGTGATATATACTTGTAGCACAGAACACACCTTTTACCATCTGTGGCAATCCTACAGACATGGCATCCAACAACTAAGGTATGTTTGGTTTGATTGGTTGCATGTAACCAAGCTAATGAGTCTCATGTGATGCTCTCCCCTGAACAGACCAACTCTCTGCACTGTTGGTTTGTCACTTGTGCAGTATGTCTGTACTGTACAAATATGACTTATGGATAGGTGACAACAGAGCTCTTGGACTAAGGGACCTGTCATAGGTTAATGACACACATTGCCAATGAGGGTCAATGGAAATATGTACTAAGTCAGGGGGTTACCTCAGTACCCATTCCTAATGTAGTCAATGTACAGAGGCCTTTAGGCCACATCTTGCCATGGAAGACTCATCTTGGCCACATCCAAGAATCTGCAGGTTTGCAGGGAGTAGATCTATGGCCACAGTTGCATAGCCACAGTAACTCTACCCCAGCCTGGTCTGTGTCCCATCTGGGAGAAACATTTGACAGGCCTTGGTTCCTGCAGGCTAAGCATACGGAACCTGCATGACACACATGTCCATCAATTCCATGCATGACTGTACATCCCGTACCCATCCTTTATGTGGGTTCAGGGTTGTTAGGCACTCTGAAGGGCACAGTGAGTTTTACATGGGTCTCATGCAACAGTTTGCCAAGGCCATATGTTGGTTGGGTGATCTGTGGGACTTTACACATTGCTAACAAGATCCTCAAATGACTCAACCAGTGTACATACATGCTATTTTACATTTACTAACACCATATCCAAAGATATGTCATTATATGGCTGTAAAGTCGTCTTGGCTATATATAAGAATGCAACAGAAGGAGGATTTGTGACTTATCACACATCACACAATATAATGGTAATGTGAAATACATAGAGTACTTGTCTCCACTACTATCACAATGTACATCCTATTTATGGGCCAAACAATGTGACAACAAGCACCGAAAAAGTCTCACTGGCACTCAGATGCACATTGTAGCCTCTGAGGAAGAAAAGGCTGCTGTTGGACAGAGTCAAATTCGCCTATAATGTTCTTACCTGCTCCTCTGGTGAGCCATAGAGCTGACCACACAAGGGAAGGACCTCCTCAATGAGCCTCTCCAGCTCCTCAGGAGAGAAGGCAGGGGCCCTTCCACCTGTTTGGCCTGGCTTGATTGCTCCCAGAGGAGGCATGCAGCAGCAGAAGTGGTGAAGGTGTTGATGGCAGCAGTGTCAGATGTCAAGTGAGTGGTTTACCAAAACAGGGCATACATGTACGCCACATACGCGGTCATCACTGCTGACGGCCACAGCCATTGGGACGCGACTGTCACAGTCAACAATGTTAGCCTATGTCTGTGTCTGCCACTCTTCTGCTGGCGATCTAGTGGTTTCTAGTGTCCAGTAAACTAGGTCAGGCATCCGCCATTTTGGTGGTTGTAACTACAGTGTTGCAGCCTGTTAGATATGTCATAACATCAATATATGTGTCTGATCATCTCAAACCATTTAAAGCAGTCTTGTTGTATAGGTTCTCTTACTCAATCATCAGTGTAGTGTGTTGCAGGCCGCTGATGGCAAATAACAACGGTGCACTGTCGACCGCCAGTGATGGTATTTTTGGTGGTCGGATAGCTGGGTTATGTGCAAATCCATGTTGAGTAGTATACAGCTTTGATGTGTAACGGGTGTAATGTTTTTCCAGTCAGTAATGCCTTCTCACATGGTTTTGGTCCTAATCATCATGTCTGTTGTTGTTGACATAGTGACTAATGCTCCAATTCGTTTGATTTCACAAATAGGTACCCCGGGAGAGGGAGAAGGTGAGAAGCTCCAGCGCACCATTCATTTCCAGACCTACGAACCATGGAAGAAAGTCACATCCATCGAGCAGTTCCATCTGAATGGACAAACTATTGCAGATTTATGTTGTCAGCTGGAGCCAGATCTGATGCCTGAACACATGAATCCAACATGCATACCAACCATTGTGAGACTCATGGCAGTATTACACTTCGTGGCCACAGGGTCCTTCCTATATAAAGTGGCTATATCTGGTGGCATGTCCCAACTTATATTCAGTGGTGTGTTACGAGAAGTGCTATCAACAATGATGAAACATATTGGCAGCTATATCAGGTTTCCCAGACGTGAAGATTTAGCCAATGTGAAGGCTGACTTATATGGATTTGGTTGACTTTCACATGTGGTGGGAGCCATTGATAGCACACATATTTCATTGGTGCCACTGCAGGCCAGTGAACAAGTCTATTGCAACAAGAAGCACTAATCTATCAATATGCACATTGTCTGCTTGCCAGAGCTCTACAACTCAAATGTCTGTGCCCGGTTCCCAGGTTCAGCCCATGATTCCTTTGTAATACAGAACAGCACCATACCCCAGTTAAAGTCACAACTGTAACCAGAGAGGGCCTGGCTAGTTGGTAAGTCCCATCTGTTCTGATTGTATGTGTTGAATGTCAGATGCTACAATCATGAAGTGAGTGAGTCATTGTAGCACTTATGTCCCCTTCCAAAATTGGAGATTCCGCATATCCAAACTGTCCTTGGTTGCTAATACCGCTGAGGAATCCAGCTATGCCAGTGGAAGTATTTTTCAGTGAAGCCCATGAAAGAACATGGCAGGCAATGGAGTGGGTTTTTGGGCTCCTTAAGGCCAGAGTTTTCTGTCTGGACAAGACTGGGAGAGCCCTCCTCTACTCACCTGGGAAAGTGTGTCAGATCACAGTGGCATGCTGCATGATGCTTCATAACATCTTCCTCCAGATGACTATCTCTTACATCACGGGGGAGGAGGAGCTGAAGGTGCCACAGGTGAGAATCCAGAAATGCCAAATGAAGATTATAGTGGTGAAGAGGAAGGAGCAGACTTGCAACAATATCTAATCGACAGCCTCTTCTCATGAGTGGAATCATGTCATGACTTTGATTGTATAATGAACTGTAGTTATGATAATGTGTGGAGTATCTTTTGGGGAATAATTAGGAAGCTGATGCTCATATTTACGTTTTGATGATGTTGCTTTGCTTGTGTTAGATTATTCTAATGGGCTTTGTTCTCCAGACGTTTGAAATGAAATGTGATGTGTGACTTGAGTCATATGTATGGTTTATAACTATACTCCTTGTTTTGTTCTTTCTTCAGGTGCGTTCACCATGAGATCTTCATTTGGGCATTTCAAAGTTGTGACATTGGCAGGTATATCGTGCTGCTGGGACATACAAACTAGATATGGATTGTTCCAGGGAATGTATTTCAGAGAATTTAGGTGTAGAAAACCTGTATCAAGACAGCTTTCACGGTGAAAAGATAGAAGTGCAGAAGACTCAGTTGGACATGTTCATTGTTGTGTCGTGGTCAAAATACATCATGTGTGTCATTATTGTGAAAACATGAAAAATTATGTGCTTAAACAAAAACTTCTCAATTATCATACATACATAAATGTATTAAAAATAACAAACAGTTGGTCAATAACAACATTGATTTCCCATCTCCCATCTGCTTAGGAAGTAACATCTATGGTGTCCTGCCCACAGCACCCTGTGCTTCTCCCCCTTCCTAGGACCACTTAATGGTGGCTGCAGAGCAGATGCACACAGTGGGTGTACTGCTCATTCACCGAAAGTACACCAGGGGCAAGCCATCAGCGCTTGTCGATGTTTGGACCACGGCCACTGCCAGGTACCTGGGTTGTCCCCTACCTGCTGCTTTCCTGCCACTCACCTCCATGCTCTCAACCTCAGCCACTTCTGTTATCAGCATTTCTAACGCACATGGTTATTCAAAACGGGCCTCACAGCTCTAAGTGGATAATCCAGAGTAATTCACACAACGATCCGATAACCAGAAAAGTTTTTAGTTGCTTTTGAAAGCTCAATGTATCCTCTACCCTGGGTATCATAATGGAGAAAGACTTCCACAGCTTGGGAGCCAGACAGGCAAATGATCATCCTTGGCATCTCAATCTATTGATCTCATGAACTGTATGTTGACAAGTGGCAGTAGATCGCAAGGGCCTCTGAGGGGTATAAGGTCGTTTTGAGTGTTGTAACAACCTGGGGCCTTATTGTACACAACTCCGTGGGCCAAACAGAGGGCCTTAAACTGTGTCATTTCTTTGTCAGGAAGCCAGTGTAACAAGGTCAATGCGCCTGTCACTGAGCTATGCTTGGGGATCTTTAATAAAATGCACGCTGTGAGGATTGGTGTGTACTATACGGTATTGTTGTGCGACCTTACAGTGTAATACACTTGTAACAACTGTCTTGGGCCAGTCAGGCTCATTTGCAAAACATTTAGCTCAGTCCTGGGTAGCTGTGGCTGCAATCAGCAAGTCTTAAAGCAAGAAACTAGTGTAAAACATTTAGAAACCCCACACAACGAAATAAGAAAGTGCAAATCATGAAGGAAATCCAATACCAAATTATAAAAATAGATCATATTTTAAAGAATTTTTAAAGACTAAGATGAGCAAAATCCACCAGAGGGTTTCAGAGATATAGGTAGAGAATTGGGGTTGTTGCCTTTAGTTTAAATGGCAAAGTCGATGTAACAGTTTTAAAACTGCCCTTCCAATCTCCAGTGGCAGGCTGGGAACCATTTTGTTACTTGTCACATAGGGTGGCACAGTCAGTGCAGCAACCCTGGTGGACACTCTGCCTTGCATGCCCTGGGTACACTTGTTATCATATACTAGGGACTTATAAGTAAGCTAGTCCCTGCCAATTGGGGATAACTAATTCTACATGCACTTTGTAATAGGTTAGAACACTGGTACTGAGGTCTGTATAGCAGGCCTCAGTGCACTCTCAAAGTCAAAAAACCAGAAGCATAAGTCCAAAATTGAAGGGGTGAGCATGCAAAAAGAGGAATTTCCATAAACAAGCTGCTGCATTTTACACCACTTGAAGCGTTCTCCCTACATATTGAGGGCTTTCAAGATAAAGAGATTTGCCATAGTCCAAACTAGACATGACTAATGTTTGAACCATAAGTCTACAGGAGGCTGGAGGTAAGAACTGTAAGATTTTCCTGAGCATTCTCATAATACTAAAACTGCTGTCATATCGCCTGTCAGAACAGTATAGTTAGGCCCATTTCTATGGTGGAACACCATGGAATGGGCACAAAGATGCCCACCTCATGCCCCAGCAACACCGCCACCCACTCCACAGGGACACTACAGGAGGAGGGACCCCATCCCAGGTAAGTTGCAGGTAAGTGTGTGTTGTGCCATTGGGGGCCCCTTACATGGGGCCCCCTGCCTGGCACTGGGTATGTTGGGTTTGCCCGGGGGATATTGGGGTGGTGGGCATGACTCCTGTCTATACTTAGACAGGAGTCATTTTTGGGCTGTATGTGTGTCAAAAAATGACGCTAAGCTGATTAGCGTCAGAAACTTTGCCGCTAACCAGCCTAATGTCATTTCTGACCCACTAGCGCCATTCCCCCTAATGCCATCCACCGGCTAGCATCATTTTTTTTTACATTAGCATTCCTTAGCGCCATCTGTGCGTCATTACATGAATATGGCGCACAGATGGCTTCAAGGAATGGCTTTAGCTCATATTAAGACAAAATACGAGCTAATGCCATTGCACACCATTTTTCATAAATATGGGCATATATGTCTTCTAATAAATCTCATTACTACAAGTGCAGTGAACTCTGGAGCCTCCATTATAGAACGTCTAACATTGTCTGAAACTGTCTACCTAACTTACTACTCTTACATCACACCACACCTCAGAGAGCTTCACTGACTCTCGATACAGAAACACACACATTTTAAACTCCTCACACACACATACAAGGCACTACCCAACGTAGGTCCCACCTACCTGAACAGTCGCATCGCCTTCTACTAACTTCCCACATTTCAGCTCAGCAGGACTCCTAATCACACATACATAAGCAAAATTTGTTGAAACCCAAGTTGTTTGGGGTAAATGGCTTTTGAGACCAACAGATCAACCGGCTAACAGTGATGTACGTGCCTTTTGGATTAAGTTCATGATTTAAAAAAAATCTGTTTATTCTTCATTAGCATACATGGAAGAAAAAGCTGAATTTGTGTGGGCGGCACATTTGTTACTTCTCGCAACTCAAGTTTATTTCTTTACTTTTTGATGTTGATTATCATCTCGTGAGTTTGATCACATGTTATATTACAATTGTATTATAACAGAGTGCAAAGGAATAACAGCATCTGCTCAGTTTCATGCAAATAGACTTGCACTGTATTTTTGTCAGAAAAATGCTGCAAGATCCCTGCATGCTAAGGCTGATGAATCATCGATACAGTCTTTCCCACAGCAAGATCAGTGGGAAATTGGATAGTTACAAGAAAGTGCAGCAGACACTAGGCAAGCAGAGATGGTGAAAACACACAAACCAGAAATTTAAGATACAATTGTACATATAAACAAATACGTTTCTAGACTCTGTGGAGTGATAGACATGCTTCTGTATATCAATGAAGTCGACGTAAGAATTATTTTAAACCACACACGCGTTAATAGCTTCCTAGTTGTTCAATGATTAAATTTGTATCTGATCTTGCAGCCTAAATATATTATAAAACACATCGTTGTACATGAGCAATAAGTATCTCTAGAGGTGCGAATTGTGGGGAAAGGGACAACAATTAGAGCGTTTCATGAACTCATCCGAACAATCTGAATCTTGCTTATTATTTTGAAGTATGAGAGGTGACTGCAGAACGGTGAAGACTATTCTGTTTGGGGACTCCACATATGACTTCATCTGGGCAGGTTTCCTTTCATGGAGCTTTGAGGATCTGTGCACCATGACAGGTCTGACTGTCCTTGGTGGTGGTGTTCAGTCGGAAAGACTGACAAGTGAGCTAAAAACTCCCTTTGACACAGTGACATGGCAGGAGACTGGTGCTTAAAAAACCCATGGATCTTTGGTGGGTGCTGGTAGAGAGTCAATGTTACAGACAACAATTAGAAACTTGGTCCATGGTCATTTGGTACAGGCACTCCATACTATGCAGGAGAGTGGGAAACTCTGGCTCACCAAGAGGTTTGATCTGCATGCTGAGCTGGATGAAGTGATGTGCCCCTGATGAAGCAGAAAATGAAGGTTTTGATTTATTAACGCATAAACGTAGTGCTGAAATAATCATGTGTGACATTTACCGAACTAATAAAGATTGTACGGGGACAAAATGTGCCCTCAGAGTAGTTTGCCATTATTTATACGCGTGCTTTATATAACGTGGTGAATTAGAATTGCACTAATCCGACATAATCATAAACGTATGCTACGATTTTGCTTATTTGAAATGCCTTAGCTTAGCATTACTTTAGCGGAGGCTTTGGCCTAGTTGCCTGGTCTCACGGTTTAGATGTTCGTATTTTTCCACTGTGCTATTAAACGTGTATTTCTGCTTGAAGCTGTACTTTTCCACAGAAACTGTTCACATGCTTATCTTAAAGTTGGTGCCAGCATGGCATATTTTCTCCTTAATTCAAGGTCGACTTGCAGGTGCGGACAATGGAGGCTCTGAGAGTAAGCTAATCGAGAGACAATGTTGCAAATTACGTACCCATCTCCAAGGATAATGTATGCTTAAGTAAAAGCTTGAGAACTGTCGCTTTTGATTGGTCAATTTGAAGCTAACCTATGAACCCACCAATGGAGACCCTACTGGACTTGAACTGTTGTCTATAAAACCCAGGTGCACGAGAGGAAAGCTCTCTCTCTATCTTCGGACATCCCGCCATTTTGACTTCATAGCTATTATGACCCATTTTGCTGCGACGCCATTTTGAGAGACTTTGATGCTTTCTCTAGTCGAGAGAAAGAGACTTTAATGATTCTTGCCCTAGAGACTTTAACTTTGATTTGTCCCTTTGCATGAAGTAGTAGCCTTACTCTGCCGCCGTGAGGAAATTGCCCCATTCACCCCTGCCCCTTTGTCCCGACCCATGCTGATCGAGAAACGATACCTGTGAGACGAAGAATTCATTGATTGCTGATTGGAATTGGTAATTATGAAAGGAAATTGTAAAATTGCATTGTGTTTCTTTTAGGTAACCAACTGCTGATTTTGATAAGGACCCTAGCTAGGAGTTTTCTAAATTGATGTTGCCAAATTGTTTTTGCATGAAGTCCCACATGCTGATGCTAATTTGAGGTTAGACGAGGATTCCATATGTCGCACGATGCAATTTGAGATCTTGTTATGCTGACTAAATGTACGCAATTAGCCCATTGCAGATTATCGTGTTAGTGCTTTGCATTGCCACTATCGAATGCCTTGTGATTCAAATGCTTCATAGATTACACTTGTTCCGACGATATGGACAGCTATTAATGTTCATTTATGTTTATCATTTGGTGTTGAGACACATTTATATTGTGCTAGCTTTGTTAATATAGGGAAATAAATTCACTAACTTTGCAATAAACTGGTGTGGTTATTCCTGGCTGAAAGGTCAGGGTTCGCCGAAATGTATTCTGGATTAATTGTTAAGTGTTATGTTGTTCAAGGTGTTGCTTATGTTCATTATTGATTATCGATATAAGGTGATTGATCGATTAAGAGTACAGAGAGTTCCCACTTAGTCAAAAGATTCATCGACCTAAAGAGCGTCCGAACGCAGGTAAATTGTTACCACGTTCCGCTCTATCAGTAGATGGTAGCAGAGGACGGTTTCGTCTTTTGGGACCCTGTATCAGTAGAGTACATGGTGTTGAATTAACGGTTACGCATTTTGAGGCCTTATTCGGGAAGTTGAATTAGATTTTTCTTGGATGAAAACAATTGACAAGATGATGATGGGCTAGGTCCACCGCGACTTTCCCGGGATCTCGGAGCTTGCGAATGGAGAGAACGGAGATGTGGAATCAGCGCTGGCGGTACTAGTGATGGTATGAGTGAAGCTAGGGTTTTGCGCTTGCATAGCTTATTGCCGCAGGGTGTGTGAAAAGGTTGCGAGGACTTTCTTTTAAGGATAGCGGAGGTGCGACTCCGAGTGTAGAAGTAGAGAAGTCGTCGAACTTCATAGAGTTAGCGGAGGTGCGGCTCCGAGTGTGAGAGTAGGGAAGTCGTCGAACTTCATGTGCGTCTGGCGCTTTGTGCATAAAAAGGTCCACGTGGTTGTTGTTGTTGAGACGGGCCCTGCGAGGTCAAGAGACTCCGGAGTATGTTGATCCATGTTGTGGTCTGGGCGGTTTAGTAGGTTGATCGGGCGTGGTCAACGAGTGGGTAAGTGTGTTAGGGAGTGAAAGAAACTTCGACTTCGGGCTTTGACAAGATTCTAAGTGCACTAGAACAGATCATTGACAAGTTGAGAGTAGGTCTGCGGGTCAGATTTGCTTGCGAATGTGGGGACTGAGAAAGACGGAATAGCGGCCGAGGCTGGTGAAAGAGATAGAATAGTGGCCGAGGTTAGTGAAAGGTCCCTAAGGTCCTGAAGCGACTGTGTTACCCTTCCTGTAGTAAACCGACAGATCTGTTTTTGTTTTGGTAGCTCGCGATATATGCAAAAAGTTGTTACGGGAGGAACTGAGTGAAGGAGGATTAGCCGCGAGGCTTTGTCAGCCGCAGTGTGTGTGAGTGTGACGTCACTAAGAGCCGCGCTGGGATAGGTTGGTTGGAGAGAAGGGTCGCGCACGGATTGGACGCAGTCCGTGGCACTCGATTGGAAGGGGAAAGGCAGGTGAAGAGTATTCCGGGAATTAAAGTCACCTATTGATTACAAATATAGTGGAATAACAGCGATCTATTGATTATAAACTTTGTGAATTAAAAGACGAGAAAATGAAATTCCTTAAAGCATTTAGGAGTGCGATGAAGGGGGAGACTTACATTAAAGCGAGCGTAGGAGAGGAGACGCCGCCCGAGGGTACACCAGCTTACATTGTAATGGAGGAAAAAGGGGTAGCTCCGTGTCTTTGGCTAAAGCAATGGCACAAGTGGACAGAAAAAAATGGGAGCGTAGCATTCCCGATACATGGGACATTCAATATAAGGGTCCTAGAAAATTTGAGATTCACGATGTATGACATGAAGGTACCTCCAAGGCCAGCACAGTTTGAGGCTCTAGCAATTTGGGAACTCATGGCTAGACAGCAACAGAAAAACAAGTTTGAAACAAGGATGAGGAAGGTAGAAAAGACACTAGCGGATGCTAGGTGGGATAATGCGCAGAAGGTGTGGAGGTCAGATGTATTGCAGGGAATAAAATTGTTCCCCGCAATTACTAAGGATGAAGAGGAGACAGGTAAGAAAGCTACCTGTAAGACAGACAGGAAGTGTTCCGAGGACAGAGAGGACGAGGAAAAGTTGAGAAGAGAAGAGGAGTTAGAGGATGAGGAGTTGATAATGCAATTGCTGAACGACCGTCCACCACCTTATGCAGAGAATGGACAAGGTCCAAGTACCAGTTCTGCCCCTCCGGCATCGGTACAGAACAGTGAAACGCAGAATACAGGAGCACCATCGGGATCTAAGGATCCGAGCTTACAGCTCACCCCACAGATACCACAGGTCAGGAGAATGTATCCAAATGTGCCCGTGTTGAAACCAGCAGAACATTATCAGCCGCAGATGCCAGGGTACTACAGCAGTGATAACAGTGGAGGAATGATTCTAGATCCAACCGTAAGGGGCGTACAGAATGGTTACAACCCAACAATGGCACAAGCTGAATCAACTCAGTTTATGATGCCTCAAAAGCAAATGCAGGGAGGAAATGTTCATGCTCAAATGACGGGGAGTCAGATGGGCATGCCGGCAATGATGGCCCATAATATGGGAATGAACATGCCTCAGAATATGGGAAATGGACAGAATCCAGATGCAATATCACTGCCCATTACTGTAGGTCCAGTAGTACCTTTGTATAGTCAGCCTAATTTAAGTATGAGCAGTCAGGGACAAATGCTGCAGAATGGGACAGAAAGAAGGTGCATAGAAAATACTCCAGGGATAACTCCGATAGCGGCTCAGCCAACTGGACCCGGATCCTTGATGGAGTTTAGTCCCGTATGCGCTCAGTCAACACTGGTGAGGTCGAGCCCCCCACTGATAATACCATTAACATCGAACACTGAAAAGTTGCTGCAACCATCAATGGCAGTCGATGTGAATGCTACACTGATGGGGGTAAATGCGCAACAGCTGACACAGTGGTTCAACAGCCTAAATTCCACACAGAGTTCAGACAGTGGGAAAGGAGACGATTACTTGAGCAGGATGAGGCTGAACATGGAAGCACAAGAATTGGTGGAAGGGAATATGGGTGTGAACAGGTTAGAATCCTACACGGAAGAGGAGTTGAGGTATCTATGTCCAAAGATCACGAAAGAGGTAAACAAGGTACATAAAAGTTTGCAGGAAGTAGCAGACAGGAACGGGATTGACATAGGCAAGACGAAACACTTGAGCAGGAGCTATAGGTTGGATTTTGGGACCACAGATTTTGAACACATGAGATCAGCAGGCATGAAGGCACACCTTAGAGAATTGTTGCAGAGTGCCCAAGTGTGGAGGTGCTTAGACAAGTGGGAAAGCAGATGGGTAAAGAGGAAGGATAAGAGGAGGGACTGTGCCACAGAGCACAATGAGAAAAGACCGCAGAGCAGCGAGACCGTAACAATGTTACCCATGAGGGAGACAGCAGGGGGAAAATTAGTACATGTACCATGGCACAGGAGTGATATTCAGTCATTTACGAATGACTTTCCCAAACTGAGGGAGAAGCCAATTGAATGGTATCAGCAGACTGATAGGTTTGTGAAGCTTGCAAAATGTCTCTGCGAAGACCTGAACACTTTATTCGAGATTGTGGTTCCGGCAGATTTGTGGGAGGATTGCAAAAGAGCTGTAGGTTGGCCGACAAGTGAACCAGAGAGAGACAGAGAGACAGGTGCACCATCACCTATGGTGATGTGTCTGTACTATAAGGTGATTGAACATTTGAAGACGAAGGTTGCCGCGAAAAATGTGGATTGGCAGAAAATTGATCGAACTGCCCAAGAGGCTAAAGAATCGATTCATAGTTACTATGAGAGGTTGTTGAAGGCGTTCAAGAATTACAGTGGCACAGAAGCAATTGAGGCGAAAGATATGCTTCATTTTGTGTTCAGATTTGTGGAAGGGCTGAAACCAGAGATAAGTCAGATGATAAAATCGCATTTGATATGCTGGCAGTCGAAACCAATTGATGAAGTCTTAACTTATGCGAAATACTGTAGCGACGAAATTGAGGTGAAACAGAAAAAGCTGAAAGAGAAGGTGATGATGATGCAGCTTAAGGCGGCTCAGACAGGCTTGCAAGGTCTGCAGGGATTGCAAGGGTTGCCAGGGATGCAAGGGTTCCAACAGCAGGTACCGCAACCGCAGCCGCAGTTGCAGGGAAACATGGTGTTTCAGCAACAGCAGCCGCAGTTGCAAGGAAACATGGCGTTTCAGCCACAGGGCAGAGGAGGTTTTGTGAATAATGGTCCGGATTTGAACACTGTTGTGACGGGTGTGCAGGCAATGAAAAAGGTGATGCCGTGTCACGCGTGCGGAAACGTAGGTCATTGGAAACGCGAGTGCCCAATGGTGGTGCAGGAAGGTGCAGGTGTAGGTGTTGGTCAGCAAAACAATGATGTCAATGCATTTCAGACAATGAGAGGACCAAAAATGAGAGGTCTAAACCCAAATTTTCAGACCATAAACCAATTGCAGGGATTACAACCTATGCAGCCGCAGCAGATGCAGATGCCCCGTGTGCAGATGACGCAAATGCAGCCGATGCAACAGCAGTTACCTTTGGTACCTAATCAGCAAATGCAAATACCTTTGGCACCAATGAGTCAGCAGCAAGTGATGGTTCCTCCACAGGTAACGGGTCAGGTAATGAGTACGAACGGCACAGTACAACAGTTCCCATTACACAGTGAGAGTGGAATAAACAATGTATGGGAGAGTGAAAGCTCAGAAGAGGAAGGAGATTGTGTGCTTGCGGCATCTCTAGAAGTTGATCAAAGGGGTCCGTACGTGGAAGGAAGAGTAATGGGTCATCGTGTCTCATTTCTGGTTGACACGGGAGCCACACGTTCAACTGTTAAGAGCAGTGAAGTACCAAATTTGCCACTCTCAGGGAGGACAGTTCAAGTGGTGGGAGTAGCAAACAGGCATCTGACGAACCAAATAACAGATCCGATACCAGTCAACATTGGTAACTATCAAGGGGTACATCAGTTTGTGGTATGTGACTCAAGCCCGATAGCACTGTTAGGAAGAGACCTATTGTGTAAATTGGGTTGCTCGATCATGTGTTCAAACGAAGGAATAACAATAGAGACGAGCAATGATGGGGAAGACGAGGACAGTGCAGAGGGGGATGAGATAGAAACAGTCGACGAAGAGTATCCTCTGATTTGTCTTTTACCAATGATAACTGAAGAAGATATCCCAGCAGAACTACGGGAAACAGTCGGAACAAAAGTGTGGGACATGACAGGGAAAGAGGTGGGATTGATGAAAGGAGTAGAACCAGTAAAAGTGATGGTAAAGCCCAATGCGATCTTTCCCCAGACCCCACAATACCACATGCCACAAGATACCCTCATGAAAGTTGCCCAACTTATTGACGAATTCGTGAAGCAGGGCGTACTGAAAGAAGTATTAAGCAGCCCATGTAATTCACCGATAATGGGACTAATAAAGCCAAGTGGGAAAGTCCGACTTGTACAGGATTTGAGAAAAATAAATGACATCATAATCAAGTGCTGCCCTGTCGTACCGAATGCAGCTGTGATAATGTTTCAAGTCCCTTGCGATGCTGAATGGTTCTCAGTCATCGATTTGTCACAAGCATTCTTTTCTGTGCCTCTCCATGAGGACAGCCAATTCCTCTTTTGTTTCAAATTCCTAGACAGAGTGTACAGTTGGTGTCGAATCCCTCAAGGGTTTTCTGAGTCACCGTCAATATTCAATCAGGTTCTAAAGAAAGATTTGGAAGAACTAGAACTGCCATTCGAGTCAACCTTAGTACAGTACATTGATGACTTACTGGTTGCATCAAAGACAGAAAGTGGCTGCACAGCCGATACCATTGCTCTGTTGAACCATTTGGGAGGGAATGGACACAAGGTGTCTCCTTCCAAACTGCAGTTCTGCCAGAAGAAAGTGAAATACTTGGGTCACCAGATAGAGAAAGGGTCACGGAAAATAATGAAGGAAAGAATTACCAGTATACTTCAAATGAGTCCACCAAAGACAAGGAAGGAGGTGAGGAAGTTTTTGGGAATGGTGGGATATTGTCGCCAGTGGATTCCCAACTTCTCGTCTCTAGCAAAGCCTTTACTGAAATTGACCCAGAAGGATGCCTTGGATCAGATCGAACTGAAAGGGGATGAGATGGATGCTTTTGTTGAATTAAAGGAGTGCATGTGTAGGGCTCCAGCTTTAGGTATGCCTGATTACACGAAGCCTTTCATATTGTTTTGCCATGAACGTGATGCATGTTCTTTGTCTGTCTTGACTCAAGCCCATGGTGGCGTAAACAGACCAGTAGCGTATTTTTCAGCTACTCTGGATCCGGTTGCAGCAGCACTCCCAGGGTGTTTGCGCGCCGTAGCAGCAGTTGGTATCAGCCTCACTCAGAGTGAAGGAATAGTGATGGGACACCCAGTAACAGTCATGGTCCCTCACTCAGTTGAGATACTTTTGACCCGCTCCCGAACGCAGCACATGACTGGAGCAAGACTCACAAGGTATGAAACGACTATTCTGGGCTCACCGAATGTGCAGCTGAAAAGGTGCACTACGTTGAATCCAGCTACCTTGCTTCCTGGAGAAAATGCTGAAATTGAGAACGCTGAAGACGTCGAGCATGACTGCCTTCAGGTGACTGAATTTTGCACAAAACCCCGACCGGACATCAAGGATACAAAACTTGATGAAAATGACCAAATTCTTTTTGTTGATGGTTCATGTCTAAGAGATGGGGTGGGAATTTTGAAAGCAGGATATGCTGTATGTACTGTAACAGGGGTCTTGGAAGCGGGGTGGCTTCAAGGAGTCTATTCTGCACAAGTAGCGGAACTTGTAGCCCTTACTAGAGCATGTCAATTGTCTGCATTGATGAAAGTCACCATTTACACTGATAGTCAATACGGGTTTGGGATTGTGCATGACTTTGGACAACTGTGGTCACAGAGAGGTTTCCTGACTTCTTCAGGATCCCCAGTGAAAAATGGGGAGAGAATAAGGGAGTTGTTACATGCCATTCAAGTGCCAGCTGAAGTTGCAGTGGTAAAGTGCAGTGCTCACACGAAAGGACAGGACTATGTGTCTCTGGGAAATGCCTATGCAGATCAAGTCGCAAGATTTTGTGCCTTGAACTGTATATTGTTAAGGGATGATTGGAATACAATAAGTGAACCAGAACTCGAACAAGCTGAAGCATTTGCCTTGAAGGTCGTAGATACCATAGAAGAACTAAAAGCACTACAGAATAATGTCAGGGAGGATGAAAGAGATTCCTGGATTAAATCACAATGTATAAAGAGACAAGACGAGCTATGGGTTTCACATGAGGTAAAATTTGTTCTGCCAAATAGTCTCTTATCACAGCTTGCGCGGTTCTATCATGGGCAAGCTCACCTAGGGAGAGATGCCATGATAAGATTGTTCAAAACTGATTGGTTTAACCCCAGATTTCGTCAAGCTGCAGAAGCAGTTTGCCATCGATGTGTCACTTGCCAACAGATGAACCCAGGAAAGGGAACAGTTGTGAACGTGAGCCACATTGGTAGGGCAAGCGGTCCTTTTAGTCGTATGCAGATGGACTTCATTGAGATGCCTGCGCATGGAGGTTTAAGATATGTGTAGGTGATTGTGTGCATTTTTAGTCATTGGATTGAGGCATACCCCACACGTAGAAACGACAGCCTTACAGTTGCCAAGCTATTATTGAGGGAGTTAATACCACGTTTCGGATTCCCGATCTCTTTAGAATCAGATAGGGGAAGTCACTTCAATAACGAGGTGATGAAGTTACTTTGCGAAGCACTGAACATTGAGCAAAAGCTGCACTGTAGCTATCGCCCTGAAGCATCAGGACTGGTGGAGCAGATGAATGGTACGCTGAAATCGAGAATGGCAAAAATATGTGCATCAACAAATTTGAAATGGCCTGACGCATTGCCCTTAGTGTTAATGTCAATGAGAAACACTCCGGATAGAAAAACTGGATTGTCTCCGCACGAAATTCTCATGGGCAGGGCTATGAGACTTCCTGCAGTTCCCGCAAACATGCTTTTGAATATTACAGATGATATGGTGTTAGACTACTGCAAAGGTCTGGCTGACGTGGTTCGCTCTTTCTCTCACCAGGTGGAAGCGACCACCTTGCCACCGATCCAAGGTCCAGGACACGCACTGAAAGCAGGTGACTGGGTCGTGATAAAGAAGCACGTGAGGAAGTCGTGTCTGGAACCCCGTTGGAAAGGCCCTTTCCAAGTGATCCTGACGACAACTACCGCTGTGAAGTGCGCGGGGGTTCCCAACTGGATTCACGGCAGTCATACAAAGAAGGTGTTGTGCCCCACAGATGAGGAAGTTGAAGCGCTGAAACTACCAGTGCCTGATAAAACGGTGCCAAGTGCTGAGACAGAACAAAAGCGAACTGAAAGCGAACAAGCAACAGCAGGAGAAAAAGAGATATTATTGGAGAACGAAGAGTCCGACTCACTTGGGGAAGACCAAGGAGAAAGTTCAGACAGCGACGACGAAGCTGCAGGTGACAAAGAACTTGAGCCAGCTGAGGGTAGCAAAAAGCCTGAAGCAGCTGAAGGTGACAAGGAACCTGAAGCAGCTGAAAGTGATACCGAGCCTGAAGAAAGTAACGGTGACGAAGGGCTCGAAGAGAGTGAGAAGGCAGGAGAGCCTGAGCAGAAGGGGGCTTTCCCAGAAACAGACGATACAGAAAAAGAAAAGGAAAACGTGACTGATTCCCCTGAAGGTGGGGACAAAGAAGAGCAGAACGAAAGAGCTCAAACCTCTACAGAAAGGATCGCAGGTCCATCAAACGGACACGGTGCAAAAAGAAGACTAAGTATCTCACCGATAAAAGAAAAGGGTAAAGAAGGTTTGAACGAAGGAGGAAGGCCGAAAGTGAAAGAGAAAAGAAAGGAAGTGACTGTCGTGGAACAATCGTCAAGTGAGGAAAAGGACTTGGCGAAGGAGGAGAGTGCCAGCGAAGCAGAATCAAAGAGAGAAGCAAAATTGAAAAGGAAAAGGATACCAAACAAGAGGTATTCCGGTCCTGAATGGGCATATGCAGTCAATGATGATTGGACTGATGAGTTTGTATCTCTAAGCATCGAGAACGAAGAAGAAGAAGAGATACCAATAGAAAAGAAAAGTTTCATAGACTCTGTTGATTGAAAAGGTAGTAAATGGTATTGCTTGCTGCAATCTAACGTGAGATAAACAACAAGCTGAGACATTGCTAATCCGAATTTAGACAAATGCTGCTAACCGATAAGTGACTGGCCTTTTGAAGAAGACGGTGTGAACATTGTGCTCGTTCAAGCTTTGTAACTGAATTGCTAAGTGGTTTCATTTATAAGTGCTTCTAGCTTTCTGATTCTATACAGATCATGCCTGGGTACGCTATGCAGAATAATAGAAAGAAATATTGTAAATACGTGTGTATAGGCTTGGTACTAACATGTGTACTAATAATAATGGCAATTGTGTTTGGAATACATGGGAAAGGTGAGAAGGAAACTATTGCTGCTTCCACTATTGCTCCTGTTACTGTCACTGAACTAACACCATTGAAAAGACTAGCAATGGATGAGAGGCTCTTGCATGATAAGAAAGAGCTTTCGTATAACGTTTTCTATCGCTTACTAACAGAGTATGTTGAGACTATGGATGCGAAGGATTGTTATGTGTGTACACAGATACCGACATCGGTAAAGGAAGGGGTGACTTATCACCACATGCCTCTTACATATGGGATTACATGTAGTATAGTAATGTCTAGGTTTTATGGTCAATCTAATATACAGTATTTTTTCTCAAATTATGATGTTACCTTTGCTTATGTTCCTATAATAGCACAGCTAAGCGAGACTGCAAAATATTGGGATTACAAAATTATGAGGGATTTTTTCGAGCCAATGCAACCTTTTGAAACGGCTCATGCTCATAGGGAGAACCTTACTTGCTCCGTCTCTGCTGTAGAAATAAGCTTTTTAGATCGCACAGATGATAGAAGGGCACAAATGAATGCGAAATTAGAAAAGGAGTTACATAAGAGGACTTCAGTAGATAACTATGACTTTGCTGCTATAAAGACACAAGGGAAAATTGCTTTAGATGCTTGGCATGTAGGGAAATTTTGTATATATCGAGGTGAATCTTACTATGACAATATTTTTGTAGGAGCGAGTGAATGCAAACATACGTTTATCTTTAAGGCCAAATGGACATTCATGATGGACGGACTTGACCCTGTCATTCCAGGGGTGTATTACATTTGTGGGCATAATGCCTATTATCGTCTTCCAAAGGGATGGTGGGGAAGATGTTATTTGGGTATAGTGTTTCCAAAGGTTTATCAGCTGGATGACATATCGATGATTGAAAAGACACCTGGATCCCATCGTATCCAGAAAAGAGAGACCGCAGCTGCTGTGGTAGGTGACATATTTGGAGCCATGATTCCTTCATTGGGAGTTGTGCTGAATTCCATCAAAATAAGAAAGTTGTCTACTATAGTGGATAACATGCTGACAAAGTTTTCAGGTGCTATAATCCTGATGGAAGCTGAACTTGCAGCGGAAAGAGCTATGACTCTTCAAAATAGGCTTGCTTTAGACATTCTTTTAGCAAAGGATGGAGGCGTTTGCAAAATGATTGGTGCACGTCACTGCTGCACCTATATACCTGATAATAGTGTGAAGATTAAAACTATGCTTGCTAATCTAACAAAAGAAAGTGCAGATTTGAAAGAACTGAAAGAACCAGGAGTGTGGGAAAAGGTTGGAAAGGGATTTGCTTCAGTGGGACATTGGATTGGGGGAATTTGGAATGGAATATTATTGAAAATAATAGAAGGGATATTAATAGTGATAATCTGTGTATTTGGAATTTGGGGAATAAAAAGGGGAATAATAATGATTATGGAAAGAATTAAAAGGAGAAAAGAGGAGAAAATTATGAAAAGAATGGCAGAAGAATACAAAGCGCAAACTAGGGGAACTAAAAGGAAAAGGGAGCTGACAGAATTTTAATGGGATAAAATTTGTGGGCTAAATTTGTGTGATGACAAGTAGTCATCAGAGGAGGGATTGATGAAGCAGAAAATGAAGGTTTTGATTTATTAACGCATAAACGTAGTGCTGAAATAATCATGTGTGACATTTACCGAACTAATAAAGATTGTACGGGGACAAAATGTGCCCTCAGAGTAGTTTGCCATTATTTATACGCGTGCTTTATATAACGTGGTGAATTAGAATTGCACTAATCCGACATAATCATAAACGTATGCTACGATTTTGCTTATTTGAAATGCCTTAGCTTAGCATTACTTTAGCGGAGGCTTTGGCCTAGTTGCCTGGTCTCACGGTTTAGATGTTCGTATTTTTCCACTGTGCTATTAAACGTGTATTTCTGCTTGAAGCTGTACTTTTCCACAGAAACTGTTCACATGCTTATCTTAAAGTTGGTGCCAGCATGGCATATTTTCTCCTTAATTCAAGGTCGACTTGCAGGTGCGGACAATGGAGGCTCTGAGAGTAAGCTAATCGAGAGACAATGTTGCAAATTACGTACCCATCTCCAAGGATAATGTATGCTTAAGTAAAAGCTTGAGAACTGTCGCTTTTGATTGGTCAATTTGAAGCTAACCTATGAACCCACCAATGGAGACCCTACTGGACTTGAACTGTTGTCTATAAAACCCAGGTGCACGAGAGGAAAGCTCTCTCTCTATCTTCGGACATCCCGCCATTTTGACTTCATAGCTATTATGACCCATTTTGCTGCGACTCCATTTTGAGAGACTTTGATGCTTTCTCTAGTCGAGAGAAAGAGACTTTAATGATTCTTGCCCTAGAGACTTTAACTTTGATTTGTCCCTTTGCATGAAGTAGTAGCCTTACTCTGCCGCCGTGAGGAAATTGCCCCGTTCACCCCTGCCCCTTTGTCCCGACCCATGCTGATCGAGAAACGATACCTGTGAGACGAAGAATTCATTGATTGCTGATTGGAATTGGTAATTATGAAAGGAAATTGTAAAATTGCATTGTGTTTCTTTTAGGTAACCAACTGCTGATTTTGATAAGGACCCTAGCTAGGAGTTTTCTAAATTGATGTTGCCAAATTGTTTTTGCATGAAGTCCCACATGCTGATGCTAATTTGAGGTTAGACGAGGATTCCATATGTCGCACGATGCAATTTGAGATCTTGTTATGCTGACTAAATGTACGCAATTAGCCCATTGCAGATTATCGTGTTAGTGCTTTGCATTGCCACTATCGAATGCCTTGTGATTCAAATGCTTCATAGATTACACTTGTTCCGACGATATGGACAGCTATTAATGTTCATTTATGTTTATCATTTGGTGTTGAGACACATTTATATTGTGCTAGCTTTGTTAATATAGGGAAATAAATTCACTAACTTTGCAATAAACTGGTGTGGTTATTCCTGGCTGAAAGGTCAGGGTTCGCCGAAATGTATTCTGGATTAATTGTTAAGTGTTATGTTGTTCAAGGTGTTGCTTATGTTCGTTATTGATTATCGATATAAGGTGATTGATCGATTAAGAGTACAGAGAGTTCCCACTTAGTCAAAAGATTCATCGACCTAAAGAGCGTCCGAACGCAGGTAAATTGTTACCACGTTCCGCTCTATCACCCCTAATGTCCTCTGTGATGTGTCCTCTCATTCCTGCAGTTAGGAAGCTTGTTCTTTGATGGCAATACTGGATCTAATATTCCAGGTGTTATGTTTGCTGTTCTTTCACAGTGAGGTAGACGTTTGGCAGCCCACCAGCACAAGGAGCATTGAAGTTGAAGAGGATGCAGGCTGGCAATGTGGGAGTGTTTTTGGTAGTTAAGAATAATAATCATCAACCTAATGATGTTCTGTAGGCCTAAATCAATTACTGCACATAAACGTGGCTTTTCATTCGAATTTTGCCTGAAGACACGATTTAACTTAAAATGTTTGAGCAGCACATATTTTTTTCTTTTCTCTCTTTCCTCTTTGTTGATTAAGATCTGTGTCAGGGTCACAAGTTTATACCTTTTCATGACACAAATGTCTTGTTGCAACAATAGAATGAAAAGAGAGAATGTTAGGTCTTAGTTATTTACCCATTTGACCCATGTAAAACGATCTGCATTGTTACAATAAACTAAAAAGTTGTTTCTTTATAAATAGGCTAATTTATTGAAAGCATATGAGAATGAGAGTGACTTCATTTCGAATGTGTTGTTCTTACCTTGACTTGTTTTGTCTTATAGAGTGAGAACCAGAAGGAGAAGAATATATTATAGAAAACATTGCAAAGAATATTCAATTGTATCCCATGTTTAGTATGTTCTTTGTTAAAAATTACAAAATTGACGTAAGCTGTCTATTTCTCATGAAGACATTAAGGCTCAGATTTAAGAGGGCCTAGCGCCTGCCTCCCTGCGCCACATGAGCATAATTTGTTTGGTGATAATGTGGCCCAACGAGGCCAAAATCGCAGTGCCAGATTTATAAAGTGCATGCATTGCACCACTTTGTATCCCCTTGTGCCACATTATCCCTGCGCCAGGCATAACGTGTTCAAGGGGGGCGTTCCTCCGTTGGGGGGGCAAAAAAATGTTGTAAAGAAATCAAAAAGAATTATTTGTGCCATTTTTTCAGCATTTTTAACACCTGCTCAGACCAGGCGTTAAAATGAGGTCACCATTGGATACAATGGGCCCCTATGTACTGTTCAGAGTTAGTGTCAACATTTTTAAATCTGCCCCTAAATTTTCATTGGATGAAACCAGAATTTTTCTACTTGAGACTCGCAATTTGCTACTTATTAGAAGTGTATAAATGCATTCTACTAGACTAGTGATTAGAACAGAAATGACAGAATAGAATGACCCATAAGGTCTGTAGAGAGGAGAACATTGAGATAGAGAGAGAGCCTTTTTCCTAGATTGTTCCTTAAGAAATTGACCAACTGGAACTAAGCTATACCTGGCTGAAGAGCCCTAACTAGGGTGAAACTAGTCCAAGATTGCTGGTTCAGGAAGAACCTGGCCTAGCAGTTTGGGCTGGACTTTTCCCATGAGTAGCAGAGTCATGTTTGAGTTGCATTTGGCTAGGTCCAAACTAAGGTGGCATGGTGGGCAAAAAAAAACATATTGGGATATCACCTTGTTATTTTTGCATTTGCCACTGTATTTGCCACCGTAAGTGCGCCGGGTATGCAATACAACCAACCTTGGACCGGTTTTCCCTTAGTTAGGGTTCTTCAACCAGGTTTAGCTTGGTTTCAGTGGCACAGTGAGCCCGGGACCTATGTGTGGGTATACCCCGTGCACTTAGGGTGGCAAATGAAAAAACAACAAGGTCGTGGATGGAATGCTGTCTCGCAGTTCAGGGAGGACCTGACCTGGCAGTTTGGGCTAAACGGCTCCCATTGGAGTAGGGTAAGGACTGATTTATATATAGCTGGGTCCAAATTGAGGTGGCATGGCGTGCAAAAAAATGATCGACAGGGATGTAGCCTGAGCGATTACCAGGAGATGAGATTAATTCAAGCAATCCATCCATCACTTTTTGTATTCTTTAATATGTTACCCTATGTGGAATGGGTATGCCCAGATGGGGGTCCTGTGCACATTGTGTCAATGGAACCATGCTATACGAAGTTGATGAGCCAATATCAAATGCCAAGCTTAGTCCTGTGTTGCTTGTGTTCGGGTTCAGGGAAGACCTGGCTTGGCTGTTTGGGCTGGGCTGTTCCCATTGCAGCAAGGTCCAGACTGATTTGCATGTAGGTGTGTCCAAACTGAGGTGGCATGGTGTGCAAAACAATGATGGACTGAGATGCAGCCCCAAGTAATTACCAGTGGCTGAGATTCATTCAAGCATTTCACCCATCACTTTCTGTATACTTTAATATGTCACCCTAAGTTGGACGGGTATGCCCAGACATGGGTCCCCTGCACACTATGTCACTGGAACTAAGCTGTACTCAGCTGATGAGCCCATAACAAGAGCGAAAATGGTTCTGTGTTGGTTGTGTTAAGGGAGGACATGGCTAGGCATTTTGGGCTGGGCTGTTCCCATTGGAGAAGCGTCAAGACTGATTTGCATATAGATTGCTCACTCCTTTGACATGGTGTGGAAAATAACAATCAACTGGGATGCGGCCCAAGTAATTACAAGTGCCTAAGATTAATTCATGCGTTCCATCCATCACGTTTTGTATACATTAACTTTCCTAAATTGGCATTTTCAGAAATGTATGTTAGAATCCTACTTCACCTTAAGTTAGGATTTTTCATTACAATTCCAAAAACACAAAAATTTAGCTGGTTACTTGTTCCCATTTTCTCAGCATCTTAAATGTAATGAGGTAATTCCATCATTATCCTATGGGACAGCTAGGCCTTGCAAAAGTGAAAAAACGAATGTAAGAGTTTTTAATTTCAGTGGCACAGTGAGCCCGGGACCTATGTCTGGGTATACCCGGTGCACTTAGGGTGGCAAATGCAAAAACAACAAGGTGATGGATGGAATGTTGTCTGCCAGTTCAGGTAGGACGACCTGACTTGACAGTTTGAGCTAGACTGTTCCCATTGGAGTAGGATGAAGACTGATTTACATCTTGCTGGGTCCAAACTGAGGTGGCACGTCATGCAAAATAATGATGACCTGGGATGCGGCCTGAGTATTTACTAGTGGCTGAGATTAATTCAAGCATTCCATCCATCACTTTTTATCTACTTCATCTTTCTAAAAGTGGCATTTTCAAAATTGTATTTTAAAATCCAATTTCACCTTAAGTTAGAATTTTTCATTACAATTCCAAAAACACCACCAAAAATGAAGTGGTTACCTCTTCCCATTTGGAAATTACAGTTTCTTAAATGTAATAAGGTAATTACAGTGTTATCTCATGTGAGAAGTAGGCCGTGCAATAGTGAAAAACAAATTTTTCACTTCCAGGACATGTAAAAAATAAAAAGTGCATGGTCTACTTTTTAACTGCATTGCACCCTGCCCTTTGGGCTGTCCAGAGCCTGCTCCAGGGGTGACATACATATAATAACAAGCATTGGCAAAAGCAATAGGTCTCACCCATGCAGGACCCATAGGCTTTGCCAGTATGTTTTAGCCATGTTGTACACCCACATGGCTGCTGATCAGTGTGGCTATATTTTAGTGGTGTAGAGGAGAGTGAGGTGGAATGGCGTAGAGTTGAGTGGTGAAGAGTGGTGTAAAGTGTTGCAGAGTGGAGTGGCAGAGAGTTTTGTGTACTGGAGTGGAATAGTGTGGAGTTGCATAGAGTGGCATACACTGGAGTGGCATAGAGTATAGTGGACTGGTGTAGAGTGCATTGGCATAGCGTGTTGCAGAGTATAATAGCAAAGAGTGCAGTGACATTGAATTCAGCGGTGTATAATGCCGCATTGTAGAATGCAGTGTCATGGTTTAGAGTGGAGCATAGTAGAGTGCAGTGATGCAGAGAGCAGTGGCACAGAGGGCACTGTCACAGAGAAGAGTAGTGTAGAGTGAGGTGGAACAGAGTGTATGGCGTAGAGTTGAGTGATGCAGAGGGCAGTGAGACAGAGTAGAGTCAAGTTGCATAGAGTGCATTGTTATTAAATGCAGAGTAGAGTCAAGTGGCATAGAGTGCAATGGCATAGGCCCATATGTACTAAAGCATTTTCCCATAGACACAGAATGGGTAAAATCATTTGATACATCTGGCCCATAGAGTGGTGCAGACTAGAGTAGAATAGAATGGCGCAGAGTAGAGTATAGTGCCATAGATTACAGTGGCATAGAGTGGAGTGGCATAGAGTGGAAAAGTGCAGGATAGAGTGGCATAGAGTTCAGTGGTGGAGAGTGCAATGTTGCAGAGTAGAGTGTCAGAGTGCAATGGTGTTGAGTGGAGTAGAGTGGCATAGAGAGCAGTGGCCTAGAATACAGTAATGTAGAGTACAGTGGTGCAGAGTGCATTGACAGTGGCATTGTGTAGAGTGCATTGGCATATAGTGCTGTGGTTAATAGAGTGGTATAGAATGGAGTGATACAGAGTGGAGTATAGGGGCATAGAGTAGATTGTTCAAAGTAGAGTGAAGTGGCACAGAGTGCAGTGGGGCAGGGTAGAGTGCAGTTGCATAGAGTGCATTATTAGCGTAACGTGGTGTAGAGTGCACTTGCACAGAATAGATTAGAGTGGTGTACAGTGGATTGGAGTAAAGTGAAGGGGAAGAGAGTTGAGTATTACAGAGTAAAGGGCACTGGTGTAGAGTGTATTGTCATTGAGTGCAGTGGCAAAGAGTGCAGTATTGGAGAGTGGCGTAGAGTACAGTGGTGTGGAGCTATGCAAAGTAGATTGGTGTGGCCTACACTAGAATGGTGTAGAGTGCAGTGTGCAGAGTAGAGTGACAAAGAGTGCACTGGCATAGAGTAGAGTGGTACAGGATAGAGAAGATAGGTGTAGAATGAAGTGGCATAGAGGTAAGTAGTGCAGGGTTCAGTGGTCTGGAATGGAGTAAAGTGGAGTGGTGCAGAGTAGAGTGCAGTGGTGTGGAGTGGTGCAGAGCAAAGTGGATTGGCGTAGAGTGGTGTATTCATGGTGTGGTAGCACACTGCCATTACAGACAACACATTTTCAATTGAAGTGGCCGTTACATTTGCACAGACATACAGTTTTACTATTAAACTATACAATGCACAGACAGACAAAAGTGTGTGGAAATTGCATCACCAAGTGTAATGGTTTGTTTGATCATATTAAAGTATTTGTTTCCAACACACTTCAGAAATAACAAAGAATGTCCTGCATTTGTGTTTCTAATTCTTATGTACTTACACAATTCATTTAAATGTTGCAGTGAGCTAGAAAAAACTCTGGCTTCCATCCAGCAAGATTGTCACATGAATCCTCTTACTTTGAAGTCAGAGAAAGAAAAGTAAACAAGTGCCCTCCAAAGACAGCACCTGACGTTTCACCTCTGTCTTTGAATGCACAGCAAATATGACAAGAACAAGATTTACAGGCCTGGTTACAGAAAGAGAGGACTCAGAAGCATTCTATAATTAAGGTTTTTGGAGGGGAAGGTACAAACTCAAGCTGGACAGCTTAAAACAAATAAAGGCAGCAAATGGAAAGTAAGAAAATTTGAGTTACAAAATACTGGGCCAGTATCAAGCAACAGTCATGATGCTTTCCTAGGTCATCTTTCTGAATGTCGCCAAGATGTCTTTAGCAAGCCAAGCAGCTGAGCTGTATGGTAGGCTGCGACCTAAAAAGGAAGGCTTGGGCCTAGCAAAAGATTTTATTTTGCCAGGTCAACATGGCAGTTAACAAATGCCCACACCAGCTGGAACGGTAGGCCTGAAACATGTTCGAAGTGCTACATAAGTCAGTAGCACACTCAGTGGTGCAGGCCCACTAGTAGCATTACATTTTCAGTCCCTAGGCATTGGTAGTGCCACTTTACTGGGGACGTAGAAGTAAATCCAATATGCCAATTGGGTATAAACCAGTTCTACAATGTTTTAGGGACGGATTACAAGCACTTTAGCACTGGTTAGCAGTGGTAAAGTGTGCAGAGTCCTAAAGCCAGTAGAAATTATGTCAGCAAACAGGAGGGTTGAAGGAAAAAAGTTAAGGGGTTAAATCATGCCATGGATGCCAGGTCTAACACTCAACTATTCCAAGTTGTTGTACCTGGACTGTAACAAAACATAGCCACATAAATATCAAATGATGCAAATTGGCGGTACCACCTTGCATGCCTTTAAGACACTTGACCAAGTGTTTGAAGAAGGAAGGGAACTATACTGGTTAACAGTAGAAGATAGAACTATTTTTTCAAGCTTTTTTTTTATTAAATCACTTCTATGTAGACTGTGACAAGTTTACGAAAGGGATTATGTCCAATTTTCCAAGAGCTTATTACTTGAACAAGCAAAAGGAAAATCCAAGCACCTGTCAAGATCACATTGTTCAAGTATTTTGCTCCTTCTCCATAGGTGGCCCAATTATGAGCAAGACCAGCACCTACAGATGCCTCGGGATAAAGCTGGTATCATAAATGTCTAACAGTTCAATTCAATTCAATACATGACTACAAATTGTTAATTTGTTTCTGGATAATTTTTGACATGTGTTTTACATTTTAGCTACAGGTACATTCTGAGGGCTTAACTTGAATTTGGTCAGAATCACATTTTATGCCAATTTTAGACATTTAAGAGTTTGTGAAGGCTATAACATATAGATACATTTCTATTTTTTGACAAATTCATTATATGTTTCCATAACTGACTGATTCCGGATGTGGGTGGAGCTACAATGACAACATAGATATTGTGTGAAAAAAACACATTTTCTGTTTGCGATTTGAGCCAACAATTGTATTTCTAAGTGACACTTTGTTTTGGAAAAATTGTGCAATCCATAAACACCCGTATGATTTACAAACTATGCATAATCCATGTGTAAGGATTTGAGTGTACTATATGATATGGCTGTGGGTCCTTTTCTTGCAGTATACCATCTTGAGCCCACTTGTGTACATTTATTTAACCTTAAGTTTAACCCTGGATAGCCGTGGCTGCTGTTTCAGCCCAAGTTTAGCAATCAAGTCCAGTAGGACAGAGATCTGGGGGGGGCAGCAAGTGTACTTTGGACAGCTACCTGGCCACCAGAGCATTTTTAAAGCAAGATCCAAACTTTGTAGGATGACCACAATAGATATCTATGGAGTGGTCCTGATGCTGATGGATGCAGACTAAAATATTCTCAAAGGATGCTCCAGTTGTGTTGCGGTCGATGGGGGTGTCTTTGTGGGTGCAGTGGGGTGAACTTGCCACGTAGTTCGGGGTCTCTTGAAGTCCTTTACGTTGCAGTAGCAAGACAGCCAATGCTGGGCTACTGGTCAGTCTTTACCACAGCTAGGCAAAATCCTTAGGTGGGGGCTAGTGTCCCTTGGGTACAACAAATCCAGATCTGATAGCACTCCCAGGTCTGGCAACTTTGGATGCAACTTCTGGCTATCTCTGATTTGTCCTCTTTGGTGCTCGGCGACTGGTAGTGGCAAATCCTCTTCAGTGGCTACCAACTTGTTGGTTTGGGCTCTTTTAGCTCTTGTGTCCCTGGAGCTGGTTCCAGGAGATCAGCTGACTGATCTGTGGAGTCATTGCTGTAGGTGTATAGCGGGAATAAACTTTTCCCTGAGCATGGAGTTGTCAGCAAGGTCCATACCTTGCTTGCAAAAAGTGAAGCAGGTGCAGTCCTTTTGGTGGTGCAGCCTCTCTTTGAGTGGGTCCAAGGGCAGCTGGGTTGTCCTTCTTTAGTCATCTCTCTGATTCCAGCAGGATCTGAGAATCCGGGTGCCAGAGGTGCCATATTTATCCCTGGAAAGTACCCTACGTGGACCATGTGGTCACTAGCCAATGGAATACTGGGTCATCATCTACCTAGTGATGAAGTTCCTGTGATGTGTGGCATCTGACTATCCAAGAATGCCAGATTTTTGCCCCTTTCAAGACAGCACAACCCTTCCACGGTCATCAGGAGCTTGATAGCCACCCTAGAGGTGTGGCTACCTGAGGGCTCCACACCAACGCTGAAACTGGTTTGGGGTGAGTTTCCTCTCTCTGGCCCTGTCTTGATTCTGTCTGTAGAAACAAAAGCCATGCTGCGCAGGGGGGCTGGGACTGGCGGACAATCAAAGGCAGCACCATTTAAAGCTCACCTTCTGGGCTAACCCCCTGAGTGGCCATCCTGGCAGAGGAGGTGACAACTCGCTCTGCGACAACAGCCTTTGTTTCTGAGCCTGGGAGCCATTCACAAATCTCCTCAGGCAGACAGAAAGCTGTCTGGGTGTGTACAGCTTTTTAAGGCCACTGGAATAGCAGATGCACAGAAGGGCAACTTTCTAAAAGTTGATTATCTTTGAATGTGACATTAATTTTGACTTGTCCATCAAGTCGCAATTAATGCCATGATTAATTTGATCCCCTGCATGACCTAGTTAGGTAATTCCATTCAAAAGTTGGTTTGTTGCCCTAAAGCTCAGGGGCATATTTAGAAAAGTGGTGCCACTTTTCTTGCACCCTTAGCGCCCCTTTAACACCACCATGTGTGCACCGTATTCAAAATACAGTGCTCCATGGCGGTAGTGAGGGGACTTGCGTCAGAATTTGTTACGCTAGTCTGGCACTCTGCAGGATTAGTGTAAAAAACTTTGACGCTAAGCCTGCAAAGCACCCAGAGGCCAATTATAAAAAATTAAGCCTCCTTTTAATGCCTGCTCCGAGCAGGTGTTAAAAGTGCAGAGAAAAATGACGCAAAGAAATCTCCCAGATTTCTTTGCACCATTTTTTTGGCCCCCCCTAACTGGGAAAGCCCCCTTTGCATACATTATGTCTGGTTCAGGTATAATGTAGCGCAAAGAGTTACAAAGTGGCGCAATGCATGCATTGAGCCACTTTGTAAATATGGCACCGAGTTTTTGGCCTTCTAATGCCACATTAGCTTAAAAAATGACGCTACTGTGGCGTTGTAATGGTACTAGGGGCTCTTGAATATGCCCCTCAGTGTTAGCCAACTGGGCTACTAACTTTACCCACAGCCAAATCGACATGTAATTTGTTTATGGTTAGAGCACTGGCACTGAGGTCTGGTTAGCAGGCCTCAGTGCACTGTGAGATTTGAAAAACCAGCAGCATTAGTTCGAAAATGTGCGAGTGAACATGCAAAAAGAGACATTTCCTTGTACCATGAATATGTTTTGGAGCCTACAAAAGCTCCTAATTTATTATATGTGCTCAAATGTGGTCATAGCGAGCTTCAAATTATTTTTATAGAAATTATACTCCTAAAAAATGACGACCATAACATTTTGAAAATTCATGTTATTACACATTGTTTATGAATCTACTGTGACAAAACTACAACAGTGACTCAATGCATTCTAATTAGTACACATTTGTAAAATTTCTATCATTCGTAAACAAATATACAATTTGAAAGAGTTGTAATTATTTACTACTTGAGTATTCCTAAGTGATATCGAGGGTCTTGCTTCTGAATTAATCCATACCTGAGACCCCTAGAGGTTTTGTCCGTATTGTTTTTTTATCTCTTGTAACAGTGTACCTTTTTGATTGATAGTATGAAAAGGGAGTATGTGCACTGGACCAGTTAAATCTCCCAGTACCTCCTGGTTTTTGAGTATTCCTAAGTGATAGCCTGAGTTTTGCTGTAATGCTATTTTCACTGGGTTGTTTTAGACCCTAATATTGTCTACAACTTGGAAAGAGGGGACATGGTAAAATGTATGGCAGATATTTTCAAATAACCAGACTCTGTATCATAACCACATTTTCTGAAGATAAGAAATGTGTTGTAGAACATACTGACATCACTATATCTACTTAGATAACCTTATACAATAATGCACTACTGCATTGCCCTCAGTCTCACTGGTCAAAACTCATTCAGTCGCTGTATTTCCTGGAAGCATCAATCCCATCCTCACTTAGAAGGGCCCACAAGATTCAGTACAAATGAGTTCCCTTTGATTGCTACTGTAGCAATAATGTCTAATTACTTACCAGTAATCCTGGTCCTATTGCCCTCGTCCCATTTATCACTAATGAGGTGAATCCACCTCGCAAGACAGAAAAAAGAATGGGAAGAATGCAATAAGTATATGTCCTTCCCTAGAGCCTATACAGGCAATACTTATTCAATATTCCTCCTAAATTACCAAGCCTCCCACAAATAAAGGAGAGCCATCTGACAGGGAAGGAGGGACGTGATGAGTGTCATGAGGACAATAGGATCAGGAGTAATGAAGATTACCAGTAAGAAAATAGACACTACAGAGAGGTCCCCCTTTTTCTCTATCCATTCATCACTAATGAGGAATACCAAAGCCTAATCAGACAGATACTGCACAGAAATTCAGAGACCACTATTGACTGCAACACGCAACAGTGATTTGTTACAAATTGACCTTTCCATCAGGGAAAAAGTGAATGCAGTACTTACACCCCAAACTTGATCCTGTCATATAACACATTCTGCAATCTATGATGACATAGAAAATGTTTGGCATAGACCACGTAGCTGCCCAACACACTACTGCAATAAAAACTCCGTTAATTTCCACCTAGGAAGCAGAAACCCCCTGGAAGAACAACCTTGAACTTCCTCTGGAGAAAGAGGTAATGACAAAGAGTATGCTAAGGAGATCTACACCGTATAACCTTTGTTAGAAGTTCCAAAAGACACAAACAAGAAATCTGTTGCTGAGAGAGCTGGTAAAAAGAGGACATCTTCAGTGCACCCTGCCTCTATGGAAAAGGTTGTATCTATGAAGAGGAATGCTTATTTTCTTTTATGGATCTTCTCCTCCAGCTTTGAACCGAACAACTGGGTTTCCTGAAAAGGCGATCTAACACCAAGGAATTTGTGGGCCAATCATTTAGGACCAGATTACACCTGGCTGCTATGCAGGGTCCCCCTGCTAAGGCCATGGCTCTCACAAAATCAAAAACAATATCAGACATGTATTCCACTTTCGGTTCAATTTTTTTTAAAGGGATAACAATCAGAAGAATCATCTTCAGCTCAAAGCAATTTTCTTATGTATGCAATCAAGTATCGTGAAACATACGATCCATAAGCTCCAAATGAGCACCTGAGTAAACTTTCCAGAGTTCAGAGTCCAGATTTTGTCCATAGCATCTTTGCTAATCAAATACTACATCAAGGAGGTCCTGCCAACTACACTGGCCACAAAGGAGTCAATTAGAAAAACATCTGGCAAAACTCTCCTGAATGTTCTTAAGAGGGTATAAATTGGCCATAAAGCGAGGCATCATGATTTTATCAGGTCTCCTTCATTCCCATTTAAGGCCCTCCAATTGATGCACAGGAAAATCCAGTGACATATTTACGAGCCCCTTTATGCCTCTCTTGCACCATGCAACGTGACACAAGAGCGACACAAGCCCAAAATAAAATTTAGGAAGCCACTCAAGGCCACCGTGCATGGACCTGAGTGGCTTCATAAATATTGAGTAAATCAGTGCAGTGCAAATTGCTGTGTTTCATTACTCTGCGCCATGGAGGTGAGAGAGCGTAGCTTATATAATCATTATTAACATGAAATGTTTATGAACTAATGTGTAATAATGCCGCATAGAAAATGTATTAATGTATTTTGCTATAACGTGCGCTTGAAATGTGCCCACGGGGAGTGGCCGCCAATATATACGGGGATAATGAAACTGACTAATAATTATGAAATGTTATATCGAAACGTAATTTGTACTAATAATGAAAGGTTATATGTTAGAATTTTGCTAATAAATCATTAAACCTTAGTTAGCATGAGTCGAGGCCTAGCTGCCTGGTTTCATATTAAATGTGTTTTTCCAACGTGCAGTGTGCTGACTTGCTGAAGGACATGAACTCTTGTTTTCTCCAAACTAGAAGCTGAATGTAACTGTAGTAGATCCGTTCTCATGAAATTCAACTTGCTTGTAGAAACATTTTAGAGGAATGCAACAGTGTAGACCACTGACAGGTACAAGGTCGCCAGAACCGGTACAAACAATGGAGCCACTGACTGAAGATGTGCAAAGGACCCCGAGAGTATGAAATCATACCGGACATTCCACCTGCTAAAGACATCAATCATAAGGACCAATAAACTACGTGAGAACAGTTTTGGGGTGACAAATTCAATGAAGTAATTGAAAGACTATTGAATAGAGATAGTTGGGTACTGACACCAGCCAATTAGCTTTTAGGGGATTGTACAACAGAAAAGGGGAGAAAAACCCTTCTCACAAGGAAGTAAATTAGCACAGGAGAGATTAGGAGACTAGGAGAGAATTAGGGAGATGCTGATGCGATTTGCTATGACCCAGACACTTTGTCACTCTGCATAGAGACTTTGCTGTTTGGTTCTTAAAACCATCCTTGCCTTATAATTGCCAGTTTACACTTTACCTCCTTATGAGGGAAGTGCCCCTTTTTCCCCGATTGGTGAATTCCTGATGGCGAACCAACTGATGTCCTGAGGACGAAGACCGAACCTGAGTGCTGACCCAAATACGGAGGGTAACTAAATGACAATGAAATTGTAATTGACTGTTTGCTTTTCCTTTCTAGATACCAACTGCTTCTTTTGACAGAGTCCATAGCTAGATGTTTTCTAAATTGGTGTTACTAAATTGTTTTGCATGAAGCCCAACATGCCAATGCTAATTCATGGTTAGTTAAGGGTTCACTAAACTGGTGCAAATAGACAAAAGACCAAATCTATGCTTTGTTGAATAACGTGATAATGATACTCTGCTAAGGATAACCTATGCTGATGCCGTGTTATATTCTAATGTTCGTGATTCTTGCTTTGATGAAATCTTATCAGAGTTGCATTATTGTGACTATGCTAATGTGTTTCTTGGTTTTGAGACTAATAAACTTGCTAGTAGAATTGTAATCAATAGGGAATAAACTTCATATAATAGTACTAAACTGGTGTGGTAATTCATGACTGTAAGGTCATGGTGGTTTCTGAGTTTTATTAAATGTCTTTGACTAATTTGAATTCTCGCATTACTGTGAACTTTGATGACATTATTGACTTATTGATTGACATGCTGATTAGTTGTCTCGTCCTAAGGTGTCTTCAATCAGGGTCAAAAGATTCATTGGCCTAAAACGAGTCCCAAAGTGAGTAAATTAGTCATAAAGGGACGCGTTAACAGAGGCATTCCATGGGTGTTGCGGGAGTGTTCTTATGCCACATCCATGGATTTCTCATGCATTCCCAGCTTTATTAGTGGTAGACTTGGGAACACAACAAAAAACTACACCTCACCAAGTGATGCGTAATGAGAAGAACTATCTTTTTTTTGCCTCAGCTTTTCCTCTTTCTATGTGTGCTCTATTCTGCAACAAACGTAGAAAGAGGTAAAAGCCTCAGGGGATTGTTTATGTACATGCACAAAAACAATCATGCATGTAATGGAGGCACCCTTGTTCCATGGTGCAACAGTGTCTCCGTTGGTGCTAAGCAGCCTATTGTGTGTCGGAGCGGGGGAAAGGACAGGAATGTGCTGTATTGGGATAGAAAATGGCACATTCCAGCTCTTTCCCTTTGACACAACACAGCACAGTAAGGTGACTTGCTGCGCCACAAACTCATTAATATACCCCCCAGTTCAGAAGCACTCTTAAATTCGAGTAGTAATCCAGTAACACAAATTTCCGCAAGTTCATCACCATGAAATCTAATAATCTCTTTAACATGAGTCCCCAACTCCTGCAGCATATCCTTAACAACGTATTTTCCTTTATGCTCCTGAGAAACCTGCACCTCCTATTTTGCATCCAAGGACCCCTGCTTCTTCCCCCTCCCTCCTCACTACAGGTCCCCGTGAATAGCTGGACGCAGTCCAGTCTATTCACGGGAGCTCTCAGGCCGGAAGTAGACGGCCTGGGAGGGGATGGGTGGCTTGCTGGGCAGGGGTAGGACATTAGGAACCGTACAAAAGGGGTGGGGTTGGGGGGATCAGCCTCTTTCGGTGTCAGCAAGTCACACTGCGTGGAAGTTGGCCAATCTGGTGGGTGTTTAGTGGCGGGTGAGGTTGGTGTTTAGATTGCAGGAAAGTGTTTTTTAGGCCCCGCTGCCGCTTACGCGACTGCGGAACACAAATTTCCGGAAGTTCATCACCCTGAAATCTAATATTCTCTTTAACATGAGCCCCCACCTCCTGCAGCATATCCTTAACAATGTATTTTCCTTTATGACCCTGAAAACCTGCACCTCCTATTTTGCATCCAAGGACCTCTGCTTCTTTCTCCCCCCTCCTCACTATGGCCAGTTCTAACCATCTCCTTTGCCAGACATTTTAACTGCTTCCCCTTGCCCTCCAAGCGACGTTTAGCAAGGGATAAAGAGGAAGAAAAATCTGAGGAAAAGAGGAAGTCACATGGTTTTGCTTCCTCTAAAATTTAAACAATATATACACTAATCAGCCAGGAAGAAAACACGAATTAGACAGTTATGCGGACTTACTCTGATCCCTTCCACCATTTAACTCCCTTTTGCCTGCTGAAGGAAAAAACATCCGCACACTGGGCATGCGTGGTCAACCAGTTCACTATACTTCACACCGGCACCGGGAACTGAAGAGCAAGATCCCATTGTTCTGACGCTTTTTTCCCTGTCGCCTCTCTCCATTTACTTCTCTCTCTAAGTCCTGCAGACAGAAAGAGGTGCCGGTCTCCCACCCTCTCACACCTTGCTGAAGATGAAGGGACTGCTGGACATTAACCAACCGAGCCCTTCAGGGTCTGCCTTGTCCTCATCTTCCATGCCTCAAGTGAGACAGGAAAAAGAACAGGAAGAATGCTAGGTAAGTATTGCCTATATAGACTAGCCTTACGAGAGGGGAAATACTTGTCACATTCTTGTTCTGTTCTCTGGCTTGCGAGGTGGCTTCACCTCATTAGTGATGAATGGAACCAGGACAAGGGGACCTGGGGTTAAAATGTAGTTTCTCAACACCGCCCTCTACTCCAGCTGATTATGGTCATCTAAACATGGTGAACATCTGCAAGAAAGGTAGCACACACATTTTTGAGCACTGAACTTTACTCAAAAATGTACGTTCACCCACGGTGAAATTGAAGTCTTTTAAAAGTCTAATTTTGCAATTTACAATATTTTGTATTGACTTGTGATAGATTTCAAATCAACATCTGTTACGATTTGTAGCATTTCCCAAATGTAATTCAGCATAAATGTGCTGAAAATAAAATAAATAATGACTACACTTGTGTTTGAAACGAGCACTACAGTGGTTGCATTTTTTAATTGAGCTTATATTCTGGCTTTAGGGTTGTGATAGGCCGGGACCATGTAAACGTGACATCACTCAAAAATTAGTATTCTTCAGTCTGTTCCCTTTTCACTTTCTCTCCCATTCACATACTCAGACTGTATCTGCTGAAAGCACTGAAACAACGAATGCAGCAGGAAGGAAATGGCAGAATAAATGACTTTTTGAGAGAAAAAGACATCCTCTTTCATGTTGTCCATGTTCAAAAGAAGAAACCACTTTATTAACCATGTTGACATGTGATCTCATTGGGCCGAAACAGTGGGTTTTAAAAAATATTGCGACTAAAGAAAACATGAAAACCAACAAAAATAAGAGCAACAATATCGGGTATGGGAGAGGTACGTACAAGAAATTAGGTCAACAAAAGTGATCAAATAAAAATTTCAAGAATTGGCAAAGCTTGAAACGTCAGTTAAAAGTGAACTAATGTGTCTAGCAGCGGAAATTTAGCAAAAAGGATTGTGTTTTGTATAAAGTCCACATATGAGATATATAATTGTATGTGACAAAATGAGTGATGACTGAATGTGTGTTACAGGTGAAAAGTAGGTCCTCATGCATTCCAATGGAAGCACTTCCTTGAAGGTGGAGGAATACACTCAATCAGGTATTAACATGAGTGATTCAAGATGTGAATTTCAAGGTCTCAAGCCACAGGCTAGAGGGGGCTCATCTAATCAAGCTAATGGTTTAAAGGGGCTGAGCCAAAGCTCACTCTCTATGCATTGAATGTAAGAAGTTGCCTTCGAAATCATTAAAAAATGGGTAGTACGAGAAGGTTCGCACGTAATTTTAACTTTCAAAAAAGAGGATCGTAAGGGAGAATCCTCAAAATAAATATTTGTTAAATATGCAAATGAGGAACAAACAACAATGCACTTCGTAACATTGAACAATACAAATAATTAAAACATTATGGGGGTCATTCTGACCCTGCCACGAACGACTGAAGCACCGCCAGCCTGTGCTTCATTGCCCATTCTGACCGCGGCTGTAAAGCAGCGGTCGGAAAACCGTGTCTGGCGGTTTCCCGCCGGATTAGCCCCGGCTGGGCGAATCCTCCATGGCGGCGCTGCAAGCAGCGCCGCCATGGGGATTCCGACCCCCTTCCCCCCCGCCTGTTTCTGGCGGTTTTCACCGCCAGAAACAGGATGGCGGGAAGAGGTGTCCTGGGGCCCCTGGGGGCCCCTGCACTGCCCATGCCACTGGCATGGGCAGTGCAGGGGCCCCCTAACAGGGCCCCAGTAAGCTTTTCACTGTCTGCTTAGCAGACAGTGAAAAGCGCGACGGGTGCAACTGCACCCGTCGCACACCTGCAACACCTCCATTCGGAGCCGGCTTCAGTGTTGCAGGCCCTTTCCCACTGGGCCGGCGGACGCTCCCTTGGCGGGCGCCCGCCGGCCCAGCGGGAAAGTCAGAATGGCCCCGCGGTCTTCTGACCGCGGAGCGGACAATTGGCGGTTCCCGCTTGGCGGGCGGCAACCGCCACCCGCCAAACTCGGAATGACCCCCTATGTTCGGTTAGGAAAACTGAAAATATTTAAACAAAATGAATGAAAAAATATTTAAAATAAAAAAGTAGCAAAAGTAACTACCACAACATTAAGAACCCACTTTCAAGAGCAATTAATGCAGGTAATGTTTTACCAAGTGACAATTTTCCACGTGTGCATGATGTGAATATAAGGCGTACATTTTTGGGGAAAGCTTAGTTTTTTTCTCACATATGTGAAATTAAATTTGTTTCTGTTTGATGTTGATTATTACCACGTGGGTTTGATTACAGGTTACATTTTAGTCATTCAAATTACCCAGTGTTGGTTGCCACTGGGTAGTTATAATTAGGATTATATTTCATAAAAAAATACATTTCATGTGCTGCTAATAACTGAGGCACCATTTGACGAATCTCTACAAAACTTTCAAAGTGCTCTTTTTTCCATGTTTTAGCATGGAAAGATTCGGGGTGATCTGTCAAGCAGGGAAAGAGAAAAATGGAGGGTCCTAATATACTTTTTCCCCAATCATTTTCCGATATACATTTTAGAGACAGCTACAGCCTAAACCACTGCACGGATTTACACCAAATTTGGCAGAAAGCTAGATTTATGTCCAGAAAGAGTGCCTATTGTGTTTTGGTGTACATTCGTTCAGTAGATGTACAGTTATTAATGAAAAATAAACTTTGTATATCTAGGGACGCAGAGGCTCCACGGATCCCAACAGATCTCAAACTGAGATCTGATTGGCTGTCACTACTTCAACCAGTAAGAGGTAGCAGCCATCTTAGGACTTGGGACTCCATTCCAAGTCTTAATTTTTTTTTAAAAAAGACACAAGGAATACCCTGACCCCTCAGGCCTAGTACTGGGGTTGCAAAGGGGGGGTGTCAATTTCGCAGCAAAATTAACAAAAATGAAACCCCCCCAAAAAAAAACACAAGCATTGTCTCCCTTGGTTGTTTTGTAAGCCCCGTGGTTGGACCATTTGGGCTGGGGGGGGGTAGTATGTGGCCGCCCATCCCAGGATGACTTTAGCCTCAGGGCCTTCATCTCCTGGGGCCTGGCTGCAACATAAAGGAGATGGGGGCATGTGGTCCCCCTGCCCAGGCTGTTTTCAGCCATAGGGACCCCTATCCCCCCGCCCAGTCACTTTTCAAAAGGGAGAGGGTAATACGCTGCCCCCCTCCCTGGGCCAATTTTGCACCAGGGACCCCATTCTTTGGGGCCAAAGCCATATTTATAAAATGGGAGGGACCAGCAGGTGCCCCTGCCTGGGCTGATTTCTCCTAGGGGCTGGCAAACATGAAAAGAGGAATGGGGGCCACGTTGCCCCCTCCGCAGGCTGGTTTTGGCCCTGGGATCCCATCTCTGGGGCCCAGCCACATATGTAGAGGGGAGGCCTTCGATCTGATCCATAAATGGCCCTGGGGACTCCAACCCCCAAAGCCCAACTCATGTGCTAAGGCCCGTGGTCCCCACCCAAGGGACATAGCAGTTTCCCTACCTGCACTGGTGTGGGTAGGGAAATCTGTGTTTGTTCTGACTTGGTGGGAGCAATTTCAAATCCCCCTCCAAGCAGAAGCAAACAAAATCCGTTGCCAGTGGGTGGAACCATGAAATATTGCTCCCTCCTGCATGGAGCAGCATGTTTTAGCTGCTCCTGTGGGCTGGAGCAATGCAAGATCCCCCTCGATGCGGGGAGCTGGCTAGGGCTGCTGGGGCCTTAGGGCTCCCCCCGCAGACTCCAACAATAGTGTTGTGGGTGCCCTGGGTCGTCACCAGGGCACCCACCCTTTGTTGGTGGATGGAGTCAAGGGGCCTAAAATTGCTCCCTCCCCCTTTTCATACTCAGCAGGGACCCAAGGATGGGATCCCTGGGGTTAAAATCAGCCCAGGGAGGGATGCCGCATGCCCCCTCCCCTAAAAAAGTGTGCTAAGCCCCAGGAATGGAGTTTCCGAGGTAAAACTCGGACCAAAACAAAAAGGCCCCGGGGTCCACAGACATCTTCTTTGAGATCACTGATAATATCACTGTGCATGGCAGGCGTGCAAGTTATATAGTTACCTTCCATGAGTTATAATTACTTGAGATAACTCTGTGAATTTCAGTGGTTTTTAGGGTTTAAAACTGAACATTTTCACCTATTTACTTTAACCTTTGTTTTTTCAGTGAATATTATTATACCTGAGTGCACATGAAAAACAGCAGCTGTTCAATATTACACAAGTGCATTGACAGTATGGATGGAAAATACCGAATGAGCCATTGATGTGGTTTTTCCATCTTCCAAACAGCCCGACGCTTCATTCCATGTTTACCTTAGCGTAAGCACACAAAGCATGAATGAAGAATGTACAGGTATATAAATGGATGAATACCGACCTCGGGCGTGTTGGACACCTTTCTTTCTGCAATTGACGAGATCGATGCGGTAGACTGTCATTATAAATGACCTGTTTTAGTGCACACACATTCTAATAGGTTCCAAATTGCGTAACGATTGAAGGCTTAGTTCATGTGAGAGACTGTGTACAATGTGAGTCACGCCGTCTGCACTCCGCAATAGATCTCACATAATCTCTCTGTACTGGTGGATATTAACCTTTGCACATGGTATGCTGCAGTATATTTCCTTCCACACTAGGACATGATGCCCGGCATTGATCCCTTCTCTTCCAACTAATCCCCTCCAAATCCACACTTTAAATTCAAAGCCAGGGTCATATTTCTCTTAAATAGATAAAGTAATAACTTATAGAGAATTACCATGTTGCTTTCTTTGTGGATTGATCATAAGAAGGAGTAAAATGATGTGGCTATAAAGTAACATGAGAGATGAGAGAGTCTTAAAAATCCATAAGGAAAGGAATGTATTGCTGTGTGGGCCTGTGAAAGTGGTTTGGACAAATCACACTCAGTTTGGCCAGGAGATTGATAAGAAAATAATGGAGACTTGCATGATGCAGGCGGGAATGGTTTTATTTCAATGTGCCTGTCTGGTGTTCCATGATATGAATTGTAGGAGTGAAATATTAATGATCTCCAATTAAAGGTATAATCCAAAATCAGGACAATTTACTGCAACCACTAAAGACTGAAACCGTGAGGGTGAATTCTGCATGATTATGATTTTGTTTCCAACCCCTGACAGTTCTGTCTCTATCGAGTGCAATTAATCTTGCACCAAACACATTTTGCATGCCTTTAAAGTGATATAAGTGATTTGGAATGAATGTTAAATATATCACATGCAATATTTACTACATGCTGCATACAACGAAAGCGTGTGGAACACTTCCAGATGTACATATACTGTAAATAGAAGATTCAGCAGTCTACTACAATGCTCCTGGAGCCGGAAGTAACCTATATGTACTGCAGTCAATATATTTTCATACCCCAGCAACTTCCAGAGAGACAAAAAAGTGGCCATGTTTTCCCAAGACCCAGCCTAGAACATTAGGAAAAATATATATCACCATCCTCCTCTAGCATTTTACCTAATAGTTGAAAAATCAATGTGCTCGATGCCCAGTGGATCCCAGCAGGCAGAGAATACATACGTTCTCTGATCCTCAGCTGAATGTATTGGCACATGAAGCTGTGAAGAGCCATAACTAGTTAATGGGCTAACTAATGCTTAGGCCCCCGCCCAAAACCTGCACATGGATTGAAATGAGACAAGCAAGCCATCGACATATTATCCACAGGATGTGGAAAATGGAAAGAAACTGTACAGCAACATTAAGGGCATAGTGAGGAACACTGTTTCATGTCGGAACTAGTATACCTTGACTAGAGGTTGTGGACCACAACCAAAGATATACCACAAATTCCTCAAAATGTCAACAATCAATAGCATCAGTGGAGGAAGTTGGGAGGCATCCAAGAACATATAATTTAGTGCACGATCCTTTAAACATACAAATACAGTAACATGACTTTAAAGGTCTAAGAAACAGAGATTCCAAAAGTATCTGTGAATGTGTGCAGAAGGAGGGATCAACCGCAATATCTGCTGCGGTGCTCGACTTGTCTGTGTGTTTGTGGCCTGTGCAATAAATACACGTGACACTCATTGCACAGTCTGCCCGTACCTAATTGAAATTGAAATATTTTACACAGTACGTGAATGACAAAGATGTCTTGAATAAAAAGTCACTAACTGGCACTTATATATTCTTTGCATGAACTGCAATATCAAACAAACAGGAAAAGTGGGCCAAGGGTAATTGCAGAACAAATAGACTTAGCAGTGAGAGAGGCTGACTGCCATCCAAGGGACATATTACTTGGCAAAGGTCTGGCGAGAAAGCATTATAGTGGTAGCCCAGGAGGGTATGCCCGACTATACTGTGTTGGTAGTAGAATTTGATAGATTGGGATGGGATAAGATGGATACATTGTGTAAAGTCACTGCAGTGGCTGTTTCAATAGGCGTATTCACAGGTAAGCATAACAAAACAAATGCACGTAGCATTACTGCAGTGATGAACAGTTTGCCAATGACCTTTTCTCAGGTTGACATTGATGGCATCAGAAACCTGAGTCACAACAATTAGATATGTAAAACATCCTGAAGATTAGGACATGTTTAAAGGCTCCAGAACTGTTCCTCCCACACACAAAATCAGTCAGCACCTTCATGGCAGTCTACACAATCTAAAGTGAAGACTGATGGTGGATGATAAAATCCATACATGTGCCACCCACTTATGAGTCTACCCTTGCAGGCAACTCACCACAAGACAACTCTGGAGCTGAGGGCCCATCATGACCAAGTACATCAACAGCACCCTGCACTTCAACCATGACTCTACCCTCCACTGCAGCTAAGAAAATATCCAGCACTGCTGTTCAAACTTACTCATCACTGCATCTAAAAAGGCAACCAGCATGGCAGTCAAAATGCACCTATCAGTACAGCTGTTAGAAATAGGGTCTCTGGTTGGCAGTCAGTTTGCACTCTGTCCAAGCAGGGACCCTCACTCTAGTCAGGCTTAGGGAGATACACACCTCAGATAACCCCTGTTCACCCCTTTGGTAGCTTGGCAAGACCAAACCAACAAAAATCCAACCTACCCAAGCAAAGATATGATTTTTTTAAAGTAAAAAGAGTCATAATTCATAGACATCAAAGGATGCATTGTTTTATCACAAAGTACCTGGTATGCATGAAAAATAATGCTGTGCGGGCGAGCGTCCATCGGAAAAGCAAACGATGTATCGATTCCTTACTTGCAAGTGAGACCGTGCGTTGATTCTTTCTCCGCCGGGAAAGCAATGCTTCGGTTTCCGGACCAACTGCCTCAGGTCCATGCAGTGATTTTGAAGATTTTGACACCCAGGGACGATGCATGGAAAATCCAGATGCAGAGCAGCGATGAATCCACACTGAGCTGGTGATGCATCGATTTTACAGGTGATGATTTGATTTTTCAGCCACAGTGCAGGTGCTGCGAACATTTTTCTGCCGCTTGGCTCAAGTGTGTGGACTTTCACCTTGGTTTCATTAGCTTCTCATTTAAAGGGCCCAGGGACTGGATGTGGCACCACTTGGAAGGGTAGGGGCCTCAGCAAGAGAGCCCATGTGCTGGTAGATGAAGTTTTTCATGGCCCTGATACTTCAGAACAGGGGGAAAGCTCAGTCCAAGCCCTTGCAGAATCTTCACAAGCAGGATGTACAGCAAAATCCAGACATTGTCCTCTTTAAGGAAGAAGTAGCAACCACAGGCCAAACCAGCAAAGCACACACATCAAAGGAGAGGTACCCCTCCTCCATCTCTTCAGCTCTTTTCCTGGACAGAGGTTCCTCTTGATACAGAAATATTGTAAAAGTCTGGGGTTTTGGATCCACTACTTATACTCATTTCTTCCTTTGAAATAGGCAAACTTGAAAGGAAAGTCTCTGTTGATCAGATGATCCTGTTTGCCCAGCTCAGACCCCAGACACGCAACAGGGGGTTGGAGACTGCATTGTGCCAGGACAGGCACAGCCCTTTCAGGTGTTAGTGTCAACTCCTCCCTCTCCACTCACCAGGGAATGCAGGACACACATCAACTTCCTTTGTGTCACTACCTAGAGGGAATTCACAAATAGCCCAACTGTCAGTCTGATCCAGACGTGGGTTCCACAGGCAGGCAGAGGCATGGAATGGTTAAGCAAGAAAATGCGCACTTTCTAAAAGTGCCATTTCAAACAATCTAAAAAACAACACTACCAAAAGATGATTTTTAAATTGTGAGTTCAAAGACCTCAAACTTCATATCTCAATCTGCTCCCAACGGGAAACTGCACTTAAAGTATATTTAAAGGCATGTGCTTCTCTATACCTACCCCTGCAGCACCTATTGGTGTGAACATGGAGACCATCATGGCTGTTAGACCTGTCAGTTCTTGCCATGGCTTCCGCTGTCTCTTTGGCTTTGGACCTCTTGTTTTGAACCTGTGCTGAATTTCATTTTTGTTGGCTTTAGGACTCAGCACTTTAACACTGATGACCAGTGCTAAAGTTCAACTGCTCTCTGTCTACATTATATTGGGGATTGGTTTTGCCATGATTGGTATATTTGATTTACTAGTAAGTCCCTAGTATAGTGCACAGTGTGTCCTCAAGGCCTGTCAATTAAATGCTATTAGTGGGCCTGCAGCAGTGACTGTGGCAGCCATATGAGTAGCCTTGTAAAAATGTCTCAGACCCGCCACTACAGTGTTTGTGTAGGCAGGTGCACACCTTCCCTTTTATTACATGTAAGTCACCCCTAAGGTAGGCCCAATGCAGCCCCTGGGGAGGGTGCAGTGTATTTTAAAGGTAGGACATGTACTGGTTTGTTTTACATGTTCTGATAGTGAAATACTTCTAAATTCTGTTTTCACTATCGCAAAACCTAGCTCTTCCATAGGGTAACATGGGGATTGCCTCGAACTATCTTTTAACTGTAATTTCCCATTGGGAACAGATAGAGATGTGGAGTTTGGGGTCTCTGAAATCACAATTTAAAAATACATCTTTTGGTGAAGATGGATTTTAAATTGTAAGTTTGAAAATGCCACTTTTAGAAGCAGGGAATGTTTTTGCTTAACCATTCTGTGCCTCTGCCTGGCTGTGGAATACACGTATAGGTCAGGTGACAGGCTGTTTGTAAATTCACTCTAGACAGTCATATCAAGGGCGCTGAGTTGTGCCATGCATATCCGTGGGAGGAGCTGACACTTGCACCTGAATAGATCTGTGACTGTCCTTACACAATGCAGTTTCCAACTCCTGGAGTGTGTCTGGGGCCAGGGCAGGAAATGAAGGGTTTTGTGCACCGCAAAGACTTTCCTTTGAGCTTTGCCTACTTCAAAGGCAGAAATGAGTATAACTAAGCAACCTCTGATTCCACTATTTTAGAACACTTCTGGACTGAGGACATTCTGCCCGGAAGAAGAGCTGGATGCTGTAGGAGGGACTGCCACTCTGCCGGTTACTTTGCTATGCTGTCCTGCTCCTTTGTCCTGGGAGTGACAGGACTGAACTTGGCTTTCTACATCCTGCTTTCCAAGGTTCTCCAAGGGCTTAAACTGAACTTGCCTCTTGTTAAGAAGTCTCAGGACCATCAAACACTTCACCTGCCAGCATCTGTGCTCTCTTGCTGAGAGTCCTGACTTGCCAAGTGGTGTCAAGTCCAGTTCCTGGGCCCTTGGAAATAAGCTCTGGTACAGCAGAGAAGAAACTAAGCACATCGACTCCAGAGTGACTCGGAACCAGTGCCGCTCTCAGACTCCACAACACTGTCTGCAATGGAGCTGTGGTCCTCATGGAGTGCAACAATGGCGACCTGCAACACAGGTCCAACTCTGTTGCAGCACCTCTGAAGTCCCACCACAGAGTGAGTCCTAAGTGCTGTGTCACTGATGTCTGTGACACCCAACTCGGACTCCTCCGCAGCACCAGTGGCCCAGCGGTGTCATCCCGACACCACAAAGTCAATTCCTCAGATCTTATCTGCTGGATTCATCTACTCCGCCTTGTCAAAAGGAACCAACGCCTTGCAACTGATGCAGCATCACCTCTCCTGCAACCAACACCTCACCTCCCTGGTAGCAGTAAGGAACTGGCGCCATACAGACTCGAGCGACGCATCATCTCCCTGACTCTGTGCAATGTTTATGTTTCCTCAATGTTTTCTAAGGTGCTGTACCCTGGGTCCTTTAAATTTTGTGACAGGCCGGCACTCCCTTGCAAGTGGCGACAGACTGCTGGAAGTGACTCTGTCAAGATGCTGTGATAGCCCCACTTGAAGCTATTGTATTTTCAGGCACTACACTAAGATTTAGAGCCTGATTATGACCTTGGTGGATGGTATACTCCGTCACAAACATGGCGGATATCCCATCCGCCATATTACAAGTTCCATTATATCCTATTGAACTTGTAAAATGGCAGGCTGGATATCCGTCACATTTGTGACAGAGTATCCCATCCGCCAAGGTCATAATCAGGCCCTTAATCTTTGAAATTTTGTATCTTTTGCTTGTGCATGTTGGATTTTTGTCATTTTGGTCTTGTTTTACTCAGATAAATTTTGGCTATTTTCTAAACAGTTGTGGAGTACTTTTGTGGTGCTTTCACTGTGCTACTGTGTAAAAATACTTTACACACTGCCTCTCAGATAAGCCTGACTGCTCGTGTCAAGCTACCAAGGTGGTGAATAGGGGTTATCTTACCTGTGTAACTCCCTTACCCTGACTAGAGTGAGGGTCTCTACTTGGGCAGGGTGCAAACCACTGCCAACTAGAGAACCCATTTCTAACAATTTCTCACATGCATCTAGGGCACATCATCATTTTTCAGCTAGAGTGTATGGAGGAGGATGTTTTTGTGGCAATGGAGTCATTAAGGGCCAGATGTAGGAAATCCATGAATTGCGACTCGCAAATTGCGAGTCAGTGAGACTCGCAATTTGCGAGTTGCAATTCAGGATGCAGAACAGTGTCTCAGACACCATCTGCGACTCGCTATGAGGTCGTAAAGACCCACCTCATTAATATTAATGTGGTGGGTCGCATTTTGCGACCCCATAGTGAGTCCCTGCACTCACAGGGATGGTGGCCTGCTGGAGACAGCAGACCTCCATGTCTGTGACTGCTTTTTTAATAAAGCAGTTTTTTTTGTATTGCAGCCCATTTTCCTTAAAGGAAAACGAGTTACAATACAAAAAAAATATGAAACCATTTGGTTTAATTTTTTCAGAGTAGGCAGTGGTCCATTGGACCACTGCCTGCTCTGAAAAAATATTTTAAGCGACATTCACAAAGGGGAAGGGGTCCCATGGGGACCCCTTCCCTTTTGCTAATGAGTTACCACCCACTTCAAGTGGGTGTTAACTGCGAGTTGGTTTGCGACCGCATTCGCGGTCACAAAGCAGCTCAGCATGGCGATGCGGTCGCAAATAGGAAGGGAACACCCCTTCCTATTTGCGAGTCGCATCCTCAAATTGCGAGTCGGTACCGACTCACAATTTGAGGATGAGCATCGCCTTCGGCCTTTTGCATACCGCAAACTGCGTTTTTCGCAGTTTGCGACATGCAAAAGGCTTCCTACATCTGGCCCTAGATGCCCAAAACACCATGATGCATTGAGAACTCTTTCATCCCTACTAACGGAGGATACAGCTGACATCCCCTTGATGCTGTACAACAACATTCAGACACAATGCTAACCGGAGTGTTGGTCTATATTTTGGGAAGGCCGGCACTTCAAGACGCCATTATGAGAGGGCAAGTGTGTAGGCTGTTTTTGTTCCAGTCCCATGAGCAGCGACGGGATCCAAGAAAACAGTTCACATACTTGCCCTTTAAAGATGGCTCATCTGTCAGTGCCAGATATCCAGATTCTCCACAAGGTGAGTCAACATTTCTTGCAGGTGTTAACAAAAGTTCATCCTGGAAGAAGGGCTGCCAAAAGTCCTGGCTGCATATGGAAAAACATCAAAATGTCTCGCTGTCCTCCCTAAGATCAGGGCCATTGTGAACCAGGTGTTACTGTGCATTAAACAGGTGGATCTGGCTACACAGCTTCACTGGGTGGAAAGGAAGAACCTCAACCACTCAACCTCCTAATCTGGGATTTATCTGTTAATGTTGATACTCTCCTTGAGTTGCCATATGATACACAGTTCACTGGCTCAGCATCAAAGAGACTGTCAAATCTACCAGAGCAACAGATTACATTTTCTCATATGATATTCTTTGCAGCAAGAGACATTTTTTACTCCACACACCACACAATGCCTTTCCTTCCATTCCCCACCAGCCTCTCACAAAGGACAAAGATGAGATGAGCCAATACCACACAACTCCTCAGCCTCTTGGGCAGCCTATCCCAAAATTGGGCTTTTGAAATGCTGCAGTAGAATGCCTTCAAGTTCTATGTTTAAATTGTAATTTTTCATTTTTGTTTATGTTTATTTTCCGATGAAAAGTTGATGCAATTGAATTTTGTTCAATATTTCTTTTATGTACCATGTTGTGTTTTTTGTGTTTCCATGGTCAGAGGTAATTCATTATATATGGTGCCTGGTGCTAGAGAATCAAATGACCTATGTGTATTAACTGAGAAGAGGATTTATTTCAGTTTTTTTTACGTATGGATCTGTATGCAGATGCATATGAATAGGGTTCGGTTGTTGTTAGAAATGGGGTCTCTAGTTGGCAGAGGTATATACCCTTGTCCAAGTAAGGACAACAATCCTAGTCACGGTAAGTCACAACACAATCCAAATATTCCTGTGCCCACCCTCTGGTAGTTTGGCACTGAGCAGTCAGGCTTAACTTAGAAGGAAATGTGTAAAGTATTTGAGCAATAAAGCACCACGCAGGTTTAGAAAAATAGATAATAGATAATATTCCTCTATATAAAATACGATTAAAACAACAAAGATCCAATAAGCACAAGTTGAAATATCACTTTTAAAAGGTTTAAAAGAGACTCAATCCTTAGAAATTAACAGTAGTTTCTTTGTTACCCACAGTACCTTGAATGTGTTAAAAATAACAACGCATGGAGACCACAGAGGGGGACTTCATGGAAAAATAAGGTGTTGTGTCAGGTTTTCCGGCGCACCACAGAAGATGTGCCACTTCTTTCCATGCAGCAAGGGTTTGCGTTGTTTATCGGCAAGCAGTCTTGGTTCCCCACTGTGATGCAGGAATAATTTGACGCCCAGGGAGGATGCGTTGAAAATCCTTAATGAGCTGGAAGAAGGAGCAGACGCTGCGTCGATCTGGTAGAATTTTCCTTCACAAGGCAGACGCTGCATCGAATTTCCTGTCGCGAAGTCAGTGCTGTGTCATTCCGGTCGGCTGTGTGGAAATTTCTCAACCGCGATATAGGCTTTGCGTCAATTTCTGCCAGCGTTTCATCAATTTTCAAAACACACAAGAAGTTTCTTGAAGAGGTGAAGTCTTTGTTGGTCCTGAGACTTCAGAAACAGGAGACAAGCTCAATTCAAGCCCTTGGAGAGCACTTGTGGGGGATGGCAGAGTCCATCCAGCAAAGCCAGAGGCCAGCAGGGCAGCAGTCCTTCTCAGCAAAGCAGTCCAGATGAGTCCATTGGGAAGCCAGGCAGCTCCTCTGACAGAGTTCAGGTGTAGATCCAGAAGTGTCTGATTTGGTGGGGTCAGAGACCAAGTTTAAATACCCCAAAATGCCTTTGAAGTGGGGAAGAATTCAAATAATGTTTTTGAAGTGCACAAGTTCCCCTTTCAGCCCAGTCCAGTCTGCCAGGGTACCTGTGGGGGGGTATCAGTCCTTTGTGTGAGTACAGGCCACTGGCCTTTGAAATGTAAGTGTCAGGCCATGCACCCTTCCAGCCCAGGAAGACCCATTCAGTATGCAGAAGAATGCAGTGTCCTGTGTTTGTGGTTGTCTGGGTAAAATGGGCAAGGGAGATGTCAACCAGCTGAGACCAAATGTTGATTGGAGACAGGGTGTAAGGCACATATTGTTTTAAGTGTAGAGCAATGTTCACTTTCTAAAAGTGGCATTTCTAAAATAGTATTATAAAATCCAACCTCACCAATAAGCAGGATTTTCTATTCCCATCACTTTCTGAAAGTGCCATTTCTAAAATAGTAGCATACAATCCAACCTCACCAATAAACAGGACTTTCTATTCCCATTCTGGCCATACTAAATATCATCTGGTTACCCCTTTCAGATCAGAATCTACCACTCAAAAAGTATATGAGGGCAGTTCTAATGCTAGTCTATGAAAGGAGCAGGCCTCACAGTAGTGGAAAATGAATTTAGGAGTTTTTTACTGCCAGGACATATAACACACATATGTACATGTCCTGCATTTTTCCTACAAAGCACTCCGCCCTATGGGTTACCTAGGGTCTACCTTAGGGGTGACTTATATGTAGAAAAAGGGGAGTTTAAGGTTTGGCAAGCACTTTTAAATGCTAAATCGAAGTGGCAGTGAAACTGCACACATAATGGCAGGCCTGAGACATGATTAAGGGGCTACCTATGTGGGTGGCACAACCAGTGCTGCATGCCCCCTGGTAGTATTTAATTTATAGGCCCTGGGCTCTTGTAGTGCACTTTACTAGGGAGTTAAAAGTAAATCAAATATGCCAATTGGGAATGAACCAATGTTACCATGTTTAAGGGTGAGAGCATATGCACTTTAGCACTGGATAGCAGTGGTAAAGTGCACAGAATCCTAAAACCAGCAAAAACAGTGTCAGAAAAGAGGAGACAGGCAAAATGTTGGGGGATGACCACCCTAAGGCTGTCAGGTCTAACATGTGTCCTCCCCGGCTGAAAGTGGGGAGAACGACCCAACTCCCTGAGAGCTCTCATCACTAACGTGGAAGAATCTGGAGAAACCATATGCACTGGTATGGTCAGTCCCCAGGTGATGCTCCACCGTAAAATCCATTCCCTGTAGAGAAATGGACTACCTCCAGAGTTTAGGATTTTCACCCCTCATCTGCATGAGCCATTTGAGGGAGTCTCAAACAGGTATGGTCTCAACTTCTTCAGTGCCAAGACAACAGCAAATGCTTCTCTTTCAGTGGCACTCCAGCCCTTTTCCTATGGTAACAACCTCCTACTAATGAAGGCTACTGATTGGTCTAGGGATTCCTCATGCAGCTGTGCTAAGAACATCCCTATGCCATGCTCTGAAGCTTCTGTTTGCACTATGAACTCCTTGGACTAATTAAGGTCCCTGAACACGGGTGCCGTGCACATGGCTTCCTTGAGAGAATCAAAGGCTTTCTGACAGGCCTGTATCGAGATCACCAACCTAGGCTGCTTCTTGGAAGTCAGCTCAATTAAGGGGGCCACCATGGTGCCATAACCCTTAACGAATCTGCGGTAGTAACCAGTGAGCCTAGAGAGGCTCTTACTTCAGTTTGAGTTCCAGGTGATTGCCAGGCCGTGATCGCCTCAATCGTGGCCTGGAGGGGCTGCACTTGCCACCACCTACTAGGTGTCCCAAGTACATCACGGAACTCTGCCCAGTCTGGCACTTACTGGCCTTGATTGACAGTCCTGCTTGTTGCAGGGCCTGGAGCACCTCCTGGAGGTGGAACAGGTGTTCCTCCCAGCTGGTACAGTAGAATGCAATGTTGTCTAGATAGGTGGCACAGAACGCGTCCTTACTAGCCAGGACCCCGCTGACCAACCGCTGGAAGGTAGTGGGGGCATTTTTTCAAGCCAAACAGCATTACCTGGAACTGGTAATGTCCCTCAGGTGTTGAAAATGCAGATCTCTCTTTTGCCCCCTCAGTTAAGGTGGTCTGTCAGTACCCTGATGTCAAATCAAAAGTATGGAGGAATTTGGCGATGCCTAGCCTGTCAATGAGCTCAGCAGCTCAGGGGATGGGGTGTACGTCAGTTTTGGTGACATAGTTTAGACCCCGGTAAGTCACTCAGAATTGAAGTTCTGGTTTGGTGCACAGTAGGGCAGCCTTCTGTATCAGCACCACAGGGCAGAACCAAGTACTGCTGGAGTTCTCAATCACCCCTATTGCCAGCATCTTAGCAATTTCATCCTTGATACTGGCCTTCAACCTGTCTGACAACCTGTCAATTTTGTTCTTCACAGAAGGACTGTCTCCCGATTCAATGTGGTGGACACACAGGTGTGCGAGTCCAGGTGCGAGGAAAAACAGAGAAGAGTAATTATCCAATAACTGGTAACAGTCACCTCGCTGGTCCAGGGTCAGGGAGTCAAAGAGATTGACACCCTCCACTGACCCTTCTGTGCAGAGATGAGGTCAGGGAGAGGTTCACTCACCTCCTCCATACATTCATCTGTCACCAGGAGTATACAGACTTCAGACCTCTCAAAATGAGGATTCAGTCTGTTGACATGGAGCACCCATAGGGGGTCCCAAGGGGACTGGTGGTCCACTAAGTAAGTGGCCTCCCACTTATGCTCCTTGATTGCATATGGACCGGACCATCGATACTGGGCAGCTCTGGGCTCTACTGGTTCCACAACCCACACTTTGGCCCTCATTATAACATTGGCAGTCAGCTGACCGCCACGCCGGTGATGGCGGTAGTACCATTGCCAGGCTGGTGGGGAAGACCACCAAACTATGACCATGACGGTGATCCCTCCCATTGACAGCCAAAGTACCACCTGAACCGCCAGTGCGGTCTGGCGACAGAGCACAGCAGTTCCCATCTCCAGGCTGGCGGAACACCATTCCCCACCCATCATATTATGACATAGCACACCGCCAGGATTTCTGGGGCGGGACGACAGCCACGTAAAGCCTGGCAGAAACAAATCATATAAAGGAGACACTCACCTCCAGGGACACAGAGGAGTCCGCGGACGCCATTGAACCCGAACTGGAAGCCCTGTCAATGCTGTACCATGCAATGGCAGTCCAGGAGCAGCAAAGCTGCCGCCGACGGTGAGTACAGCTGCCTAGCACACAAGGGAGGGAGGGGAGAGTGACACACCCACACGTACAAAACACACCATACACACATACCACACCCCGAGAAAAACCTGCTGAGAAAAACAACAACAATATTAGCCAGAAGTAAAGAAAGCCAGGACACATACCTTTGGTCCAACCACTGTATTCTGGTGGGAATAGCGAGCACATTAACATAACTATATACACAAAGGGCCATTGGCCAGTCCAATGTTCTGATCAACCCACACGGCAATGTACAAGGCCCAGCTTGACTCCTGACAACCCAAGTCACTCCACTGGGCAGGGATATCATGGTGGAATGTAGGTACCTCAGGGGGCAAGGGGCACGGGGTGGGGGGGAGTTTTTTGGGAGGGGGATCCTTGGACTTGTGTTTGGGAGGGGGTGGGCCGTGCTCTTTTGTTTGGGGACGGAGGAGTGGGCTTGGAGCGGGGGGTCGGACTGGTAGTCTTGTGCCCCATACTGCTAGGTTTTGCTGCAGGGGGAGGGACATGAGAGGACTGGGAGCTGGAAGTACTGTGCTGGGGGAGCGGGACCTTCCTTTTACAAGCAGGACGGCGGGAGGGAGGAGGTGCTAAGAGGTCAAGGCAGGAAAGGAAAAGTTTCTTTGGTCCAATGGGGCAGGTTGTGGGAGCAGGCTTGGGAGTGGTTATAAGAGGAGTAGGTGTGCTAGACTGGGTTGTAGGTGCATGTACAGTGTTTGTTGAGGTTAATGGCTGTTGAGTGTCTGAGTGGGAGCGTTTATGTGTTTTTGGAGGGGGGTGGGCAGACAGAGTGGGAGAGGTTGTGTGCATGTATGTTGTGGTGATATCTGCAAGTGAGGTGCTGCATGTGGGTGAGATGCTGGTGGTGGTGACTGCACATGTGGTGAATGGGGTGCTAGTCAGCGTGTCTACTGTTGTGGTGACTGTGGGCAAGGCTGTACAGGTGGCAGGATCTGGGACTGAAGATGCAGTGCTTGCAGGTGTGAGTGCTGATGTGACTGTGAGGGAGGAGGAGGAGGGGGAGACAGTGAAGGCAGTTGTTGTGTGTTGACTGTGTATGCTTGTCGTGTGATCTGTAGTGCCTGTGCTTGTCTGTGCAAGTCCTGTCCGTTGTCTTGGGTGCATGCTGGTCTGATTGTGTGCTTGGGATGGGATTGGGGGAGGGATTTTAGACTGGGAACAGGTAGTTAGAGGGGAGATGGAAGAACCAAAGACACTGGCTGCTGTCAAAGAAGAGGCCAGAGCCTGAAACGATCTCTGTAGGGCAGCCAAGCCACTGTGAATGCCCTCTAGGTAGGCACTGCATTGCTGTATCTGGGGTGACAGCCACTGGATGGCATTCACTATGGTTGGCTGCCCTACAGAGATGGATCAGGCAGCAGGGCTGGCTGTGGCAGGGCCTGAGGTGCCTGGGGCGAAGGAGACGCCCACCCTCCTGGGTGAGCGGGCACGGGCAACTGTGTGGGGGGCTACTAGGACGGCGGTGCTCGTACGGGTGAGGCAGAAGATGACGTAGCTGGGGTGGTCCCAGAAGGGTCTGCCACCACCAGGGAGCTTCTATCGGAGAAGAAATCAGAGTCAGTAGTATCAGCTTCTATCCCCCATGGTGCTTCCCTTGCCCTCCATCCCACTGGTTCCCTCGATGTCAGTAGACTCTACCTCCTGGGTCCCGTCGGTTGCAGCTACCCCACTCTCCGTTGCCCCTGCTCCTTTTCTAGATGATGCTAATGTACACAAGGACAGGAGAAGAAAAGGGGAGAGGGTGGGAGAGAAAGAAAGGGGGCACAGTTTCAACAACAGCAATAACAGCACATATGGCATACACATCATAATACCTCAGAGCTAATTAACACTATGCAGTGACAACCACAATACCACACCATTGCCTGGGAACTAGAGCAGAAATGGCCTCAAACACTACCATCTGCACACCTACTGGGACTCACTTAGCCATGTCTGCCATGGTATGCCAGCTACCTGTAAATCCCAAATGTACATACCAGTCTTTATTGCTAAGCATGACTCTACTAGATTAGCTAAATGGGCATACTGGGCCATCCACTGACTAGAACTGTGAACCCATACAACATGGCAGGCATCAAGAAAATATTTCACACATTGTGTACTCACCCCCTTGTGGCTGCTGTGCTTCCCTCAAGCGCCCATCAAACTCAGGATTAGCCACTGCCAGTATACGGTCCATTAGGGGGTCAGGGCCCGACAGGCACCCCTTCCTCATTGGGAGGACGTCCCCAGCTGGGCCCCCGCAGTCTTCCAGGCCCAGCAATGCAGGTCCTCCTACCTCTTTCTGCAGTGGGTGCTCCACTGGATATATACCACAAGGGTCCGCACATCCTTGGCGATGGCAAGCCATAACCGTTTCTTCTGACGGGCACTGACCTGCAGAGGGAACACAGATGAAAGGACACCATGAACTCTACACTCCATTCTGTTACAGCAATGGCTCAAATACTGCATGGATCCCACATTAACCTCAAACATTACCCATTCCTCTGCGGACCCATTGCATGCAGCAAATATTACAATCCCCAAATAACACACTGCCAGCACACACATACATCTACATACAGCCATGTTGCATCAGATGTATCCAAAAGGGGCTCACCTATTGAGGCCCATACAACTTCCCATACAAGGGTAGGACCTCATCCACAAGCTTCTCCGATTCCTCCGATGTGAAGGCTGGGGCCCTAACCCCTGTAGCAAGGGCCAGACACAGGACAAAGCAGCACACAAAGTGGAGGTGTGGATGTGTTGAGAGTCAGGAATCAAATTAAGTGGGATAAAGAAAATGGCAGTCACGTCAGCAGCGATGAACACTGTCACTGCCGGAGGTGATCATCATTGGTTCCTGTGATCCATAGACTTCCATGTTAACCAATGAGGAGTTGAACGGCGGTGCAGACAGCCTTCCGCCATGACGCCGAAAGGCGGTGGAGTGAGGTCACTTCCACCTGCCCCTGCATATAGGACAGGCGGTTGACAATTCATAATGCTGGTACTCATGGTGGTCTATTTAATGTGCGTCATAGGTACCAATGGTAGACACCAAGGCAATTCCAGTCTGCTACATATTTTGGTTTGCATTTAGACTCTGGCATTCAAATGAGGTTTAATAAAAGTGCACTGCTTGTAGATGAGTAGTTGACAGGACATTTAAAGTGGAATGCTACATGTAAAGGACACCAGTGCAAAATACAATCATTGTCGGAGTATATCGATGTGACTGCTCTGTGTACTGTGATATTGTGTGTCCATCCTTCCTGCATTCACACACAACTCATGTTTAATTCACTTAGATACCAACCACTGCGGAGGAGGAGGAGGAGGAGGATGAGGAGGCAAGCTCCTGTGTACAGACACCTAATGGACTTGGCTACACTGGAGGAACAGCACATCATAATGACCTATCGTCTGGACAGGGCCACGATTACTGATCTATGTCAACAATTGGAACCAGATCGGCTTCCTACTATCCATAGCACTACAGCAATACCCACTGTAGTATAGGTACTGTTAGTGCTCCACTTCCTGGCAAGTGGTTCTTTCCAGGTGACTGTGGGCTTGGCTGCAGGAAAGTCACAGCCAATGTTTTTGAAAGTACTTAGCAGAGTTTAGGCTGCCTTGCTGAAACACATGAGCAGCTTTATCTCACTCCCCCAAAGTGAAGAGTTGCCCACTATGAAGGCTGCATTCTACACCAAGTAACACATACCACATGTGATTGGGGCCATTGACGGGACCCAAATTGTCTTGGTCCCGCCCACGACAAATGAGCAGATCTGCAAGAATAGGAAGAGTTACCACTCAATCAATGTCCAGATGGTGTGCCTTGCAGATCACTACATCTCCCATGTTACTGCAAGTTTCCTGGATCTGTACATAATGCCTATATATTGAGGAATATGGGTGTCCCACAGGCAGTGGCACGACTACAGAGAGAGAGAGTGGATCATAGGTGAGCTTGAGTTTTCACCCAATGTATGTCACTGTATGCCACCTGAAGTTGTACTCTGTGCCATTGTAAATTAATAATGTGTATCTCACTACTTCCAGGTGACTTAGGCTACCCAAACCTGTCCTGGCTGTTGACACCAGTGAGGAATCCGAGGAAACAGGCAGAATATCGGTACAACATGGGTGTACCAGAAGGATAATTGAACGTACATTTGGGCTACTGAAAGCCAGGTTTTGGTGCCTCAATTTGACTGGTGGATCCTTAGTCTACGCCCCTGGGAAGGTCTGACTGATAGTGATGGCTTGTTGCATGCTGCACAATTTGGCCCTCAGACGCCATGTGACATTCCTGCAGGAGGAGGGGAGAGACAATGCACCTGTGGCAGCAGTGGACACTGAAGAGGAGGAGGAGGAGGATGTGGACAACAGGACACATCTGATACAGCAGTACTTCCAATGACACTCAGGTAAGACAGTACTTCTGTTCATAGCTCAATTACAGTTAAGTGCTGTGTGGCTGCTGAGTTGTGCCAAGCAAAAATGTGTGCATTATGTGACCTGCCACTGTTCCATCTGTGGTTAGCCAGTGTTATGGTGATAGTTAACAGGCTTATTCTGCCCAAGCAATGTGTCAGTAGTTCAGCATTCTCAGATACATGCCCACATCAGACTGTTTCCTCATCCCATACAGTACTTAACATATGTTGCTAGGGATGCCATGTGACTTACAATGTACTCACACAACCGCTCTGTGGCTTCACTTTCCCTGACATTGTGCCCCAGACAAGGTAGTCCAGAGGAGGGACTGGCATGCTGACAACATGGCATAGCTAATACTGTGGCATCTTGTGTGAGAGCCTGAAATGGGTTGTTCCTCCTCATGGTGGTAGGAGTCATTTGCTGTGCAAATTACAGAGTAGTAGTGACCAGCTGAATGTACGCTGTTATGTTACAGGGGCTCATGTTGCTATGAATCCTTTACTTCTCATTTGACTGTCACTTATGTTTTCCCTTTTTGCAGATGTTTGTGTGGTCACTATTGTGATGACTACAGACTGCTTTCACACATTTTTTGAATGGATTCACACTTTACAGGACAGTTGCACAGGATTATCCAGGTCAAGATATTGCATATTGTTGTATATAAAGCACAAAACAGTTCAGTTGTATTCAAGCGTGTTTTTTGAAGTGACAAAAAGAAAGGGATAGTGCAATAGAACGGGGTGATGGTCGATGAAATATTTAGAGTAGTGACCCAGTTGGTTTGTAGCCCAGGTCCATTGTTCATGGGGCCATAGGGAAAGTAGCAATGGCAGTACAAAGTGAACAAGGTGTCTCAGTGGCACACATTGCAGACATTCGGGGGCTCATTTCCTGCTGGTGGATTGGGTCTTGGATACGGTCTCTGGTGTCTGTCTAGGTCGCAGGGAATGTTTGCAGGGTGGTTCTTCTGCTGCAGAGGGAGGGGTGCTGGTAGCCTGTGAGTCTTGTGGCAGGTCCTCCTGTCCACTAGCTGCAGCATGTGTTGAAGGCTGAGGAGTACACTGGCTAGTGGAAGGGGCCCACTGGTGAGTTGCATACTCATGCATTATGTTGCCCGTCACCCAGCACCCCTGCAATGGAGGTCATGTTAGTATTTAAGCCCTGCAACTGCTGCATGACCTCCTGGTGGTCCTGGTGGTGTTCCCCATGTAGCTGCTGGTTCTCATGCAAGATGATAATCACCTGGTCCATCCTGTCCTGGGATTTCTGGTAGGCTCCCAGGACATGTGTGAGTGCCTCCTGGGCAGTTGGTTCCCTGTGTTGGGCTTCTCCTTGGTGCACAGCTACCCTCTCACTGGCCCCCTGTGCCTCTGTCCCCTGAACAGTGTGTCCACTCCCACTGACACCAGGGCCTTCATCGTGTTGCCTGTGTGGTGTCGCCTCTGGTCCCTGTACATGTGGGTACACTGTTGATCGATGTGTCCTGGGGACATAGGTTTGGGGACCTTGGTTAGCTGCTGTGGTGTTGTATTTAGATGAGGGGGCCCTGTAGTGGACTGGGTGTTGGCTGTGGAACCAGACTGACCAGTGGTCCCAGATGGGCCAGAGAGATCATCCAGATTGAGACATCCAGAGTTGCTTTCATCTCTAAGGGCTTCTTCTGGTTGAGGACTGGGTTTCCGTGGCACTTGCTCACTGCAGACATTGGCTGGGGTACCTATGGTCATGTAAAATAATTATTACAGTCATTGTCAGCTACATGTTCAGCATTTCTGACTTTCCCTATGGAATGGGTGTTGTCTTTCCACCTTTGGTTAGTTTATGGTGATGGATTTTGGGATTGGTAATGCTGCATGCTGCCCATGCATTACTGTTGTGTGTGCATGCAGAGCTGGGAGGGGTGTGCTTGCAGTGGGTAGGGCATGCAGGGGTACACAGATGAGGGTGGTTATGGGGGCAGTCCTCTGTATGGGATGGAGGGGGGTGAAGCGCCTCAGGGTGAGGAGGTGAAATGCCAGGTAGCTATCGGTGGTGGTAGGGTAGGAATGGTGACTTACCAGTGTCCATCCCTTCAGTGATTCCAGTGAGGCTCTCTGAATGCAGGATAGCCAAGACTTTCTCCTCCCATGCTGTCAACTGTGGGGGAGGAGGTAGGGATCCACCGCCAGTTTCCATGATGGCAACATGGTGCCTGGAGGCCACTGCACGCACCTTCCACCGTAGGTCGTTCCACCTCATTCAAATGTCCCCCCTTGTGTGTGGATAGGTTCCCACGGAGTTCACCTTGCCCATGATCCTCTGCCTTAGCTCCATCTTCCTGGCAATGGATATCCTCTGGACCTGTACACCCAACAGCTGTGGCTCTACCCTGATGATGTCTTCTACCGTCACCTGGAACTCCTCATCAGTGAAACAGGGGTTCTTCTGTGAGGACATGCATATTGTGTAGTGTGTGTAGTGTGTGTTTTGTGTAGAAGGTGTTAGGTGTTGAGGTCTGGTCTGTGGTGTGTGATGTGTGATGGGGTATAGGAGGCTGTGTTTTGTGTGTGCAGTTCTGTATATGTTTGGGATGGCAAGGTGTAGCAGTATTTTTGTGTTTGCAAAGAATTGTGTGTTGTGTGAGGGTGTGTTTTATTGTGCTGTTGGTGTGTGTGTACGGTGTGTATATGTGTCAGGTGTGGGTTTTTCAATGTGGCTAATGTTGCCTTCTGTTGGTGTGGAGTGGCCAAATCTACTGCGGCGTTCCGCACTGCCAATGGATGACCACCAGTGAGTGTCTGCCGTGGTGATTCGTTGTCCATAATTTGGAGGGCGGTGTGTTGCTGACATAGCTGGGAGGGTTGTGGGTACAACAGTTTTTTGCCTCCGTTGGGTCTGGTGGAATTGTTGTTGTGGCTGGTTTATGTTGGTTTTGCATTTGTGTGTCATAAGGTGGATTCCCCTCTCCACGGCGGTCTGTTGGTGGCCATCACCATGGTGGTCTTCGTGAAAGACCGCCAATGTCATAATAAGGGCCTTTGTCTCCAGGTTGAAACTACATCAGAGTGGCCTTCTGGTCATAACCTTTTGACTGGCCTTGAGGTTGATCTTGTCCTTTTTCTAGAAGTGGTGCATCTGTGTGGCCGAGGGCCAACATGTAGGTGACCACATCCCGGGGGGGGGGGGTTCCTGGGAGCTTTCTCCCACTCCTCCTTGACAATGCTTAAGGGTCCCCTAACAGGCTACCCATAGAGAAGCTCAAAGGGACTTAACTCTACCCCTTTCTGGGGTACCTCTCTATAAGCAAAGAGAAGACATGGTAAGAGGACATCCAATTTATGCCTCATGGCCTCAGGAAGGCCTGTGATCATGCTCTTCAAGGTCTTGTTGAACCTCTCCACAAGACCATTGTATTGAAGATGATAGGGTGTGGTGCAATTGTAGGTTACACAACACGCATCCCACACAGACTTCATGTTTGCAGATATGAAGTTACTGTCTCTGTCAGACACTATCTCCTTGGAGAACCCCCCACAGGTAAAAATCCCCATCAGAGTTCTGGTATCCACCGGTGCAGTCACCATACTCAGAGGGATTGCCTCAGGGTAGATGGTGGAATGGTCTACCAAAACTGGGATACACCTATTGCCTAGGGCAGTTTTGGGGTCCTATGGACCAATGACGTCAATGCCCACCCTTTCCAATGGGGTGCCAAAAATGGGGAGTGGAATCAGGGGAACCTTTAAGATTTTCCCTGTCTTCCCACTGACCTGGCAGGTGGGACAGGACCTACAGAATGTATCTGAGGCTGTCTGCATTCGGGGTCAATAAAAGTGGGTGGCAAGCCTGGCAAAGGTCTTGTCTCGCCCTAAATATACTGACATGGGTATGTTGTGAGCCAGGCCCAGTAGGAAGGCCCAGTAACACTGGGGAACCACCAGAACACGTGCTGCCCCAGTACTCAGAGCCTCAGTCTCACTGTAAGGAGAGCATTCTCCCAGTAGATAAGGTGATCCCCAGAGGCTTCACTTGCTGCTTGGGCTGAGGCCTGTTGCCTCAAGTCCTCAAGAGTGGGAAACTCTCTGCGCCTTGCAGGATTTCTCCCTGATTGGCCCACCCTCAACTTGCCAGCCAGCAAGTTCAGGTAAGTCACCCAGGGAAGCAGTGTCTTCCCCAGTTGGCTCAGAGGCCTCCTGCTCAGGGACCCTGTCAACCTCCACCACGTGTATTTCTGGGACTGGTTTCCTGCTCCCCTTTCCCTTCTCCTTGGCAACTGTCTGGGCCATTCTTCCAGGCTCCAGACACCCTTCACTTCCCTCCCGGGCAGCCATGGACCATGTGGTCCTACAGACCCACTCATTCAATCCCAACATCTCCAAATGAGACCTTAGCTCTACCTCCCTCCAGGTAGTGTGCTCAAGGTCATCACCTAATAGACAATCTACAGGCATGGCAAAACTCACAGCTACTTTCAGAGTACTAGAGACCCCCCCCCAACTCAAAGGGAACCAGAACCACTGGTAGATGGCTCGCGCGATTGTCAGAGACTATGACTTGGTGGATTGTGCTTGGCAGGACCTGCTCTGCTGATGCCTGCTGACCCCTGACAAGGGTCATGCTGGCTCCTGTGTCACGCAGAGCCTCCACCTGTTCCCAATAATGTTGACCTACTGCCTATACTTGGAAGTATTGGCAGGCATGTGGGCTTTTGGCACCATATTTGCATCCCCCAGGGACTCTGGGTTACATCTGTCTGTTCCTCAAAACTAATTGGGACTACCTCTTCCCCGAGCCTACACTAGCCAACTCAGGTGTCTGTCTACCAGTAGGGGGCTGTGCCCTCTTTGGACAGTTGAATTTGCCATTATAGTGACCATACTTGGAACACTCTGTACATTGGGGTACAAACCTTCCCTGTCTTATAATCAAAGAACCCTTTCTTCTTAGGATCAGACTTGGACTGGTTACCACTATTTCCTTGAGAATTATTTTGGGGGCCTTTAGAGAATTCCTTATTTTGAGGTTTTTCTCCCCCCTCTTTCTTCTGTTGGGAACCCTGACCACCTTTGCGGGTGTCCCCAGATACCTTTTTGGACATTCTGGTGCTAGTCCAGGGGTCCGCCTTCTCAGCAAGCTTCCTGGGATCAGTTAGCTTATTGTCAACTAGGTGCTGGTGCATATGCTCTCTGAGGATTAAATTGTACGGCCCAACATAATCACTGACTTTGCTGCCCCGCACCCAGCCATTAAGTGTCTTACTGGAATAATCAATAAAGGAAGCTTGCTACTCTCCCTGAATCTTTGGTGATACTATTCTGGGTTCAGTCCAAATTTGGCAATCCAAATGGTTTTCATGGGTGTGTACTTGTTATGGTCCCCAACCTCTAGTGTCAGAAGTGTGACCCTTCAAGTATTGCGACGTGTTTACAGAAGCCCACCCCTCAGTCTTCTTCAGGAACCCCATGTGCCCTGAGTGCAACTTCATCAGCAGAAAACCACTTATCAATGTCATCTCCCACCACATAACTTGGCACCAAATCCTTGGGTATATGAATTTTGACGTCTCCAGCGGGTCCTGTATGTATGCTACCACCATCACAGCTGGACTCAGACTGCTAAGACTTGAGCTCCAGCTCTGTCAGTCTCAGTTATAAGTCAAGATAAGTTTCTTTTCAGCTAGGGCCGTTCAACTTCAGCTTGTTTTGCTTCTCTCTTAGTCTCTCTCTCTGCTCTCCTCTCCTCCGCCTCCACCTTTAACGTTGACAACTGCAACCTGAATATTCTCTCCTCCCTCCTTTCCCCTGCGGTCCGGCCTTGATTTGAGACACTGCTCCCTCGTTTCTCAAGGGGCACAAATCCAGGGTTTCATCCCCCAATGCTGTTGGTTGCTCCTTGAGAGAGCTATCCACTTGCTTCCCCAGCTCAAAGTGCTTTTGTGAACAGGCTTCTGCCCAGTCCCTCAGCACCATTTGATATTCCTCCTTCTTGGAGGCTCCACCGATAGGTACCCCAATCCCTTTGCAGAAACCCTTCAGGTGGTTAACAGTATACTCCACCAGCTTAGCTTGGTCAGACTCTCCAGCTCCACTTGTAGACCCTGCCAGAGACATATTGTGTAAGAGTTGATCAAAGAATGTCAAGCAGGGAAAACTGCAGCAAAAAGAAACAAATCAGATTGAACTTTAACTGTGGTTGAGTAGTGCACACGTAGCTATTGTATGGCACTGCACAAACACACATCCTATCCTCACCGCTGATGTGAGAATGTTAGAAATGGGGTCTCAAGTTGGCAGTAGGGACCACAATCCTAGTCAGGATAAGTCACAACACAATCCAAATTATCCTGTGCCCACCCTCTGGTAGCTTGGCACTGAGCAGTCAGACTTTACTTAGAAGACAATATGTAAAGTATTTGTGCAATAAATCATACAGTAACACAGTGAAAACACCACAAAAATACGCCACACAGGCTTAGAAAAATAGATAATATTTATCAGAATAAAATAAGATGAAAACAACAAAGATCTAATAAGCACAAGTTGAAATATCACTTTTAAAAGGTTTAAAAGAGTCTCAATCCTTAGACCGCATAGAAGATGCATCGATAAATAAGGTGTTGTGTCAGATTTTCCTGCAATTCACAGATGATGTGTTGTTTCTTTCCATGCTGGAAGGCTTTGGATCATTTTTCGGCGTGCAGTCTTGGATCCTCACTCTGATGCAAGGATATTTTGACACCCAGGGATGATGTGTTGAAAATCCTTAACGTGCTGGAAGAATGAGCGGGTGCTGTGTCACTCTGGTAGGTGATGTGTCGAATTTTCCATTGCAAGGCAGATGCTGTGTCGAATTTCCAGTCTGGAACTTGGGGCTGCGTCATTCCAGTCGGTTGTGCAGTGATTTCTCAGCCATGATGCAGGCTTTGCGGCAATTTCTGCAGGTGTTGTGTTGATTTTCAATGTCCAAGGAGTTTCTTGAAGAGATGAAATCTTTGTTGGCCCTGAGACTTCAGAAACAGGGGGCAAGCTCATTCCAAGCCATTAGAGAGCACTTTTGGGGAAGGCAGAGTCCTTCCAGCAAAGTCAGAAACCAGCAGGGCAGCAGGGCAACAGCACAGCAGCAGTCCTTCTAGGAAAAGCAGTCCAGATGAGTTCTTTGGGCAGCCAGGCAGCTCCTCAGACAGAGTTCAGGTGAGATCCAGAAGTGTCTGATTTGGTGGGGTCAGAGACCCAGTTTATATAGTCAAAACTGCATTTGAAGTGGGGGAGAGTTCAACGAGTGGTTTTGAAGTGCACAAGTTCCCCTTTCAGCCCAGTCTGGTCTGCCACGGTCCCTGTGAGGGGTTATCAGTGGTTTGTGCGAGGGCAGGCCACTGGCCTTTGAAATGTAAGTGTCGAGCCCTCCACCCTCCCAGCCCAGGAAGACCCTTTCAGTATGCACATGAATGCAGGTGTGACCTAGTGTCCTGTGTTTGTGGTTATCTGGGTGAAATGCACAGGGGAGCTGTCAAACAGCACAGACTAGACGTTGATTGGAGACATACTGTAAGGCACAGATGGTTTAAAGTGCAGAGAAATGCTCTCTTTCTAAAAGTGGCATTTCTAAAATAGGAGCATAAATTTCAGCCTCACCAATAAGCAAAATGTTCTATTACCATTCTGGTCATACTAGATATGACCTGGTTATCCCTTTCAGATCAGAATCTACCACTCAAAAAGTATATGAGGGCAGTCCTAATGCTAGTCTATGAAAGGAACAGGCCTCACAATAGTGAAAAACAAATTTAGGAGTTTTGCACTATCAGGACATGTAACACACATATGTACATGTCCTGCCTTTTACCTACATATCACCCTGCCCTATGTGTTACCTAAGGCCTACGTTAGGGGTGACCTATATGTAGATAAAGGAGAGTTTAAGGTTTTGTAAGTACTTTTCAATGCCAAGTCGAAGTGGCAGTGAAACTGCACACACAGGCCTTGCAATAGCAGGCCTGAGACATGGTTTAGGGCCTGCTTATGTTGGTGGCACTATCCGTGCTGGAGGGCCACTGATAGCTAATAATTTACAGGCCCTGGGCACACGTAGTGCACGTTACTAGGGAGTTAAAAGTAAATCCAACATGCCAATTGGGGATGAACCAACGTTACCATGTTTAAGGGAGAGAGCATATGGGCTTTAGCACTGGTTAGCAGTGGTTAAGTGGGCAGAGTCCTAAAACCAGCAAAAACAGTCTCAGATAAGAGGAGGGTGGCAGACAAAAATGTGGGGAATGACCACCCTAAGGCTGTCAGGTCTAACAGTTGTTATTTACATATGTTTTGGTTTGTGGTGTTTTCCAGTTCTAAAGTGTGGCACATATGTTGTGTACTTCATTGTTGCACTCAGATGCATGTTTGTGGTACTTTGCTATTAGAAACCAAATTTGCGAGTTTTTCACCTGCTTCTAGGTGGGTTGTGTTTTAATGGTTTGAGCTCCTAAGCAAATTGGGAAGAGACTCAGACTCAGCTAGTACCAGCTCACCATGGTCTATAGGGCAAAAACTCTTGAAAATGAACTCACTTAGCAGAAGTACATATTAATATGGCAATAGAACTACTACCATGCTGGAACCATGTTATAGAGCCAGTGCACCTCTTCACAGCCTCTTTGCCTCTGCGTCTTCAATATGGCATGGGTGCAAAGGCAAATATTCCCTCATTTACATGGGGCCACATCACAATGCTAATGAGGAAATGCCCCCTTAAGTTAACAATGGTAATCCATGAGAAGCTCTTTGTGTAATAACAAAGTGTCCCATGGGATGTGGAGAAGATGCCCACTGAGATGGGGGTATTTTATGTAAAACAGCCCTTTATGCCCTTTTCCACTTGTCTACCCTTCAAAACTTTGTAGTTGTGATTGCGGCCCACCACAATAGGGCTCTGGCATTGATGAAAACTGTGAAATGTCTGAGCTACCCCGTGTCCTGTTGTGCAGATGGACTACATGTATGAAGAATTGAAATAGTGATTTCTTAATTGATATTTCCTGCGTAATGCATTCGGGAATCAGTATTTAAAATGTATGAAACTCTTTTGAGTTTCATTTGCAATTCCTAGTGGGTCGCAAATAGACCTACCTCTTGAATATTAATGTGGTAGGTCGCAATTTGCCACCTATTAGGAATCACAGCCATCACAGGAATGATGGTCTCCAGAGGTCAGCAGACTATCATGTCTGTGACTGCTTTACATTAAAGCAATCTCTTTTTTTTTAATGCAGCTCATTTTCCTTAAAGGAAAACGGGATGTGTCTACAAAGAAAAAAAAAAAACTTAGAAGTTTCATTTTTTATCAGTAGACAGCGGTCCATGGGACCGCTGCCTGCTGCTCTTAAAAAATATTTGTTTCCCATTTGCGAATGGGTTAACACCTCCTTTAAGGAGTCAGGAAAATATGAAGGCTTTCCAACCGTAGTCAAATACAGAATCTCAAACACAAATTGTGATTCAGTAACCTGTCACCGAATCACAATTTGTGTTTCATACATATTTAAAAGCATTTTTGTTGTCGGAAATTACCTGATCATGTAATGCATTACATGAGATAAAGTGCCAGAGAAGATTAGCATAGAAAGACCATTTCAAACCATAAGAAACAAACAAAACAATTCATCACTAGGTGTCTCTTTCCCCTTCAGTGATTCCAAGAAATCAGAGTCTATGTCTACCTGTTTAACTAGTGGCATCTTTTTATCCACTATCACCTGCAATCTCTCTGGAAACAACATCTTGGTCTGAGTGTCCAGGGCTACAAAGGCCTGCTTCACATCATCCATCTCTTTTAGCCTATTGACTGCAGCTGGATTGACATGCAAAAGCAGTAGCTGTCTCCTCGACAGTACCTCTTTCTTGGCCACCCACCACTGAAGTTACTGGCACTTCTCTGGTCTGGCATCTAGGATTATAGTAATGATTCACTGCCACAAACCTCTCAGTCTGCTTCTCAGGTGCTGCCGCTCTCCGAGGGACCATCTATGAGAACTCCAACAGTCACAAATGCAGTATTCACCAAAGTACTAGAACAGCTATTGTGCGTAGCACTGAGTGGATTGGCTTCTACTACTGTATCAGCCCTCAACTAGATGTTGGAATCAAGTGAATTTCAAATCCTGTATGAATATAAGAGACTGATAGAGCACTCTTTTGTGTTGTCACTCTTCCTTGTTTATAGCATATGAGTGTTCTGTAAGAAGAGGACTGAAAACATGTGGAAAAGGAAGCATGAAAACCAAAACATGCATTGGAGTATGTGGCTGTGTATATTATGCGTATATGCATACTCTGCAAATCGTAGGATTCTTAGCCATTCAGCTGTTGGGTTAGTATTGCTTCATGGTAGTTAAAGTTCAGCCGTTTGGTTGACTTTTATGGATTGATCACAGGCCAGTAGGAAGTATGAGGATGGAAGTTTCAGCTTCACTCCCAGCATTCAGCTAACATCTTTTCAGAACCTGGTGATGCACTGGTAATCACGTTTAGTGACTATGAATTCAGGGAAACCAAACCAACCATGAAAGTGAACGACGTTATTCAGTAACAAAATGGTTAAGTCTTTGGCTGTAGGACGTGTGTGTAAAGAGAGGAAGAAATTAGTTTTAGTATATTTACATTATAGTTGTCTACAAAATGTAGGATTACATGTTATCCCTGCATGCCAAGCATATCACAGCGAAAGCCCATTATATGAAATTGGAAAGCTTTTAGAATTCTATAACTTTCTGCTTCACATTCGTCATTGCAACATTAGAGTGTTTTAACACATATTTTGCTATTATGACACTGCTCTACCGGTATCATCTATGTGAGGCTCTGTTAATACCTGCCTGAGACCTGGGTGATTCTTAGGCTGATTACAGAGCTGTGCTCATATGCATTATTTGTAAGGCAGGTATCAACCTAACCTCTCATAGGTGAAACCGGTAGAGCAAAATATGCAGTGGTTCATTAATGTACCTGAAACATGGGGACAGTGTGGTAATGCCAGGATTGCTTACCGGTAGTTTCATCACTCAAGAGTCATCTTTTCCTTGATCCAATTGTCCTTCCCTCTTGGGATAGCTACTAGGCTTTCCTATTTTTATAAGATATGAGTAAATGTTACTGGGAGTTTTGTGACTGACAATAACGTTATTATACCCTCCTTTTTAGGGAACAGTCTTGGGAGTAAGAGGGAGTTATAAATAACTGGAGTATTTGTGTCATGCTGAGCCCACCCACTATGATTGAAGGTGGGGCTGACGATGAGATGATTGCTGTATTCTTTACTTGGTATTTGTATTGCTATACTGAACTGTTACTTGCCTTGGTAATGTACCTGTTCATGTTCTAGAGCTAGATCTGCAGTTCCTGGCAGTTAGAGGTCTAGATCGGGACCAACAGGAGGCTGATTGGTGAGCTCAAGTAACTCACAACGGAAAGTAAAGAACTACCTTAAGCAACTACCCGTGCTTCTTCATTGGTGTTATATGGTGCATGCAGCAATGAGTCGGTCTAATTTACGTCATTGATTAGTGACCAGAGATTACTGAGCATTTAATTATGAGCAACACAATTATTGGGACTTTAAAATTAAACTAAGGTCTTCACATATTTCTGAATGATGGTGAAATAATCAGTGTGTGAAATATGAACTTCTGTAGTAACAACCAAGGTCTGCGACACAATGAGAGTGAAGTACAGGATGAGCAGGCCACACGGGTCACAGAACAGGCCCTGTGGGCTTGTGAGCAGAACGCTGCATTCAGCACTGATACTGTCAGCGCCCCCGATAACACCCAGCTCTGACATCAGCTCTGAAGGAGCAACTCACAGTATTCCTGTAGGTGGATGTCATTCGCTGCTGCGGAGAATTAGCGCACATGGGTACTGCTCCATACCCTGAATCTTTGAAGATGTCATACGTTTTGCTTTAATGCTGCTGTTGATTGTTTTTCTTTTTATCAATATTTGAGAAAAATGTTCTATAAAAGGTTATAGATTTTTTAATGTTTGAGTGAAGAGCCCCCCTAAATCTTGGTAGACTCAGAGATAGACGATGGTTTGCTTGGTCCAGCATCGGGTGCGTAAGCAATCGATTACCCAATGGTGATTTTAGATGCCAGTCCAATCCTGGGCTCGCAATGGAACTTGATGTAAAACCTGCATCGAGAAATAAGGAACTTTAACGAATACATTCCTTCTACCTGGAGTGCACTGTTCTGAAGGAAGTCCATTTTCATTTCAGAACGGTTTTTTCTATTCCGTGTGGTTTGCGGAATTCCAGGCAAACTAAAGGTTTCACAGGCATGGGTGGCAATGATTGACGTCGGCGTGACCGGTCACTTAAGTCCCAGGATGCAGAAAGAAAAGGGAATGCCTTAGAAAATAGACACGGGGAGTGAAAACTGGGATTTCGAGGCATGCCCATGGGAAACACCCTGAAAACCAGACTAGAAGCCACGTTCCCTCCCATAATGTTTTCTCTTAGGCTTTCTTTGACGTGTGGAATTTCATCAGTCTTGATTCTTCATTTTCATGAGGTCATAAATAAACATGTCCACACATCGGTACTGACAGTTTATTCCTACTATCGTGACGGGTTGCTCGCTACATACAGTTTTCTTTACTAAATAAACATCTATACATTAACTGTAAAATTAATCACAGTCTGGGAAGGTAAGAACCTTGAAATGCAAAGGGAACGCGTGCGCCTTTATCTCCTGCTCTTCCGTCTATTTCTGCTGCACTTATCATCCATCTTGCTGTCAAACAGCGTCACAATGCCACCGGACTGACTCCAAACGTGAGCTCTGTTTTGTTGTCATGTCTTGTGACGTGCATTAGAATCAGCGGTGGCTGCCGCAAAACTGAAAGGGAGAGGTGGGGGGGAAAAGGTTGGTTCAGAGAAGAGGTAAAAAAAAAAAAAAAAAAAAAAAACACTTACCTTGCCTCCGTCCCTGCCGCCTCGTGCTCCTCTTTTTCTGGTGTCCCAGCATTCACTGCTGGGACACCAGCACAGCCTCGCCAGCAATCCTGACTCTGCTTTCATGCAAAACCTCGCATGAAAGCAGCACCAGGATTGGTCTGAGCTGCAGTGACTGCTGCTCAGACACAGCCCTGGTGTCTGTGCGGTTTCTCCAGCCTGGCTGTTAAACACAGCCGGGCTGGACAAACCTAAGTGTGCATGTGTGTTTGGCCAGCCTCAGACAGCCGAACAAACATACATGTGCACTTAGGTGCACTCTCCCCACCTCCCGAGGCCCTAACCCCACCCTTCCCTGCACTGCTGGCTGTGCCAGAAGCAGAAAAATAAAACAATAGTGTTAGCGCATCAGTCCTTATTTGGTCTTCATGTTGATAGATAAGGGGACACGTTATAGGTCGATTCATCTTTTGACTGCGCTTAGAGTGATTCCACCATAAATCCCTAAACTCAATGCAAATACATCAGCATGATCAATAAATGTCAGCAATATCTCTTAAGAATCCATTAATTATATCACACCATTGCCCATTTGGTCATGAATAAACACACCATTTAGTAAAAGTTAGGAAGTTTATTTCCCTAGATTAACAATGCTAATATCATGTACATTAATCTCAAAACCATATGATATAGATACACAAACAAAACTGGTTGAATAAATCTTCTAAATAATCTCAATTTAGCAAGTGCATTGGCTATCAAACATTCTAAAACCACAGTACAGATCGACAACAAGAATAACTGCACATTAGAAATGACATACATTTAAGTTCAGCAAATGAGCAACATTTATGCAAAACAATGTTAGTCAAAAGTTAAATTAGAAAACATCTAGCTATGACTCTAACAAAATAGCGGTTGGTACATAGAAACAATGAACATAACCTACAACAAAAACAATAGCATTTTGTCATACCTCTCCTCATATGGATCAGCAAGCTGCGATTCTCTTTGTCAGTTAGGCATCAGTCTGGTCTTCTTCAGCAAAGGACAGTGGAAGGGAATGGTTCAGACACAGGGGTCTCTATGCAATCTGAACCATTTAAGAAACAATGTCTAAGGGGTCAGCATTCAGCATCAGGATTTTAAGCAATGAAGTTAAAGATAAGAAACAAAGGCCCATATTTATACTTTTTAGCGCTGCATTTGCGCCATTTTTTGGCGCAAAAACGGCGCAAACTTGCAAAATACAATTGTATTTTGTACGTTTGCGCCAAAAAGCGGCGCAAATGTGGCGGTAAAAAAGTATAAATATGGGCCAAAATCTCAGGAACTGTTCAGCTCCCTAGGCAGAAAAGGATGAACCTCTACAGAGGAAATCAAAGTAGGAAAAGACGCACTCCTCTCTGTGAAGTCGGGCTAAGTTAGAATCACCGAAAGAACTTCCCACATTACTATTGGTCAGAAAATCAAATGTTTACAGTCAATCCAATTAGGACGAGACCTCAAATCAAACATATAACTAAACTGTCTTTCACACTTTGATGATTGGCTCCTCTTCTCCTCTTCCCATTGTCCGACTCGCTTGGTAACAATTTTGTAACACTGGGTACTTCAGTCTGTGCATCCATTGTTGGTCCTGGGAACATTGCTGCCTCACGCCTCAAGTTAACAAAGTATCAAATACTAATACAGAACGCTCTAGCAAGCAGTTCTCACAAGAATGTTAAAGACATCTGCTAACGTTTGGTCAACACAGTGTGCACAATACATGAATCGATTTCTCTGGACACATATTCCCACAATTTTATTAAAAAATGCAGCTTAATATGAGGCTGTGCAGACTAGGCCCAAACCTCGCTAACTTAAGGCCTACAATTAATATGCAAATACATAACATCAAATCATTAATATAACACACTATTATTATGGTCTAAATGCAGGTACTTCAATTAATATTACTAAGCATATAATAAAGACACTTCGTACTTTAGTGGCGGCCACTCAAGCGGGGATATTTTTAAAATCACACATTATTTTCTATATTAGTTAAATTCTATGCAAATTCATAATACAAAATACATGAAAATTATTAGTAATAAATTCAGCGTTCACAAGAGTAAACTATTGTTTTATTTTTCTGCTTCTGGCACAGCCAGTGGGGCGACGCTCCTTCGCATAGTGAAGGAGCCGCCCCTGATTAGAATGATCACCACCTTTATGTAGCTGAAGCCCTGGGCACGTTTTGCACGTGTACGTTTAGCTTTCACCAATACATTTTCTTTACAGGCATATGATCACTTTTTGAATTTCACTGAATGTAGCTGTAGATAGATTATCTAACAGGTAAGTAAAAAGTGATTTTCAAGACCATGAAGTGTCTAGAAATCAGTGTATACCCACAAACAAATTGCTGTGAAGCATTTCCACCTTCGAAAGAGTTGAAGATTTACCCCTGTCAAGAAAAGAAACATCCCACAATTAACTGGGGTGTACCGAAAGGCTTTCTCTATAGAAAAACATATTTTCTTGGCCAAGGAAAAAAAAAGAATAAATAAGTACACTCTTAGAAATATGAAGGCATTTTCCCTTTCAGAGTTTTACACTATGTAAAACTAGGAATCCACAAAGGGTTACCCCAAGAAACCTAACAGATGCTCCCAAGCACACCTAGAAAAATTGCCACTCATGTTCTAGTCACCAGCAAGTTGGACTACAAGAACACTCTCTACGCTGAGATCACCAGGCAACTCACTAGAAGATTATAAACCATCCAGAATTTGACAGCCTGACCTACCATCAACCTCCTACACAAAATTCACATCTCACCAGAACTCAGAGGGCTCCACTGGTTTTCAATACAAAAATATGCTAAATTCAAACTCCTCACACATATTCAAGGCACTACATAACTTAGGCCCCACCTTCCTGAACAGTTGCATCTCTTTCCATCAACCATCCAGAAACCTCTGCTTGCAGGACTCCTATGTTGACACATCCCACGCATAAACAGAGCCAAATAAGGAGGACAGACGTTCTCTTACATCACTCCTAAAGCATGGAATGGCCTTCCACTCCACATCAGAGCCTACTCCTCTATTCTTCAATTCCGCAAGAAGCTGGAAAGCTTTGTTCTCAATTAGCCAATCTACCATGGGGGGGTAGGATACACACCCTCTCAGCACCAGCATACCCTCACAGGTGATAGAGCACTTTACAAATGCGCATAATAGAACATACCATAACATAACCATTATGAGTTCCAATAATACAGAAACACTGCGGAAAGTTCTTTTATTTTTTATTTTTTCAAATGGTTTGTGAATATGTGTATTATTTTCAAGGAAAAACAAAATAATTGCAATTGTGTCTTCTCTCTCGTGTCCTGTAAAAATGAAAATGAATTGTGAATTCAAATATTTGCATCCACATACCTCTGGTTTAGGAAAGAACATGGAGTCTTATTTTCTTATTCAAATTTCTTCAAGCAGAAACTGCTGTTTGTTCCTGTTTACTTAGCAAAGCAGAAAACCATGACTGTAGTGGCTCTAAAGGTACAAAGAGCACTTGCAATTTCCGTGGTTAGAGGCTTCATGTTAATCCTTAACCTCAGCATTACACTCTCATAATTGCTACAGATGTCAATATGCTTTTATGTACCTCCTACCCAAGCTGAAATTAAATTATTATGATGATTTCAACCTGACTAGAAAGCTTTGGTTTTGAAACTAAAGTGTAATTCATTTGTGTTCTTCATATAGCGGAGCACAGGTTTAAGAAGCAATGAAAAAAGAATGTCTACTCTATAAAAAGCTGAACTATTGGCTTTGCTAGTGTCTGTTTGCATTGACATGAGCTAATGCCAAAATGGCTGCCAGTGCATCATGAAGAGTACTCACACACGCATGTGTAGGTTGGTGCATGGGCAGCTATCTTGGAATTGGCTTTGTATTAAAGAAAATGTATTCCATGATAGTGTCCAATACTTATGCTTGTACAATGAGGTATGCTTGCCATGCGTCATGGCTCACCTGAAGCCATTTTGGCATGTTTTTCATTTATTGCTCCAACTAGGTCAATAGCCATGTTGTAACAGTAAATTAAAAGTTAGGTAAGAAAATGTGCAGAAGCACAGAAATTGAAGCAAGTGGTCAGGTAGCCCTTTGCAGGTACTGGGAACTTGTAAAAATAGAAATTGAAAACAGTTTTAAAGGGGGAGCAATAGATGAGCGGGAGAGGGTGAGGGTACTAAATAGACATTGCACAGCGGCATTAGATATTGGATAGTGGGGTTGGGGAAGCAGGAAGATACAAAACAGAGAGGGCCTGATTCTCATACGTGTTTAGTAGTACTTCATGAAGTAATACAACATGTACATTTTGTCTGTACTTACGTGTGCAGAGTTCTCTGCCTGACCATAGAGCCTCTGTAACTGTAAGAATAGATTTTAATAGTAAAAGAGGGAGGGCCCCACGGACTGGGTAGGAAAAGAGACAGATTTACTACTAAATGGGATGGGAATTGGGTGGAGGGGTTTAGGGAGAGTCAGGATGGGGTTTAGGAAGGGACGTCACCCATCCACACGGGGCAAGCCAATTGCATTACTCTGTGGGTGGAGACATGTAACTCATATTTTTGTAGTAAGGTTACACTCGGAATTTGTGGCTACTGAAAGTAGTAAACTTACTACAAGGTGTAAACATACCCAAAAGTGAACTCACCTTTGTGTTTCAGAACCAGTGTGTGCAGTGTGCAGGATGAAAAGAGAATAGGGAGTTGAGAGGACAATGCAGAAAAAGAGACAAGCAAGTCCAGGTTTTTAGGAGGAGCAATGAAAAACATGCACTCCCACTGAGTTTCGAAAGACAAATAAAAAGAACCCCCTCAAGTCAGTAATGGAAGGCTACAACTCATCCAAACAGATCATTGTGAAAATCAAATGCTCCTGGGTACGACACACACAAGAATAGGGAGAAACACCATCAAAACAAGAGGAGAGACATGGATAACAAAGCCAACCAATCATGAGCAAGGGGTTGCCCCAAGCCCACTCCGTGTTAATGTAATGTTTTAGAACCATTAGATTGTGAACAACAGCTAAACCTGTCTGTAGTTGAGATCTATAAAAGAGTAATAATGTCTTTTGTATTTCCCCATCCCCTTTAACATAATTAAGTCAACATTTCATCATTAGACGCCATGCAAAACCCCTCCAATAAAAAAACAAATACCAAGAAGAACTGTTCTTTAACTAGCATTATTTCATAATAAATATGTCACTGTTTTCATCCTTAATTTTCCTGGATTGTTTATTTCATTGCTGTCAATGCTGATCTCTAATGTTGCTCCTCTCACTGACTTTCGACTGTGCATTTCTCTAGCTACATTTAAAGTCTGTTAAGGCCTCCTACATATAGCAGCACTATAGAAAACAGTGAAAGGTCGTTCTTAGGGTATAAGGTGGGTAAGTGTATTTGGTTGGCAAGGGTATTTTTAGGGTTTCTGGTGGGTATGTGTTTTACGCTGGCAAGGGTATTTTTAGTTTTTTTGGTGGGTATGGGTTTTTGGGTGGCAAAGACATTGTAGGGTTCTGGATGGATATGGGTTTGTGGATGGCAATGGCTTTTAGGGTGGGTATATGTTTTTGGGTGGCAAGAGCATTTTAGGCTTTATGGTGAGTATAAGTTTTTGGGTGACATGGGTATTTTAAGGGTTGAGGATGGGCATGGGGGTTTGGGAGACAAGGGTTTTTATAGGGTTTAGGGTGGGTATGAGTTTTGGGTGGCCTGGGTATTTTATGGGTTGGGGGTGTGGGGTTTTGGGTGTCAAGGGTATTTTAAGGGTTTAGAATGTGCATCAGTGGCAAGGTTTATTTTTTTAGTTTAGAGTAGGTATGGTTTTTGGGTGGTAAGGGTATTTTTAGGGATTAGAGTGGGTGTGGGTTTTGGGGTGGTAAGGATACTTTCAGGGTTTAGGGAGGGTATGGGTTTTGGGTGGTAAGGGTATTTTTAGAGTTTAGGGTGGGTGTGGGTTTTTGGGTGGAAGGGTATTTTCAGGGTTTAGGCTGGTTATGGGTCTTGGGTGGTAAGGGGATTTTTAGGTTTTAGGGTGGGTATGGGTTTTTGGGTGGCAAGTGTATTTTTGTGGTTTAGGGTGGGTGTGGTCTTTTGGGTGGCAATGATGTTTTTAGGTTTTAGGATGGGTATGGGGTTTTGGGTGGCAGGGGTATTTTTAGGCTCTAGGGTGGGACCAGTCGAGTTCTTTCAGGACAGGTTCATCTGATTATAATTATGTAAGGTTGAGTTACAAGTCAATGTAAATAAGGTCTAGGTCTAGAATTTGTTGGAGGAAGCATTAGCTTCCTTTCTCCATGTCCTGCTACTTGACTTCTATCTGTCAATTGCAAAGTGGTAGGTAATGCATCTGAGAGTAATGTCAACTAGGTGGTGGAATCTCTGCCTCTGTCCCTGCCAACAGACCTTGTTTTGCATGCACAAACACCATCTAACAAAGGGACAGTCTTGTGATTGGCTTGCTAGTATTGTGACTGGCAAAATCTAACTCCTCTTCAGGGATGCAATTGAGGATGCAAGGAGAGATATTATATGGGATTGCTATGGTATGTCTTTGTTTTCCTTTGGTATTTTTTACTATGTTTTTTTCTAGGATGCAGGGGAATATTTGGGCTTGTCGTGGGGAGAAAACTTTGACAATTAATCACCCAAGGGTCAGGACAGCCCTGATATGAGCCTGTTATTTATCCCCCATGCAGGGCCAGGAGGTAGATTAGGTACGTTTTCCTGACAGGATGTATCATCATAATGACATTGACCTCCTGCAGTGTCCTATTCGCTATTGTGATTAAGTGGCAATAACACCAGTGGGTGTAGCATGGTGATGTTGAGATTGTACTTGCCACCATCCAGGTCTAAAATGGTGTCTAAATAACTACATTAATTTGTAACTTAAGGGTAGGAATATGTACTGATCTATGTTTCAGTCTTTGTAAATCTGCCCCAGTCACCCTGTCATGGCCTAGCATGCTGACTCTATTGAAGAAGACATTATGGAATTACAAATGATTCAAGGAAGGATAACTAGTTGCATATAATAAAAAATGTTGGGAAATCATAGACCTGAAACGATTGTGATGCAAAGTTATGGTAACTCATAATTACACTTCAAAATCGATTTTTTTAAAGTATATTGCTTGTATTGACCTTAAGCTCCTTCAGATTTGCCTCTCATCTTAGCTCTTTCATACAGGGAAGATCTAGGTATTCCAAAAAAAGGCTTTCCTGGACCTGCTCATACCCATACCCACCTCTTATCTCTGCTATTTTAGGGGAAACCGTATTACCATCTTTAACACCTCCTTGCACTCAAAACATACCAAATTATCATTTGCCTCAAACCTGACCTCATGAAAATTCTTATAATATTTTGGAACTTAACTCACATCTGTAAACCCCTGCATGACTTCCATCATCGATAGAACTCCAGAAGTCTGGACAGGACTGTAAAAATTGCAGGACAAAGGGTCAAAATTCAGGACAAAAATTCAGGACAAAGGGTCCAAATTCAGGACAAAAATTCAAGAACAAATGTCAGTTTTACAGACACACGCAAGAGATGTTGTCAGTGCATTTTTATACTCTTTTTTAACATAGCACTATTTATTCACCGTGGTCTTTTTGTGATTGCCTCCTGGTATGCTACATTCAGGTGTCACATTACGTCCTTGTTCTGTAGTAAATTAATGCCCTTCAGTACTGCTGCAAGGCCATCACCCCTACCCAAATCTACCCGATCTTTCTTGAAGAGAAAGTAACAGCAAAATTTTGATTATGTTTCTGAACATTTTAAATCCCCTGGCAAACAGTCTGGGAAACATTAAGGTAATTAACCTCATGATAGTTTAAACAAATTGAACAAAAACATCTGGCTTACACCTACCGCCCATGGGCTTTCTACCTAATTTATTTTTAAAGAGGCAGGGCAGATGGTGTGGGTGACAGTCGCACACCTAATGTCAGGATGTGAGGTACCCACAACTTGTCTGTAATCTCACAGCACTAGAGTGTATGTCTGGGACTCTACATTTATCTCAGAAATGGGAGCCCGGAGTACCAATCAAAGATAATGAAAGACGAGGATGAAATCGAAATCAAATGGGAGATCCACAGCAAGTAATTCAAAGGGTTGTTGCTAAAAACAGGATAAATAAAGAAGAGAAGAACAAGGTGGGACAATTCCTAAAATCAGGCAAGATGGGTCCACCAAGACTATCGGAAGGTATTGGGTACCTGGGGAGTTGTCTCTGCACACAGGAGAAAAACAGAAGAGGCACTGTCAAGTGGTTGAACAAGCAACACCCATCCACCTTGGCAAACTCTTCTGGTGCAATGGTCCACTGTTCGCGCTTGTGAAGGGTGAGCAGGGGCCAGACCCCTTGCAAGGTTGTGCAAGGCAATTGCCCGCTTTGGCCATGTCTTTAAATGGTTTTGAAATTGAGCAAAAGCAAACTAATGATCTGGGTTATCCCTAAGTGTCAAGTACACATAGAATCTTCAGAATATTTGGGGTGTAAATAGCACAAAACAAAAGGTAAAAAATGTAAAATGTAATTAGTGTTTCTTCAACATATGGCACTGTTTCCCCTTTATATACAATTAGATCTCATATTGAACTGGGAACCCGTTACCTTTCGATATCTAGTGATTAATATCTACCATTCTCCCACTGCTTTGCAGGATGGAAATCTAGGTAGAACGTCACGGTCCCTCCAAGCCCAGTTTGCTTTTTGGTCTTCTCTTCTGCTTTTTGTAGTGGACGACGTGGCACTAGTGAAGATGGTGTGCTACCCCAATGATACTATTATTTTGCAAACCTTACCCTGCTCATCCTTCAGTCCTTCTTCAGACATGCCACACATCTGATCTGGTCACTGCGGCACCATCGGGTAGCTCTTTCCACTCTAAAGCTACCTGTGACTGCAGGTGGATTAGGTCTTCTGGACTTAGAATGCTATTATTCAGCTGCACAGGTCCAATTGGTGGCTCGCTGGCTTTCTGCCCACCTCCCTGCATGAGATGGGGTTTACCAGTAAAGACTTTTAAGGAAGGCTTAATGCACTGCTCATTGTTTCCTACTGTCCATTCTATGGATCACCATCCGAGGTTATCATGTACGGCATTCTCTTGCCTTGCTTGAACCTGTAAACTCACTGACACGAAGAAACCCTCCTGCACTACCTTTGCTAAGCCTTCCTACTTGCACAGGACGGCTATGCTCAGAGCAACTCCATCAGTGGCATATTGCAGGTATCTTAAAATTGGGGGATTTGTTTCTGAACAGCGAGCTACTAAATTTCCAAACCCTTGTGGCAGACTACCATCTTCACCCCGGTCAACTCCTTACTTACAAACACCTTAAATATTCATTAAATGCCCTATTTCATGTGTGCCACCTAGCACTAACCCTACAAGAGGTGTACCTAGAGTTTATGGTCTTCCCCTGAAGGAGACCAATAAATTAGCCAAAATACAGCAAAAAGTTAGTTTTTTTTAAAACGAAAAAAAGGGCTGCAGAAGAAGGCTTGTGTTTTTTCCCCTGAAAATGGCATCAACAAAGGGTTTGCAGTGCTAAAATCACCAGCTTCCCAGCTTTCAGAAACAGGCAGACTTGAATCTGAAAACTCAACACAATTTTTGCACATTACTGGGACATACCCCATTTTAACGATTTTTTGTGCTTTAAGTCTCCTTCTAGTTAGTGACAGAAATGGGTGTGAAACCAATGCTGGATCCCAGAAAGGTAAACATTTCCGAAAAGTAGACAAAATTCTAAATTCAGCAATGGGTAATTTGTGTAGATCCTACAAGGGTTTCCTACAGAAAATAACAACTTAAATAAAAACAATATTGAAATTGAGGTGAAAAAAACAGCCATTTTCTTACATTTGGAAGGAAAAAATGTAGAGAAAGACAAGGGGCAATACAACTTGTTCTGCTATTCTGTGTTCCCCAAGTCTCCAGATAAAAATGGTCCCTCACTTGGGAAGGGTAGGCCTAATGCTCGTGACAGGAAACGCAACATGGACACATCATATTTTGACATTGAAATCTGATGTGTTTTTTGCAAAGTGCCTAGGTGTAGATTTTGGCCTCTTGCTCAGCCGGCACCTATGAAAACCTACTAAACATGTGCATTTTTTAAAAGTAGACACCTAGGGGAATCCAGGATGGGGTAACTTATGTGTCTCTCACTAGGCTCTGTTACCCAGAATCCTTTGCAAACTTCAAAATTTGGCTAAAAAAACACTTTTTCCTCACATTTCGGTGACAGAAAGTTCTGGAATCTGAAAGGAGCCACAAATTTCCTTCCACCCAGCGTCCCCCCAAGTCTCCTGATAAAAGTGATTCTTCACTTGTGTGGGTAGGCCTAGTGCCCGTGACAGGAAATGCCCCAAAACAAAACGTGGACACATCACATTTTCCCAAGAAAACAGAGGTGTTTTTTGCAAAGTGCCTACCTGTGGATTTTGGCCTCTACCTCAGCCGGCACAAATGGAAACCTAACAAACCTATGCATTTTTCAAAACTAGACACCTAGGGGAATCCAAGATGGGGTGACTTGTGGGGCTCTCACCAGGTTCTGTTACCCAGAATCCTTTGGAAACCTCAAAATGTGGCTAAAAAAAACCCTTTTTCCTCACATTTCGGTGACAGAAAGTTCTGAAATCTGAGAGGAGCCACAAATTTCCATCCACCCAGCATTCCCCCAAGTCTCCTGATAAAAATGATACGACACTTGTGTGGGTAGGCCTAGTGCCAGCGACAGGAAATGCCCCAAAACACAGCATGGACACATCACATTTTCCCAAAGAAAACAGAGGTGTTTTTTGCAAAGTGCCTACCTGTGGATTTTGGCCTCTAGCTCAGCCGGCACCGAGGGAAACCTACCAAACCTGTGCATTTTTTAAAACTAGGCACCTAGGGGAATCCAAGATAGGGTGACTTGTGGGGCTCTCACCAGGTTCTGTTACCCAGAGTCCTTTGAAAATTTCAAAATTTGGCTAAAAAAACACTTTTTCCTCACATTTCGGTGACAGAAAGTTCTGGAATCTGAGAGGAGCCACAAATTTCCTTCCACTCAGCGTTCCCCCAAGTCTCCCGATAAAAATGGTACCTCACTTGTGTGGGTAGGCCTTGTGCTTGCAACAGGAAGTGCCCCAAAACACTATCTGGATCCATCAAAATTATCAAATACAAAAATACCTGTTTTTGCGGGGGCACCTGCGTTTTTGGTCCTGGGCTCAGCAGCCATCTAGGGAAACCTACCAAACCCAGACATTTCTGAACACTAGACACCCGAGGGAGTCAAGGGAGGTGTGACTTGCATGGATCCCCCAGTGTTTTCTTACCCAGAATCCTCAGCAAACCTCAAATTCAGCAAAAAAAATCAAATTTCCCACATTTCTGTGTGGGATCCCAGCACCGGGACAATTTTCCTACCACCCAACTTCCCTTCAATGATAAGCATTTCTCTTCTGGGATCGCGCTGGAAGCGTGTTCATCTCTGATGAGGTCAGCACACGATTTTCACGCTGATGTCATCAGTTTTCATTGGGGGTGTGGGGAGTCGGGGTGAAAGGGGAAGCGATTTCCCTTTCATCTCTGACATGGGGTGTGGGTGGGGGGCACGGGGGAGCGCTAGCGCTTCCCCCGTGGGCCCAGTGCAGGACGAGGTGGTCTCGTCCCAGGCACACGGAAACCGTGTGCAAGGATGAGACCACCTCGTCCAAGGCACCAAAGGGGTTAAGTAAATTTATAGTGCTTCCTTGTGAATGCATTCTGCCCGTTGCTTGCCATTGGCCTTGTGGTTTGTAACTCACATTTTGTTGCTTCCAATTTGCTGGTTTTATTTGTTTTAGGCTATGTAGCTTGAGTTTGTGTCTTCCCTTGCCAAAACCTTATTTACTATATCCTTCTGAGTGCTCCCTTTCTGTAAACAGGCCTGTAAATCTTGTTCTATTCTCATCACATTTGCTGTGCATTCAAAGAACAAAAACCAAAAATAATCATATGTCCTCTTGCTTGCCATGGGATAAGTTGCTTTAGTGGGCTGGGGAGAGCTGAAAGAATGTTAGCCCCTTCAGTTCGGGTGGGTGCATAACCAGGCCTATACTGGTTGGTAGCCACCACCCCACTATTTTCTTTAATTTTTTTTATTCCATGGCATCTAGTAGACTTTCAGTCCCCCCGGTGTGTGGATCAGGGGTAATTGCCCAATCTGCCCACTGGTGGGTAGAACAACTTTGGCACCATTTATTTGGGGTGGGGGTCTGGCCATACCCCCAACCTGTTGTTTTGAAAAAAAAATCTTCCCTGGTCTCTGGTGGGCTTTCTGCCCCCCTTGGGGGCAGATGGGCCTTCCAAAAATAGGCCAATCTACCCACAAGGGGGACAGTTATGGCCAACATTGATGTGCCCCCTTGGGGAGCAACCCTTGCCCTAGGGGCTGCCCCCCAAACAAAACACACACATACACACACACCAATCCGTGGTGTCTAGAGGTTTCTGCCCTCCTTGGGGGCAGATCGGCCTAACAAAAATTGTCTGATCTATCCTCAAGGGGGGCAGAAATGGCCAAAATACAATTTGCCCCCCCCAGGGGAGCAACCCTTGTCTAAGGGGTCACTCCCCATACATAAAAACATAAAGTAAATATAAAAATGTATATATCCCTGGTGTCTAGAGGTGTCTTACCTCCCGGGAGCAGATCCACCTAATTATATTAGGCTGATCTGCCTCCAGGGAGGCAGAAAAGGCCTAAAAATACTTTGCCCCCCGGGGAGTGGCCCCATGCCAAAGGGGCCGCTCCCCTTATGCGCAAGTATGAATAAAAGAAATAATCCCTGATGTCTAGTGGTTTCTGCCTCCCCGGGGGCAGATCGTCATAATTATATTAGGCCGACCTACCCCTGGGGGGGGGCAGAAATGGCCTAATAATAATTTGACCCCCCGGGAGTGACCCTTGCCTAAGGGGTCACTCCCCAAACTAAAAAAAATGAAGAAAACAAAGATACCTGTTGTCTAGTGGTTTTCTGCCCCCCCGGGGGCAGATCAGTCTGATTATATTAGGCCGATCAGCCCCCAGGGGGGCAGAAATGGCCTAAAAATAATTTGCCTCCCTGGGGAGCAGCCTTTGCCCAAGGGGCCCGCTCCCCTTTGTGAAATTTACAAAAAAAAAATCCCTGATGGCTAGTGGGCATTTCTGCTGCCCGATCGCACTGCGATCGGGAAGCAGAAATGCTGTGAGAGACAAGAAAGGAAAGGAAAGGTATTTCCTTTCCTTTCTTGTCCCTCCCGCCACACCCTCCCGGTCGGAAGAGAAATGCATGCATGCGGCCAAAATACTGCTGCCCCCATTCCAACATTCCCGCTGGGCCGGCGGGCGCTAACCATGTTAGCGCCCGCCGGCCCAGCGGGAATGAGGCCGCAACACAGGAGCCGGCTCCGAATGGAGCCGGCGGTGTTGCGTCGGTGCGACGGGTGCAGTTGCACCCGTCGCGCTTTTCACTGTCTGCTAGGCAGACAGTGAAAAGCTGGCCGGGGCCCTGTTAGGGGCCCCCTGCACTGCCCAGGGGCCCCAGGACACCCCTTATCGCCAGCCTCTTCCTGGCGGTGAAAACCGCCAGAAACAGGCTGGCGGTACGGGGGTCAGAATCCCCAGGGCAGCGCTGCTTGCAGCGCTGCCCTGGCGGATTCTCCCAGCCGGGGCAAAAACGGCGGAATACCGCTGGCCCCGGCAGGGCGACCGCGGCTTTACCACCGCGGTCAGAATGGCATGGGAAGCACCGCCAGCCTGTTGGCGGTGCTTCCGTCATTCGTGGGTCAGAATGACCCCCTTAGTGTTTACTTTTCTTCCTCGGACTTCAAAGTGAGAGGATTTATGTGCCAATCTTGCTGGATACTGGGGCTAGGAAAGAGTTATTTTATCACATGACAATATTTATATAAACTTCAGAATATATCAGAATTAGGAATACAAATGAAGCACATTTTTGTTAATTCTGAACTGTGCTGGAAGCAAATACCTTTATATGATTAAAACAAATCATTGCATTAGGTGATGCAATTTCCATACATCATTGTCTGTGCACACTATAGTTTGATTTGAAAAACTGTATATCTGTGCAAATGTAATGGTCATTTCAATCAAAAATGTGTTGTCTGTAATGGCAGTGTGTTACCACATCATGCATACTCCACTCCACTCTGCTCTGCACCACTCAATGCCACTGCACCCTACTCTGTATCACTCTACTTTATGCCCCTCCATGCTACTGCACTCTTCTCCATTCTGAACCACTCCACATTATGCCACTGCACGCTATGCTACTTCACACTATGCTTCTCTACTCTACTCTGTACCACTCCATGCCACTGCACTTTAGGCCTCTCTACACCACTGCACGCTATACCACTCCAGTCTATGCAACGCCAATCTAATCTGCACAACTTCACTCTCCGCAACACTGCACTGTACGCCACTGCACTCTAAGTTAATCCACTCTATGCTAGTGCAGTTTACTCTGTAACACTCAACTCTATGCCCCTGCACTCTACATCAATACACTGTACGTCACTCTAATCTACTCTGCTCCTCTGCACTCTATGCCACGGCACTCTATACCACTTTACACTATGCCATCACACTCTATGCCACTCTATGCAACTCCACTCTACCCTGCATCTGTCCACGCTAAGCCTTTTCACTCTACTGTGAAACAATCTACTTTGTCACTGCACTTTGTGTCACTGCATTCTATGCCACTGCACTCTACCCTGCACCTCTCCACTCTATGCAACTGCACTCTACTCTGAAACAACCTATTCTACTTCACTGTACTCTATGCCACTCTGACCACTGCACTCTAGTTCAATGCACTCTACACCACTGCATGCTGACACTCTACTCTGCAACACTGCACTGGCCACCACTATACTCTACACCACTCTACTCTGTACTACTGCATTCTGCACCAATACACTCTATTCCACTGCACTCTATGCCACTCTACTCTGCCCCATGCCACTCTATGCCACTGCACTCCACAGCAGTGCGATCTAAGAAACTGCACTGTATGCCACTGCCCTTTACTCTGCACCACTGTACTCTATGCCACTGTTTTTAGTACCACTCTTCACCACTGCACTGACACTCTACTCTGCAACACTGCACTCTACACCACTCTACTCTGTACTATTGCATTCTGTACCACTGCACTCTATACCACTGCACTGTGCATCACTGCACTCTATGCCACATGAGTCTACTCTGTACTCTATGACACTGCACCACTATGCATTACTGCAATCTCTGCCACTCTATTGTATGCCACACTACTCCACTGCACTCTATGTAACTCTACCCCATGCTACTCTATGCCACTGCAATCTGTGCCAATGCACTCTAAACAACTGCTCTGTACCCCACTGCCCTCTACTATGTACCACTGGGTTCTATACCATTGCTCTCTGTGCCACTCTACTCCACTCCACATCACTGCACTGACACTCTACTCTGCAACATTGCACTCTCCGCCACTGTACTATACACCAATCTACTCTGTATTACTGCATTCTATGCAACTGCACTCTATGCCACTCTACTGTGCATCACTCCACTCTAAGCGACTGCACTCTCTGCAACGCAAGTCTACTCTGCACTCCATGCCAGTGCACCACTCTACACTACTTCTCTCTCTGCCACTCAATTGTATGCCACTCTACTCCACTGCACTCTATGCCACTGTACTCTGTCCCACACTACTCCATGCCACTGCACTCTAAACCACTGCACTCTACGTCAATGCACTCTAAACATCTGCACTGTACCATACTGCACTGTACCCTGCACCACTGGCTCTATGCCACTGCTCCAATGCCAATCTTCTCCACTCCACATCACTACGCCACTAACTTTAAGCCATGCTGAACAGCAGCCACTCTGGTGTATAACATGGCTAATGGCTAAAACACATTAGCAAAGCCAAGAACTCTTTTGTAAACGAGACCTATTGGCTTTGCCAATGTTTATTAGTACTATGAGGTGCTGAGGTCCCTGAAAGAACTGTGAATGTGTAAGTCCTTATTTTGAACATGCATTAGATGCCTCGTTAGGGGTAGTGCGTGCTATATATATACAATTACATCATAATAAAGGCTGCTACAAAATGTGCAAATACATCTCGGTTAAATAAAAAAAAGTGCTTCTCAAATACAGATTTGAATAATATACAGTTTATACCTAGTACTAAATACAAATTATAACACTCCATTAAAACCACACACTCCACAGCTCACCTTGGAACACCATTTCATTACCTCTCTAAAAGAAAATATCTTTGCCATCAGAAAGCTTCAAGTGACTCCTTCAGTTAAAGTCAATGCACCTTTTCAAGCCCCTTTGCATTTGCAGATTCAGCAGTTGCCCACATTTGCATTTCTTCAGGGAAGGAGATACCCTAGAAAGAAGGCCTTTTCTTATCTGTCTGCCCCTCCCTTCCTCAGAGCACAGGAGACTCCCTGCTGTTCAATCCATCTGGGGAAAATAAGCTGCCCGTAATTTTGCTCTACCTTCCATTGTCCTTTGGTGAAAGGCTAAAATTACGGACAAACGCCGTCCGTTAAGCCTTTAATCATGGACAACTGACGGCAGGGTGAAATTATGGGCAGTCCGTGATATTTACAGACGTGTGGTCACCCTACGCTTCCTCCTGTGACAGTGTGTGATGGCCCCTCCTCTGGTTTCTGTTTGTCTTCATACCAGCTGTGATCCTTTCTAGACATTTACGCAGGGAGCCACTAACTCTTGTGCTTACACTCATGGCGGCGGTGACACTTCGAATAGGCTTGCTTCTGTCAACTGTTTTACTTCTCATTTTCAGTTTGTGTGGCCAGAAAAGCCCAGTTAGGAACTTACAACACTAATAGCTCTAACTCTAGAGAGACCCATTGCATTGAAAATGCTTGTTCAAAAGTGACAGTACTTGCACAAGGGTGCAATGCTGTAATGGGTCAGCAGTAACTTTCTGGTGGTGTTCTCGGTTGTGTCTTATAATATCTAATATTGTTTGTCACCAGTTTATGATGTACCCTTCGCTATGCATTTGCTTTAAACTCATTCCACAGACTCTTCATGAAGCAATTTCATAGGTCACGAGCTGACGTGCTTCAGGAGCATGCGGGCAAAATTATACATGGTTAGTTATAATTAAAATGCTATCTGACGTTTATCAAAATTGCACAGTGTACCTGTAACTCACCAATATCTGCAGAGCCCTGGAATATTTTAGCAGCTTTTCCTTTCACATATTTGTGAGTGTGAATTGTGTTTGGTGTGCATACATCAACAGAAGAAAGTTGTGAAACTAATGTGGAATCTGCGACTAGATTACATATGCACCGATAATAAACATTGATTTCACAGAGTTGGGGTAAACTGCTGACTTAACATAGCAATAGAGATCCGGTGGTGGGTAATTATGAAAATGCTAATTGCCAAATGTGATGTGCAAATTCAAATGTGATAATTACATTACTACTTCGGACTTACTCATGGCTTAGCCTTTATCATGTATTTAACAATATTTAGCCGCAACTTTTTTCGGAGTTACATTACTTTTTCTGTAATATGGGTCAAATAAAGAACGGATTTCTTAACACACTATCACTTCAAGTAGAATTAGGTCTGCTTTAGTGTTTGCACCAGCTTCCTGTTTTCCAAGAAATTCTTAATGAAAAATACAGACATATCCACATAGCTACAGAGACTTTCGAATATGTTCTTAATCCATTAGGCTGTTGAAACATTGAAAAATGGGTTTAGAAGACCATAACTCATCTCTATTTGGAAGGGGGTTGTTTGGAGCGTTCCTCTGAAATGGGGCTTCCTTGTGGTATGTATCAATGTTTTGAGACTGAAACTCAATTTCAAAACATTGAAATTTAACCAACTTCGAACATATGGTTGTAAGCTATTCAATGAAAAGGGACTTCCTTGGGACTCCTTTCACTTTGGGAATTTAAAAAACAGCTTGTAAGGAAGTAGGCAGGAATCTGGGGGACAATTGTCTACACTTAAACACACATTTAAAAACGTTTTTTTTTAATACAGCCATGTTTCCTTTAAGGAAAATGGGCTGCATTAAAAAATAATATTTAGAAAGCGAGCACAGACATGGGGCCCTGATAAACCCAGCAGGCCATCATCCCTGTAATGCCACTAATCATAGCAAGTTGCAATTTGAGCCATAGCTCATGAATATTGATGAGACTGGTTGCTTTGCGACCAAATACAATTCGGGTATTTGTGACCTGACCTATTAGTACATAGGTTAGTTCCAAAATTCCACAATGGTCACAAAAATATTTCTTTCAAGACAGTGCATACCTAATTATAATTGGAGAACTTAGATATGTGGTAGCAGTGCCTCAAATATTTTCTCTGTAGGGTGAAACTGCTCTATAGACTACTGCTTACCTCCAGGGTTATTTGGCCTTCCTCTGAATTTTGAGCTTTGGCCTCCATTGCCTTGAATTACAACATTAAAATGGTCCTACAGGAGGGATTGTGAGGGAGACAGAGCTGGGATGTTAAAAGGACATTCAACTCTGAAAGTCAGATAGTCTGATTTGTCATCATCTGTTACATTCCAATATCAAGGCCCCTGGGAGTGGGTTTTCTCTGATGTCAGTCTCTCTCCAGAGACATGGCCTCCTTCCACCCAGTGAGGTTCAGTGGAGAGTGGTGGGCACCTGGAGACAGCAGCATGATTAAATTATTTATTAAATTTCATAATATATCGAAAAACATTATCTCCTAAACTCTTTTCCATATGGCTTTCATCCAAACCCCAGCACAGAGATAATTTTAGTCACCACATGCAATAACAATAGATGTATCCTGGAATCCAGAACGGCAGCAGCTCCCTCATTTTTCTGAATAGGTGTCCTGCCTTTAACATGGCGTCCAAATGACGTTCTTCTGCATCAGCTCTGGGATATTGAGGTCAAAGGGACCATTCACACATGTTTTTTTTGTTTTTTTGTTGACCCTTTTTTGTAGACCGACTTCAAGCTGTAACTCTTGCCTAATTTTTCTAGATAGGTCTGCTGTCTTTAACATGGTGTCCCATGACATTCTTCTACATCAGCTCTGGGATGTTGAGGTCAAAGGGACCATTTGCACGCCTTGTTTTGTTTCTTGTTGATCAACTTCAAGCTATAACTCTTTTTGTCCCATTTTTAAAAAGAACATGTGTGAGGTCAACATGGTTCCTCATTCAACCCCAATGCTGGTCAATATATACCGAACCACCTACAGGGCTCATTGGGTCCCATGACTTAGCTACACTGATTCCTCTCAGTGCATTCTGAGTCTCGATGGGAATCAGGCCAGGCTGCACACCGAATTTAAAAAGAAACTGTCTCTGCTTGGTAGCCAGTGGATGCCCTTTAACGACTTCATACTAAAACTCAGAAAAGGGGGCATTGTTTTTGGAAATCCCTCAATTTAGTCCTCCAGTTGATGCCACAAGACTCTACTCTTAGATCTGCCCAGTCTCTCCTTCCTCAGCTCATAGTCAGACAAACATATTTCAAGCTGCTTGAATGACAAAAGTAATGAGGAAAATCCTTCTTCTGCTTCCACTCTCACCCAGAAAACCCTTATCCAAACTCTTGTCATATTGAGGCAACACTGAAGCAGTTCACATTATGTAGGTCTGCCGGGATATCTGCTCAAGAAGCTTCAGATGATCCAAAATGCAGCTGCTTTCCTCATTCTGGGCCTGAACAAAAGTACTCATGTCACCTCTCGGTTCACCAGAACACACTGGTTATCTGTTTGGAAGCACTGTCTTTTCAAGGCTCTCTGCTTCTGCTCCAAAGTTATCAAAAAGACTACCTGCAAGGAACTACATATACTCTTGTTTTCTCATTATATACCGGATCTACAACTCTTTGATCATGTTTCTTTCACTTAGTTCCCATACCTCAGTTCAGCAATCTCGTATGGGTGGGTGCACCTTTTCTGTGGTCAGAAGCCTAGAAGACTCTACCTTTGAGAATCAAGAAAGAGAAATCCCTTCTCAAATTCTGCAAGTCACTAAAAACGTGTGTTCCTTATGTAAAGTTCCTCTCATTAGTGCAGGTAATGGTACTGACCTGCATGCGTGCATCAAGACACCCTTTCCCACTGTATTTGCACTCTGCAGAAACTCATATCAAACATATGAAATGTGATTGGCTTTTGAAGCATCAAAATCCACTGCTGTAATAACTTGGTTCTTTCAACTCTGCTTGTAGAACATACATTTGTATACATTTATGCAAACAGTGCCATGGCAGTGAAAACAGATGTGACCAAATAATTCATGTTATTTGTAGCAACTGTGATAAATACCCATTCACACGTTAATTATACCACTGCAAAGGTCACATTCAGATTTAGAAACAGTACAGCAAAAGCGACAACCTGTTTTACTGCCTCACCGATTGCATGTAACAAACTCCTAATAGTCATGGCATCTATCCAGTGTGATTGTACCGTACTGCACAAATTTAACCCCTTACATTCTTTTTTGGGGTAATTATATTTTTTTATTAAACATGAAATGATGCCATGCTAAAAAGCATTTATGTAGATGTTGAGAATGTTGGATGTTATTTATTACGATTTTTGAGCAATGGAAAGCATATCATGAGCCACTCTAGGCTTTTGGGCCATGGCCCCTCCTCACACTCAGCACTGATAATAAAAAGTATCTATCTATCTATCTATCTATCTATCTATCTATCTATCTATCTATCTATCTATCTATCTATCTATCTATCTATCTATCTATCTATCTATCTATCTAATCAATCTATCTAATCAATCTATCTATCTATGTATATGTTACACAGGTGGCAATTTTCCCTGTGTAGTTATTGTTTTGTCAGACCTTTGACTGAAAAGGCATTTTGTTTTTTGCTAAGAACTGCAATCGAGTTTAATGTATCTGTATGAAAGTGTCTGAAAAGAGATTCATTCCTTCAGGGTTTTTCATGGGAAATATTGTGCAGAGTCGTGAAGTGGGGGTTGAAGAAAAGGAAGTGGGTGGTCCCAAAAATGACATTTTGTATTGTAACTATCAGCATTCTTACTCCTCGAAACAGAAAAAAATGGGAATGAAGAGTTTGAATTGGACAGTTAATCCATGGATCAACCAAGAATTAATACATCCATTGAGAATTTGTGAATTCAATAAAACGACGAAAGACACACAATTGGACTGTGTGTTTAATATATGTCTCCAGGTGATAGTAATTCAGAGCAAAGTACATTTTCTTTAAGCTAAAAACGAATCATATTTTCTGTGATGTACATTAGAACTAAATAGGGTTTTTATACATGCTCTAAGTGCACTTGTACAGTATAGTAGGAAGGACATATATACGTGCTTTCTAAGTACACTGTCACATAGCAGGGCAGTGACTACTGAAAATGGTTCTTGGTGAACTACGCTATTTAAAGTGTCCCGTCTAACACCATGCCTGACAGCTTTTCAAGACAGAAAAAATGTAAATATATATCCTGACTACAGGGCTAAAGCTCACACCTTATTGTTTTCTTTGTCAGATGTCTTTGATAAAGTGCTGACAGCTACGTCACGCTGTCATTGCAAAAAGAACCAAAAAGTACCAGGTGTAATTGATTTTCCTTTTCGCTGAAGTAGCTGCTGCCACTGAGATCGGAGCCTCATCTGTAAAAATCTGTAGTAATCTCTAAATCTGACAGCTGTCTGCTGCTTGGCCAGTGGAGACAGAGCTTCCAATGTCCCAGCCACTTACAAGTTAGCGCCACATTCTCTTAGTGTGCCCATTACTAATTATTCAGCTAAAGTGCCTCTTATATGGAGCTTGATTAAAAAAAATCCTACCGAAGTCAGAAATTTGCTCATGTAAATGCATTATAACAGGTCTATAACTCTGTGAGTGTAAAGTGAATTGAAATATTTTATGTGAATCAGTGAGGAAACTGTATTAAAGTTTAAAGCCCTCTTTCCAATATAACGGTGTTTAATCCCATTCCGTCTTTGGAAAACACCTAACTATGCCAGGAGTCTGTATACATGTATTTACACCTTGGTACTCATCAGTGGACATTCACAACATTTCCGAAAGGGCCAACCCAGAAAAGCATGCGACTGTTCCCTAATTTTGGATTTGGAAATGGTGTAAATTCCAACATACGGATGGAGATGGAGATAAGAGTAAAAAAAGCAAACAAACAGGTTTAGCAGAGATGAATAAGTGACGAAGCAGAGGACAACATCAAGGTGTCATTACTTTATACATTAATTTATTGGTGACATCTGGAGGGTCACATATCATAAACAGGTCTTGTTAATCCCTAAATAGTTCAAAAGAATGTGAAGAAAGCAAGTAAAGCATAAGGTCAGTGAAATGAAGTGCTGACCTATACATGGCATTTCGTTTATTTTACTGTTGCATTGGATACTCCCATGTTCTGTTTTTAGGTTTCATCTGCAGCACACATGCACTATCACAGAAAGCTACTGTTCTTAAAAAAATCTTAAAAGGGGCCCAATACTTACCTTTATTTACCATCAGTAGGCTCCCATGTGGCTCTCTTTTCTTTACTTACCATTGGCCTGGCCTCCTCCTCACCTATGGCTTCCTCTTGGCTTCAGTCTTCGTTGATGCCATGAAGAATGGATGAGGTACAGCTTCCTATGTCCATTATCCCTTGCCTGGCTACAGGCTCTTGCAGGTACTCTCTTCTTACTGCGGGCACATTGTGAGTTACATGTTTACAGATTTTTGACAGCCTCCCTCCCTCTTAGTGCGAATTGTCTTTGGGACGCGCACCAGAATTCCAGTTTGACAGCTTTTTTGCTCAGGGTCTTCCAGTAAGCATGCATATCACACACCCCCAGGCGTACACGTCCTCCCTGGACAGCTGTGGACATCATCCTCCTGTGCTGTGTGCTCTACGAGGAGTTCCATTGCCTGGTGTGAGCTTGGTGCTGCTCTGGCAATGCACTCTCTCCCGAAACAATTCCACTGCTTCCCCCACTCTGTCCCGTAGTGATCCGTTGCTTGTTTCTGTCTCTTGGCTCTCCACTTCTCTATGTAACAGTTCTCTCTCTCTTGTTGTGCTCCTCCCTAGCTCTGTCAAGTTTATCCCCGTTTCTCATTCCCTCACTCTTTCTTTCACTGTTATTTCTATTTTCCGAGCCACTCCATTTTCTTGCTTTTTTTGTTGCCATTTTGTATAGCGTGAATTAGCCCCAAAGGCTTTGGAAGACTTTACACTGGCACCAGTTGCATTACACAAGGTTAGATTTTTTAAGGCATGGAGAGATTAAGTGTTGTTCTCTCCCCAGCCCTTCCATTTCTTCCTTTCCCTTTCCCTGTCCACCACTTTCATAACCCCTCGTCCCCATCCATCATTCACTTATCCATCATTCACCTATCACTGCCAATCTTCTTTGTGTCCCTCTGTTTCTCGGGTTCTACTGTGTAATTGTTTTAAAGAGCACATGGGCAGTACTGTACTGACAAGTCACTGGGTTCCAAAGTAGGGGCTCTAACAAGAGAAAGGGTAGTTGTATAGGGCTTGAAAGTGGAATACTTCTTTCCCTGTTTCTCTCCTATTCATTGTTTTCTTTTCCCTGTGTATGCCCCTCTCCTTCACCCCCCTCTACCCCTGCACACCATGGTGTCAACAAAATCTCACACTCCCCTCCCACTTTCCTTTTTCTTTCTCACCCGCTCCTCCCTCATGTGGCTTCATTCACCCACACACTCCGTGTTTTGTTTTTAAAATTTGTCACCCTCACCGTGGATTCACCGTCCCCTACTTCTGCTCTCCATGGTTTCACCAACCACACCCCTCTCTCTGATGTCTTTCCCACCCTCTTCTCTTGTGTTGCATCACCCCCCCAACCTTGCACAAGCTGTTTTTTTACATGATGCACAGCATGCATTAAGTAAAATGAAAAATGCCCTATGACACAGTCATTGATGGCCATCTCTAGTTTTTTTTTATTTTAATCCTTGTTGCACAGCAGCTCTCAATGCAGTGCAACATGTCAGAAACAATTGAGAAAGCCAATAGATTTTTCAGAGGTGAAACCTATTGTCTTTGCCATGTTTGTTAAAACTACAACAGTACACAAAAAGAACATAGGCCCTCATTCTGACCCTGGCGGTCGGTGATAAAGCGGCGGCCAACCCGCCAACAGGCCGGCGGTCTAAAATATGCAATTCTGACCCTGGCGGGAACCGCCAACACAGCCCGCCGCATTAACACTCCGCCCGCCACGGCAGAACAAACAAACAGCGCGGCGGTCCCCGCCAACAGCCAGGTGGCAGACAATGTACCGCCCACCCTATCACGACCCACCAATCCGCCACCTTTTCCGGGGCGGGAGCACCGCCGCTAAAAAAACACGGCGGAAACAGACTACGAACGGGAAAACGCTCACCTCCACATACTCCACGCGAGATTCCGGCAGTATGGAACCCGAGTTGCAGGTCATCCCCGCACTCCTATACCTGCTCCTGTACCAGGAGCACGCCCGGCGGCGCGGAAGACATCGGTGAGTACTGCACCTACGACACAGGGGAGGGAAAAGATTACCGGCACACACCCACCCACCCACACCCACTACAACACACACATCAATGCATTCCCACAGATCACTGTCACAACCCACAACCCCCCCCCTCCGAAATAATGCAAAGACCAAAAGAAGAGATCTTAAACGGGCAGATATATTGAAAAATGGACAGCAGTAATCCCAATAAATAAATAAACTATGTACAAAATATATACATCTACTAAATGTAGTCCAACCACTGTCCGTGGACCACAGGGGTCCTGAGCAAAGGGGCAAGGCCCAGTCCCACGACAAGAACTCCACGGAGAGAACACTGCAGGGGCATCAGAAAGAAAAAAGGACAGGCACCTCAGGGGGAAGGGAAGGGGGGGCACCTCAGCCACTTGAGTACAAGACGCCAGATCCACGAGGGGACTCCATGACCACTGGCCCATCCTGGGGAGAGCAAAGTCACAGTCCATACATTGGGTGGCCTGCCCACTGGGCCATCCTGGGGAGAGCAAAGCCACAGTCCATACAGTCCATACAGTGGGTGGCCTGCCCACTGGGCCATCCTGGGGAGAGCAAAGCCACAGTCCAAACAGTCCATACAGTGGGTGGCCTGCCCACTGGGCCATCCTGGGGAGAGCAAAGCCACAGTCCAAACAGTCCATACAGTGGGTGGCCTGCCCACTGGGCCATCCTGGGGAGAGCAAAGCCACAGTCCAAACAGTCCATACAGTGGGTGGCCTGCCCACTGGGCCATCCTGGGGAGAGCAAAGCCACAGTCCAAACAGTCCATTCAGTGGGTGGCCTGCCCACTGGGCCATCCTGGGGAGTGCAAAGCCACAGTCCAAACAGTCCATACAGTGGGTGGCCTGCCCACTGGGCCATCCTGGGGAGTGCAAAGCCACAGTCCAAACAGTCCATACAGTGGGTGGCCTGCCCACTGGGCCATCCTGGGGAGAGCAAAGCCACAGTCCAAACAGTCCATACAGTGGGTGGCCTGCCCACTGGGCCATCCTGGGGAGTGCAAAGCCACAGTCCAAACAGTCCATAACAGACTCCACTGCCACTGGAGGAGGCATGTTGGCCAGAGGACATCCTGCAGCCCTGCCCGAGACAGATCCTGCCCTGCCACGTCTGCCAAAGGGCCAGCGGTTCCTGCCTGGAAGGGCCCAGTTCAGCGGTTCTTGCCTTGAAGGGCCCAGTTCAGCGGTTCTTGAGACGGCGGTCCCCAGCGGAGCGGTGCTGGAGACGGCGGGGCCCAGTTCAGCGGTTCTTGAGACGGCGGTCCCCAGCGGAGCGGTGCTGGAGACGGCGGGGCCCAGTTCAGCGGTTCTTGCCTTGAAGGGCCCAGTTCAGCGGTTCTTGAGACGGCGGTCCCCAGCGGAGCGGTGCTGGAGACGGCGGGGCCCAGTTCAGCGGTTCTTGCCTTGAAGGGCCCAGTTCAGCGGTTCTTGAGACGGCGGTCCCCAGCGGAGCGGTGCTGGAGACGGCGGGGCCCAGTTCAGCGGTTCTTGAGACGGCGGTCCCCAGCGGAGCGGTGCTGGAGACGGCGGGGCCCAGTTCAGCGGTTCTTGCCTTGAAGGGCCCAGTTCAGCGGTTCTTGAGACGGCGGTCCCCAGCGGAGCAGTGCTGGAGACGGCGGACATTCTATGGCCAACTGCTCATTGCCTGGTGGTGCCCTCCTGGGCAGCGGGGATGGTGCTCCTTCAATGCCCACCTGGGCTGTGGGTGGTGGGGCCCTCCTGGCCAGCTGGGCTGGGTCCTCCCTGGGCAGCGGCTATGGGGGTGGTGGGCTCTCCCGGGGCAGCTGTGCCGGTTCCTCCCGGGGCAGCGGCTATGGGGGTTGCGGGCTCCTCCTGGGCAGCTGTGACGGATCCTCCATGGGCAGCAGGCCTGCTGCCTGACTTCTCCACCTTGCTGCCCTTGCCCTCCTTAGTCGGGAGTCTGTGGTCCTTTCCTCCCTTTGGAGCTGTGGCTGTTGACGGTGGCTGGCTAGTGTCCTGGGGGGATATAGAACCCGGGCTCCGGCGGCGGCCCTTCCGCCTTCTGCTCCTCTTCCCAGGGGGTGGGCTGGCTGTCCCCTTGCTGCTGGGCGAAGATCCAGACCTGCGGGCTGGTGGGCTCCAATACCCCTGCACCCTTGTCAAGGGGGCTGCAGGGCTGGTGGTGGCTGAGGTGCTCTTCTTACCCCGACGAGAAGGAGGGGGGGGCTCAGGGTCAGGAAAGAAGGTAGCAGTAGAGAGATAGATTTTCCTGGGACAATGGATAGTGGTAGGTACAGTGGGAATGGGAGTGGAGGGAGAGGATGTGGTTGTAGGCGAGACAACTTTGCTGTCTTTGGGTGCAGGTGCAGGAGCGGGAGGCTGTCGTGAGGTGGATGGCTGTTGGGTGGGTGGGTGGGTGGCTGCGTTTGTGTGGTGTGGAAGAGGGGGTGACAGACACAGTGGGAGAGGACACAGGGGACGTGTAAATGGCAGTGGGGGTGGTGACTGCACGTGTGCGGACTGGACTGGAGGGTGTGCTGGTGATGGAAACACTGGCTGATGGTGAGGTGAATGAAGGTGTGAGTGTAGACGTCACAGGGAGGGAGGAGGGAGACGAGGAGGTGGGGGTCACAGAGGTGGTAGTGACTGTTGGCATGTCTGCATCGGAATGTTGCTTGTGTGAATGTCTGCGTGATCTGTGGTGCTTATGTTTGGATGAGCTGCTCTTGGGTGTTGAGGTGTGTGCAGGCTGGTCTGATGGTGTGGGTGGGACAGGCAGAGGAACAGGAGACTGGGAGGAGGGAGTTAGTAGAGGGAGGCAGGAGACAGGGACAATGGCTGCCGTCAGTGCTGAGGCCAGAGCCTGGAACGATCGCTGATGGGCAGCCTGACCCGAATGAATGCCCTCCAGGTACGCATTGCTGCGATGAACCTCCCTCTCCACCCCCTGGATGGCATTCAAAAGGGTAGTCTGCCCAACAATGAGCGTTCGGAGGAGGTCAATGACCTCCTCACTGAGGGCAGCGGGGGTAACAGGGGCAGGGCCTGAGGTGCCTGGGGCGAAGGAGATGCCCGGCTTCCTGGCAGAGCGGGCACGGGGCGAACGCTGAGGGGCTGCTGGGAGGGCGGAGATGGTGTGCTGGGTGGCGGCTGTACCTGTAATGGCGGGGGGCACGGATGGTGCCACCCCCGCAAGGGAGCTCCCTTCCGAGGACGTGTCGCTGCAGGGTCCAGTCGTCCCCGTTGTGGAGCTCCCCTCGCCCTCCGTCTCACTGGTCCAGTCAGACTCTGTGGCATGGCCCTCCTGGGCCATGTGAGATGCAGCTCCCTCCTGCCCCGATGCCACTTCTCCTCCGCCTGATGATGCTGATGCACACAAGCACAGAAAGACAAACAAAAAGGGGGGGGGGGAGAGAGAAATAAAGAGATTTTGAGTACATGGATCACCGGTACAGTTAGCGGACATGACAGACACAGATGCCCCCTGCACTAAGTTGCGCACTTGGGGTCCCCTACGCATTCCGTGGAACATGCCCTACACGCCTAGAGTTGACAACTGCACCCATGGATGACACGGCCCAGGGATGGCTGTACTGGCACACTACTGAGGGTGGTGGCTGGGGACACAGGAGCTTACGGGGGTGCCCAGCCTACAGATATCGCCCTGGCCTAGGGGGACCCACAGCCCTCCTCCCCCACCCAGACACCTCCACTGCGCGACAACAGAGTAGATAATGCTTGTACTCACCCCCTTGTGTCTGCTGTGCTGCCCTCACGCGCCCATCCAAATCAGGGTAGGCCACCGCTAGGATCCGGAACATCAGGGGGGTCAGTTGACGGCAGGCACCCCGCCTACGTTGGGAGGCCATCCCCAGCAGAGACTCGGCGGTCTTCTTGGTCCCGCGGCGGATGTCCTCCCACCTCTTGCGGCAGTGGGTGCCCCGTCGATGGTGGACCCCCAGGGTCCGGACTTCCTTGGCGATGGCAGGCCAAATCCCGATCTTCTCATGGGCGCGGACCTATGTGACACGTACAGGGAGGGAGAAATACCACGTTCAAGTTTGTCTGCATTTTCGTTGCCAGTGGCCCAACGCCCCCCATCCCCGCCAGGCCCCCCGCCAGGCCCCCCGCCAGGCCCCCCGCCAGGCCCAACATGCCCCCCATCCCCGCCAGGCCCCCCGCCAGGCCCAACATGCCCCCCACCCCCGCCAGGCCCCCCGCCATGCCCCCCGCCAGGCCCAACATGCCCCCCATCCCTGCCAGGCCCCCCGCCAGGCCCCCCGCCAGGCCCAACATGCCCCCCATCCCCGCCAGGCCCCCGCCATGCCCCCCGCCAGGCCCAACATGCCCCCTATCCCCGCCAGGCCCCCCGCCATGCCCCCGCCAGGCCCAACATGCCCCCCATCCCCGCCAGGCCCCCCGCCATGCCCCCCGCCAGGCCCAACATGCCCCCCATCCCCGCCAGGCCCCCCGCCAGGCCCCCCGCCAGGCCCAACATGCCCCCCATCCCCGCCAGGCCCCCCGCCATGCCCCCCGCCAGGCCCAACATGCCCCCCATCCCCGCCAGGCCCCCCGCCAGGCCCCCAAGCCAGCCAGTGGCCCCAAATCCATATTGAATTAAACTCACTTGTTGGTCTGGAGGACCGTAGAGTAGCGCATACTGGGGGAGGACCCCATCCACAAGTTTCTCCAACTCTTCTCCAGTGAAGGCAGGGGCCCTTTCCCCAGGCGCAGCAGCCATTGTCCCTTCCAGACCGAGGTCACAGCAACACTTGCAGTATAGGTCCTCTCCTGTGAAAGTTCAAGTCGCAAGTGAATAAGTAGATAGAAAATGGCGGTCACGTCCGCGGCGGTGCGTACCGCGGCGGTGCGTACCGCCACCGCCGGCGCCCTTCGCCATTGGCTCCTGAAACCCATAGGCTTCAATGTTAACCAATGCGGCTTCGCGCCGCGGTCTTCGACCGCCGACCGCCGCGGTGTGCCACGCCAGCGCATTTACCTCACATCCCATTGTCACACTTCACAGGTCAGGCAGCCGCCATTTCGAGGGTCCACATGGCTCAATTTCAACTGCGTCACACAGGCCTAGGCCTTGCATAGCCACTCAGACACGCCATTCACTGCATAGAGAATCGTTTACTGTGCAAGCTGTGAGTACGTACCTGTGGGTTGCTTGACTGTGTGCTCCATGTTGTCCTTCCTAGGCACCGTCCGCTGGGTTTGGCGAGGAGACGGATGAATCCTCCCGTGTACAGGCCGCTGGTGGACCTGTCGACAATGGAAGCACGCCACATTATCCTGACCTACCGGCTTGACCGTGCCACTATACATGAACTGTGTGCCCAGCTGGAGCCCGACCTGATGTCCCCCATCCGCCAACCCACAGGGATTCCCCCTCTGGTGCAGGTCCTGTCAGTACTCCACTTCTTGGCAAGTGGGTCATTTCAGACAACAGTGGGAATTGCTTCTGGGATGTCTCAGCCCATGTTTTCGAAGGTGTTATCCAGAGTGTTGTCGGCCCTGATGAAATTCATGAGGAGCTACATCCTTTTCCCTGAGGTGGGCGAATTGGCTGCAGTGAAGGGTGATTTCTATGCCCTTGGACATATTCCCAACGTCATTGGTGCCATTGATGGGACCCATGTGGCTTTGGTTCCCCCAAGAGACAGGGAGCAGGTGTACAGGAACAGAAAAAGTTACCATTCCATGAACATCCAGGTGGTGTGTTTGGCTGACCAGTACATCTCGCATGTAAATGCCAAATTCCCAGGGTCAGTGCATGACGCCTACATCCTAAGGAATAGCAGCATCCCTTACGTGATGGAACAGCTAGAGAGACACCGTGTATGGCTATTGGGGGACTCTGGGTACCCCAACCTGTCGTGGCTACTGACCCCAGTAAGGAATCCCCGGACCAGGGCAGAGGAACGGTACAATGAGGCCCATGGGCGTACTAGGAGGGTGATCGAACGCACCTTCGGCCTCCTAAAGGCCAGGTTTCGGTGCCTGCATATGACAGGTGGATCCCTAATGTACTCACCTAAGAAGGTGTGTCACATCATCGTGGCCTGCTGCATGCTTCACAACCTGGCTTTGCGCCGCCAGGTGCCTTTCCTGCAGGAGGATGGTCGAGACGGTGGTATTGTGGCAGCTGTGGAACCTGTGGAGAGTGACGAGGAGGAAGACGACGGGGCTGAAACAGACAACAGGGACAGAATCATTGAACAGTACTTCCAATAGGACACAGGTAACAATTCAAACATAATTTAGTAAATGTGAACTACTCTCCTGCATCTCTGCTGCCTGTCTATTTGCCCCAGTGTATGATGACTGAGTTGTGGCTTTTCCCTCCCTATTTCAGATCTGGGGTCCCCACTACGAGTCCTGTGCTTCGTTTCCCCATGGACTACAGCTTTGTGGCAGCTGTTTGTTGACTTCACTATGTACAAGGACATATTTGCACTGTCATGTCAATTACAATATTTTGAAATCACAGCCAGACTCCAGATAGTTTTGTGCAAAATAGGTGTTTATTTCAGTGCTCAAAATGGGATGGGTGGTTTCAAGTGGGTGGGGGCTATGGTGAAGGAATGTCCATGGCAGAGTCCAGAGTAACAGTCACACAGGTGCATTGTCCATAGGCCTGTGGAGAGATGGAGCATGGGCAGTTCAAGAATGGACAGGGTGACAATGTGGGACAGTGGGATGACATCAGGTGGTATCCTTTGCTGGTGGGGGTCTTGACATCCTACTCTGTCTTCTTGCGAGATCTCAGGGCCCTCTTGCGGGGTGGTTCTTCTCCTGCAGGAGGTGGGGGTCTGGTGGGCTGCTGTTGTGCGGGGGCCTCCTGTCCACTAGCGCCGGCGGAGGTGGTTGGCTGTTCTTGGTCCAGGCTAGTGGCAGGGGCCCTTTGTTGTTGTTGAGTGTCCGTCCTGGTGTTGATGAGTTCCTGCAGCAGCCCTACCATGGTAACCAGGGTGGAGGTGAGGGCTCTGATGTCCTCCCTGTACCCCCGATAGTGTTCCTCCTGCAGTACCTGGATCTCCTGGAACCGGGCCAGTACCGTCGCCATCGTCTCCTGGGAGCGGTTGTATGCTCCCATGATGGTGGTGAGGGCCACGTGGAGAGTGGGTTCCCTGGGCCCGTCCCCCCCCTGTCGCACAGCTGCCCTCCGAGTTGCCCTGTTTCCCTGGGCCTCTGCCCCCTGGCCTGTGTGCCCACTACCACTGCCCCCAGGTCCCTGTTGTTGTTGGGGTGGTGGGTTATCCTGGGTGCCCTGTAGTGGTAGACACACCGCAGATTGACGCGCCCTGGAGACAGAGGCATGGGCCCGCTGGGTGGGAGCTGTGCTGGTGTTCCCAGAGGGGTTTGGGTCTGTAGTGGCCTGTGCCTGTGTGAGGGGAACCGACTGTCCAGAGGTCCCCGATGGTCCGGGCTGGTCATCAGTGTCCAGGTCGACAGAGCTGCTGTCATCGCTGACGGCCTCATGGGTGGGGGGTGTGGAGAATTCTGGGCCCTCCGTGGCGGTGTGTTGACGGTCGGGTCCTGCAGGGGTATAGAGGTATGGTTATAGTTTCAATGTGTGGCATATGGGTGCATCTGTGGGTTCCCGTGTCCCCAAGTGCTGGCATTCGTGTGTGGGGGCTTTGGTGAGGGTGGCTTGTGGGGGGGATGTGTATATGCATTGGGCATGCTTTGGTGATGGGTGTCCATGCTTAGTGGACGCATGCAGGCCTAGGTTTTGGGATGTGTGGGTTGTGATGGTGAGACATTGGCAGGGAATAGGTGTGCTGGGGGTGGGGGTGAGGATGGTGGTGGGGGTGAGGATGGTGGTGGGGTTCGAGGATGGGGGTGAGGGTTGGGGTATGATTTGGCATGCAGGTGGGGGGGAAGCAGTAGTGAAGCTTCAACTTACCAGAATCCATTCCTCCGCCGACTCCTGCGAGGCCGTCAGGATGCAGGATGTTCAAGACTTCCTCCTCCCATGTTGTAAATTGTGGGGGTTGAGGTGGGGGTCCTCCGCCAGTCTTCTGCACGGCGATGTTGTGCCTGGATACCATGGAACGCACCTTCCCCCGTAGGTCGTTCCATCTCTTCCTGATATCTTCGATTTCTGGGGTGCTGTCCCACAGCATTGACCCTGTCGACAATCCTCTGCCATAGCTCCGTCCTCCGGGCAATGCTGGTGTATTGGATCTGTGTGCCGAAGAGCTGGGGCTCTACCCGAACGATTTCCTCCACCATGACCCTGAGTTCTTCGTCTGAGAAGCGGGGGTGTCTTTGGGGTGCCATGGAGTGGTGTGTATGATGGGTGGGGTGGAGTATGTGTAGTTAAGTGTGTTGAGTGTGGTGGTGTGTGTTGTTTTGTGTGTGGATATTGTGTGGGTGATGGTGTAGTGTGCCTCTGTGTGATGGTATTCTGTGATCGCTGATGTGTCTCTCAGTGCTTCTTTTCGGATTTTGGTCGAAGGGGTTTGTGGGTGATGTGGGTGTGTGTTTTATATTGTATTGTGTGTGTGGGAGTGGTGTGTGTATGTGTATCAGGTGTGTGGAATTCAAATCGGCCAATGTGGCTGAGTTTTGTTCGTTTGTGTGTATTCTGACCGCGGCGGTGTGTACCGCCAATGGAAAACCGCGTTTGAAAGACCGCCGCGTGGATTCGTGGGTCGTAATGGCATGGGCGTATTTCTGTTGGCGTGACGGTGGAGGTTTGGTCACCTCCACTTTTCCGCCGACTGCTGGTCTGGCGGTCTGTTGTGGCTGTCGGATTTTCGGAGGTTTGGCTGCTGCGGGTCAGAATGACCGTGGCGGGTTACCGCGACCGCGGCGGAATTATGGAGGATTTCTGACCGGCGGTAGGCGCCTTTTACCGCCGAGGTCAGAATGACCACCATAGTGTCCATCGCCCTCCATAAATTGTAGTAGTCTTTTAATACCAGTGGTGGGCCCACACAGAAGAGCACTACTTCCAATTAACGCTGTTTGACAGGAATTATTCTTGCTGTATATGTCTGTATGACCCTATGTAAATGATGTAATCCATGCGAGAATGCTTTACCCATTCATCCAGTACTTCTTCAAATAATGTCTAAAAGTGGTATATCATGACGAGTGGTTCAAAAGAATTAGGAGTGCTTGCTTGTACCATTATGATGGCACTCATTGTGTACCTTTGTAGGCCTCACAGTCTGGAATTCAGTTAGGAACTCATTGAAAGGTTGATATTTTGATGGTTCATTTATGATCACTTTTATTTATTTCTATTTTGTGATGAGGACATTACAGAGTGAATTCTATGGTCTTAGTTAGAGAAAGAGGTTAGAACTAAAGAGTAGGTGTGCATCTGTGGAGTTATCTGGGCATAGTCTTACTCAAGAAGGAACTTTTTACTATTTGTAACTATTTTCATTAATGGTTCTTGCTTCAAACAAGTAATGTTGTGGAAGGTGACCTAAGGGCAGGTAGAGTGAGATTATTAAAGGCCATGCATAAGGTTAGGAAGTTCATATGTTATTAAAATATTGTCTATGCCGCTAGCAAATATAGCCGATTATTTTGGGAAAAGACCATTGCATTCTTCCTTGCATTAACTTTGTCACTTAACTTAAATAACTATATTAACTCATCAACTTTGCTTGGGACCACACAAACATTACATATATTTTTCTGGTGAAGGTCATGGCCTGAGAGCTCAGTGAGAAGAGACCCGTCGACCACACCCTTGATGGCAAGGTCCCCAATGCAGACTGGGGGGTCTCATGTCCCACAAAGAACTTTCACTATAGCCCACATTATGCAGGGGTTAAAGCCCCACAAAGAACTTTAAACCTCATCATGCCATGTGTAGGGGGTGGAGGGAGTTTCAAAGGAGAATGAAGTTGTGGACCAGTCTGCACTCGCTTGAAATCTCACGAGATTACCAACATCTCGCAAAAGTTGGCAGGTATTTTAAGACACAGCTTCTATTTAAGGCTGGGGCCCATGCTAGGGAAGGTGCTTTCTGGGCAGACTCACCTGGAGGAAAGTTGATTCCCTGTTCCTGCCACCCCTGAGTGTGTTTCCGATGCCTTCTGGTCTTGCGCATCGGATCTTCACCTGAAAAAGAGACAAAAGATTGGGAGGAAACCATCAACCTATAATGGTTGTTAAGTACAAGTCTTTTAGAAGAGAGTTTGTACTGCTTACCTTCACTAAAGATGGTCTCTTGCAAGAACCTGTAAAAGCAAAAGATTGAAATTAGAATTTCATGAATCTTGAGAATACTGTAAAAGGACTTGCTGTGGACTTGGCTATAGGCTCTTGGGCATGTTTATATGGATATGGCCCAAGGCCATATTCTGGGATTATGAGGTAGCGGGGTTTGATGCAGGAGCGTTGAAGCGGGAGAATAACTGTGCGGACGTATGTTGCTTAAGCGCTGCACTCTGAAATAAAATATTATATTCCTTAAATTGAGTGGACCACCTTTATTACAATATGTGGCAACAAGAGTGTCCCGACTTCAGCAGTAATGGATCCACCTGTGCACACAGATTTGGCCGCTTGGATATGTACTACTGAAAGTCCTAGCCGGAAGCTTACTGTTTATTTAAGTGCAAGTCAGCATTGAGTCAGCAGCGTCCCCAAGTGCAAGATTGTTGGAGCTCGTCAGCGGAGCAGTTCTTGCATTCAGGTTGTTGCGTCAAAGAATACGCTGCATCATTGCACATTTCAGGTTTTTTACAAGGTCACAGTACATGTCCTTATGTTGCTGCCATTTTGTTACTGAACGTATTACACAGATAACACAAACTTTGGAAAATATTTTGACTATTTATATATATATCTATATATATATATTTTTTTGCATGTTTAAAGATGGCTGCCGCAGTAGATCACACTAGTATGTAATGAAAACAAATGATGGAGTCTTTCCCGTATATATGGTGTCGGTCAAATGGCCGAGTTTGTCCAGTAAAAGGCTTTTTGCCGAAACATGTTGACATTTTATTGCAGGATACTGTGTAACTATTATAGTACTATACAGAATAAATTTGATACAATTTAACTCCGTATTGTTGAATTCAACTTCGTTCTAAAGATTGGGATCTAACCAAGGGAGAGGTGCAGCCGTCGGATGGTCATTGTTCCATCTGTTGAGGATTAATATATATATATGTATATATATATCTATATATATATCTATCTATCTATATATATATATATATATATATATATAGATAGATAGATAGATAGATAGATAGATAGACAGATAGATAGAAAGATATATATATATATATATATATATATATGAATAAAGTCAGCAGCAACATTTGTGCACAAAGCTTTTCTATAAGTCCACCGCAACCCTTCTGGGCATCTGGCTCAGATCCACTATTAAAGCAAGCTAAACAAAAGAGGATAAAATGTCTTACATTCTCTCGGTCTGATGGACTTGAAAATGTACACCTGCTTATCTAAAGTACTGATTGTAGGTGATATTAATGCTTTTCTGGTGGCTGTGGATACCCTGTGATAAACATTTTGCTCCTAAAGCGTGCATGGGTATTACATGATATGAGATTTTTCAACGCAAGGAAAAATCAAGAAAATATACTAGTATGGTGGAATTACAAAATTTAGCAGTGGACTGTAAATTTGGAAACTTACAAGAAGACTTGATTAGGGATCAAGAAGTGATGCTTGCTTGCAATCCTGCAATACAAGAAAGATGGATACATGTTGACTTGTCATTGTAGATCATTCTAGCAATTGTACGGAAAGCAGAAATGACAGAGAAGTGTGCAGGGTCATTAAAGCTGGAACGGAAACACAATATTTCAGTTAACTGATTTTTTAAAAAGGGGTAGAGGTAAACAAAATTTTTCAAGCAACAAAGTCAAACCAAAAGGATATGAGAAAAGCAGGTGTTAGAGGCGTGATAGCAAGGAACATCTTGCGCACAGCTAAAGTTGTCCTGCATTAAATCAAAAATGCAGTATTTGTGGTATTAAAGGACACTATGCTGTAGTAGGTAAAAGGAAGAAACATGGGAAGTATGTGAATGAGGCTGGAGATGGAGATGTGAAAGGAATGATTCGGTTGAAGACCCAGTTTTTACTAGGCTAACTATGTTCAGAGATGTCAAAGAAACAATGATATTGAATATTAATGATGGCATTTAAAAATCAAACCCAGAATGTAGGAAGACAATAGGTGAGGTGGAACTAAACATTTATGCTGATTCAGGTTCACTCTTCACCATCATAAATGAGAAAGTTCAGAGGGAAACATTTATGAATACATTTGGAGAATATTTGTCAGCATCTAATATTGATTCTGAAGGATATGGAAGAGAAAAGATAGATATCCTTGGGTACAGATGGTTATCATTCAAAATTAACCAAACAGTGTCACACGGTAAACACTATGTAGTAAAGAAAGGCCCTTCAGTGTTGGGTGAAAGATCAAGGTAATTTACATATAATTTTGAATTCAAACAGTAAAGAGCAGGTACTGACGGTGGATGAAGGAACTGCTGTAGAAGACATATTTCAACAAAAAAAAAAACCTAAAGTTTTTAACAAAGAACTGGGGAACCTAATTGGATTTGAACACAAGATTAAATTAAAAGATAATGCATGTCCCAAAGTGCATAAAGTTAGAAATATGCCTTTGGTCGTAAGGGAAGAGGTCTCTAAGAAATTAGAGAAATTAGTACTAACTGGAGTTATTGTGTCAATAGAGACTTCAGGTTTGATTTCTCCCTTGGCTGTAATGTGATGCAGTATTGGTAAAATACGTCTGTGTGTCAATCTGTGCCATATGAATAGTAATATAATTTCCATTACCTAAAATTAATGAGATAGTTGCCCTGTTAAAGGATGCTAAATAGTTCTCGACTATTAATTTATCTTCAGCATACCATCAAGTCTTATCAACATCAGATTCCATGAAATACACTATGCCTCTTGGTTGTGTCCAATTCAGACGCATGTCCTTTTAGTTAGCATCCACTGCAGCTGTTTTTCAACGATTGATGTATAGTTTTTTTGAGTAGGAAGAAGGGAACAAGGGATCAAATATTTCTAGGATGATATTCTGTTTTTTGCAAAAAAACAAAAAAAGCATGGTGACAAATTAATGAAGGCATTGGCTATTTTGCAATCAATGGACTGGGAGTGGAATTAGCAAAGGGTGCCTTAGCTGCAAGAAGTGCTACATGTTTGGGACATGTTATTGATGAATATGGAGTTAAATCAAACACATCTCTAGTATGAGCCATTGAGGATGCAGCCACACCAAAGAACAAGGATGATGTGAAATCATTTTTAGGCCTTGTTGAGTACTGTGCCAAATGTATACCGAAATCTAATGAGAAATGTTACAACATGAGACAGTTATTGAAAAATAGGAACAAATTTATGTAGTCACAGGAGCGTGAAAGTGATTTTGTAACTATAAAAGAAAGTAATGAAACAAGGTTATGTAGCTTTGACCTTAATGACATTTGCATCATAAGAACTGATGCAATTAACAAGGGCATTGTAACCGGGCGCCTCCGGACGCCCCTTCCCCGTCGAAGGAAACGACCGACAAGGGATACCCCGGGGGCACCCGAGGGATTCCTGACGTGATGACGTCCAACGTCATCCGTCAGACAAGAACAGCCGACGAGAGGCGAGCGGGACGCGTCCGAGAAGGAGAAGCAGACGTCAAACAGAGCCGGAGAGAGGAACGCCACGGATCGCCGAGACGGAAAGGAAGCCCCGCCGTAGACGAGGACCGACGCGAGCAAATTGGAAAGCCTTGGGCGCCTCCCGCCCCTGCCGAGGCGAAGTCGGGAGATCCCCTGCAAGCCGGCCACGTCCCTGGAGGGGCGTGGCCAAGCCAGGTACGAGCGTACCGGGACTGGGGCTGGGGTTCTGGGTGGTTGGCTGGGTTTAAGGGGGTTAAGGAGGGAGGGCTGAGATCCTGTAAGGAAGGGGAGCTCATCTGAGTAGGAAGACCGATAATTAACGAATAATCACACCCTCCGTATCCAGACCAGGGGATAAAAGTGTAAGAGGGTCACAAAGAGGACACAAGAAAAGGAAGGCACTAAAACGAAAAGCAACCCCACTTTCCTCCACCTTCACAGAACCCCCCCCTTTTTCACTCCCTACTAACCCTTATTAAACCGTGTATAAATAATTTGCCCCACTTACCTGTTCCTTTTTCCTTCTTTTGTTTGGGAAATCCTGGGTCATGAATACCGGGTGAACAAGACCTCTCCCTCCGAACCGGACCAGGCCGTCCCAAGAACACCAAAGAGCCCTGAAAAGAAAAGGGAATTATTTTATTTTTGGACTTGGAGTATAACAGTTTGGCGGACAAGTCAGTGTTATAAATCCCAAACGAGCAAGAAAATAAACATACTACCCCCTTAAGTGCTGTGTCTATCGCCTTCTTCCAATATTCCCTCGACGCGGGAAGGAGACCCCGCCACAGTGGTGTCAGAAGTGGGATATTGGAAGAGGCGACCGAGACTGTCCGACCATGGAGGAGAAGTGTACCATATCCGATATGATGCAACAGTTGGCCTCCGGACAAAGACACCTGCAGTTAGTGTGGGAAGAGCAACAAAAAGAGGCCAAATTGGAAAGAGAGGCACTACAAAATGCCCTTAAGAGTCAGGCCACCATAATGGCCAACAACCAGTTGGTTCATGAAACCGCCATTAAGAATCTCACAGATACCATCGCTGCTACCCGTGTACACCCAAATGTGCCCAGTTCGGTCTTACAACGATATCAAGAAGGTGAAGACCCCGATGCCTTTTTCACCAATTTTGAACGAGTTGCTACTTCCGCTACTTGGCCTCCGGAACGATGGGGCCAGTATATCGCCCCCTTATTGACGGGGACTCTCCAAGCCGCCTATCAAGCGGTAAACCCCGGCGGAATAATCCCCTATAAGGATATTAAAAAGAGCATCTTAGAACGGGTGGGTTTTGATTCTGAACATTATCGCGTCCGGTTTAGGAAAGCCAAGTGGGGACCCAACGAAAATCCCCGGGGCCTATATTTTAGGATCAAAGATCTGGGTCTCAAATGGTTGGGCCCCATAGGGACAAATCGGGAAGATATTATTGAGATCGTGCTCTTAGAGCAATACATGGACGCGCTGCCTCCGTCCACGCGCAACTGGATCAAACAACATCCAAACCCAGATACCAATGCTACCATCGAGTTGGCCTGCGCCTTTCATCGCTCCCTTGAGTTCAAAGTAACCCCCCCCCGGTCAACACCTAGTCCCCTGCGTCTGGGTTCGGGAACATCCTCGACAGGGGGACGAAGAATCAATGAGGACATAGGGAGAACCCGGGGACTGGATAGACCCTATATACAACAACCTCAGTGTTTCAGTTGCGGGGAATGGGGTCACATAGCTCGAGGATGCCCCCTGAAAACAGAAAAACCGGAACCCATGGAAATAGGGGTTACTAGGGGAAGAGTCTTTTATACAGGGAAAAGAGACACCCCTTATAAAAAGAGACTCGTTATCAATGGGAAAAGCACAGTGGCCCTCATCGATTCAGGTTGTAGCCAGTCTGTGGCCCGGGCCGGGTTGTTCGACGCCCATGACTGTACTTCGGGACTCACGGTATCAATCTGTTGCATCCATGGAGAAACCAGAGAATATCCCCTAATCTGGACAACCCTCACCTGGGGAGAAAAAGAAATACCCATAAGAATGGGTTTAGTAGAACAACTGGTTGAAGAAGCTATTATAGGAACTGACTTTTCGGAATTCCCACAACTCCTAGACAGCCTCAGACAGCTCGAAGAAATTAACAACTGGTGGAAAGATGCTCCTTTCTCCGGTGAGCCTCTATCACCTCCGAGGATACGACCTAAACTCTCCCGGAAGGAGAAAAAGATAATGAAGAAAGCCTATACTCGAGACCTCTCCATCACGCCCTGGGTAATTACAAAGGTCCTTGCCCTCACTGCCCTTCCCAGCTTCCGGACTTCTCAAAGAGAAGACCCCAGTCTGATTCATGCATGGAAAAGTGCACGGCCACGGAAACCTCAGGATAAGGGTCCCTCGTTCACCATAGTCAAGGACCTATTATACCGAGTCACATACAAAGACCAAGACGAAAAGAAACAGTTGATAGTTCCAGAACCATATAGACAACAAGTTCTACACTTAGCACACAGTCAGCCGGGGGGCGGACACTATGGGAGGGAGAAAACCGAGGAGTATTTGTTGAGAAAATTTTACTGGCCAGGGGTATTTTCCCAGATTAGGAAGATCTGTCAACAATGTCCAAAATGTCAATTGATTGACCCAGGCTCACAGAGAAAAGCCCCTTTACAACCTCTCCCCATCATTGATGTGCCCTTCTCCAGAATAGGGATGGACCTCGTTGGCCCTCTTCTACCCTCGTCGAGAGGCTATCGTTATATATTGGTATTAGTGGATTACGCCACAAGATACCCTGAGGCTATTCCCCTCTCTAGTATTAACACCAAGAGTGTTGCCCACGCCATGATAGGCTTCTTTTCCCGAGTTGGGTTTCCTCGAGAAGTCCTAACGGACCAAGGGACCCAATTTATGTCCAACCTGATGACACAAATATGTCAGCTATTGGGGATCAAACAGTTACGGACGTCGGTCTATCACCCACAAACCGATGGCTTAGTAGAGAGATACAACCGTACCCTCAAATCACTACTAAAGAAAGCTATCTCGGAGACAGGTAAAGACTGGGATAGGAAACTCCCCTTAGTATTATACGCAATCAGGACACACGAACAAGCCTCTACGGGCCATAGTCCGTTTGAACTGTTGTTTGGGCGACAACCACGGACCCTACTAGACATGGCCGCTGAGATGTGGGAAGAAGAAGACGGGGAAAAAACCATTCTAAAATACGCACATGAGTTAAAAACCCAACTACATACAGTATGGGAAAGCGTAAGGGAACACATGGAGAGGGCCCAAGACAAGCAGAAAAGGAATTATGATCGGAATACCCAATTGAGGTCCTTTTCCCTAGGAGATAAAGTGCTAGTTCTTCTTCCCAGTTCCGATAACAAATTATTGGCCAAATGGCAGGGACCCTACCCCGTAACAGGACTAGTAACTCCCGTAACTTATAAAATTCAGCTTAACGATAACCCCCCTAGGTCCCAGATCTTCCATGTTAACTTATTAAAAAGATGGGAAGAACCACCGAACGACCCAAGGCACGGCTGCCTAATTAATACAGTTAAGGAACTAGAGATAGGCTGGTGTCCCACTGACCCCCCTGGCGAGAGGGAGATCCCTCTCATTAATACAGAGATCTCGATTCAACAAAATAGACAGTTGAAGAATCTCTTCGATAAACACGTTCGGGTGTTCTCCTCGATACCCGGTAGGACACGATTGGTACATCATCACATCCTCACACCACCTGGGAAGACCGTGCGACTAAAGCCTTATCGTATCCCTGAAGCTAGGAAAATCCTCGTAGAAAACGAAATCGAGAAGATGTTAGATCTAGACATGGTAGAACCTTCCCACAGCCCCTGGTGTTCGCCCGTGGTATTGGTACCCAAACCTGATGGGTCTATACGTTTCTGTATTGACTTTAGACAGATCAATTCCCTATCACAGTTTGACACCTATCCCCTTCCAAGGATAGATGAGCTCTTAGAAAGATTGGGGAAAGCAAAATACATGTCTACGCTTGATTTGACCAAGGGATATTGGCAGATCCCGTTGGATCCCGAAGACAAAGAAAAGACGGCTTTCGCTACTCCCTCCGGATTGTATCACTTTAAGGTTCTCCCTTTCGGGTTGCATGGCGCCCCCGCCACCTTCCAACGTCTCATGGATACCATATTACGACCTCATACCAGATACGCGGCGGCCTATCTGGATGACATCGTTATTTTCAGTGAGACCTGGGAAGACCATGTAACCCACATAGATCACATCTTCTCGGCGTTAGGGAAGGCTGGACTGACAGCCAACCCCGCGAAGAGCCGACTGGCTTTTAGGGAGATCTCCTACCTGGGTTATCACATTAGCAACGGTATACTTCGACCCCAAAAGAATAAAATCGAGGCCATCCTACACACCAATGCACCCACCACGAAGAAGGGAATCCGTTCCTTTTTAGGTCTAGTGGGGTACTATCGAAGGTTCATTCCCCACTATTCCAGTTTGGCGGCCCCCCTAACCAATCTTTTAAGAAAAGGACAGCCCAACAATATCCCACAACTAGACCCGACTCAACTTCATAGTTATCATACCCTGCAAAGGTATCTCACCACTCAACCGATATTGAAATGTCCTGAGTTCGACAAACCCTTCCATCTCCAAACGGATGCCTCCGATGTGGGGGTCGGGGCCATTCTCTTTCAAAAGGATGAAGTTGGGGTGGACCATCCCGTCGTCTTTATTAGCCGTAAGTTGTTTCCCAGGGAGCAAAAATACCCCATTATAGAGCGCGAATGTCTTGCCATTAAGTGGGCTATCGAAAGTCTCCAATACTATCTTTTGGGCAGGCCTTTCCTACTATATACGGACCATGCACCCCTTACGTGGCTCTCAAGGTACAAGAATACCAACAATCGTATTTTGAGATGGTTCATCGAACTCCAACCTTTCTCCTTCCAGGTGTGCCACCTCCCGGGTGACCTTATGGGTCAGGCTGACTATCTGTCCCGCTTTCCGGATCTGGTGGGGCTCGATCAGCCCCATTCATGTGAGGGGATGTGTAACCGGGCGCCTCCGGACGCCCCTTCCCCGTCGAAGGAAACGACCGACAAGGGATACCCCGGGGGCACCCGAGGGATTCCTGACGTGATGACGTCCAACGTCATCCGTCAGACAAGAACAGCTGACGAGAGGCGAGCGGGACGCGTCCGAGAAGGAGAAGCAGACGTCAAACAGAGCCGGAGAGAGGAACGCCACGGATCGCCGAGACGGAAAGGAAGCCCCGCCGTAGACGAGGACCGACGCGAGCAAATTGGAAAGCCTTGGGCGCCTCCCGCCCCTGCCGAGGCGAAGTCGGGAGATCCCCTGCAAGCCGGCCACGTCCCTGGAGGGGCGTGGCCAAGCCAGGTACGAGCGTACCGGCACTGGGGCTGGGGTTCTGGGTGGTTGGCTGGGTTTAAGGGGGTTAAGGAGGGAGGGCTGAGATCCTGTAAGGAAGGGGAGCTCATCTGAGTAGGAAGACCGATAATTAACGAATAATCACACCCTCCGTATCCAGACCAGGGGATAAAAGTGTAAGAGGGTCACAAAGAGGACACAAGAAAAGGAAGGCACTAAAACGAAAAGCAACCCCACTTTCCTCCACCTTCACAGAACCCCCCCCCTTTTTCACTCCCTACTAACCCTTATTAAACCATGTATAAATAATTTGCCCCACTTACCTGTTCCTTTTTCCTTCTTTTGTTTGGGAAATCCTGGGTCATGAATACCGGGTGAACAAGACCTCTCCCTCCGAACCGGACCAGGCCGTCCCAAGAACACCAAAGAGCCCTGAAAAGAAAAGGGAATTATTTTATTTTTGGACTTGGAGTATAACAGTTTGGCGGACAAGTCAGTGTTATAAATCCCAAACGAGCAAGAAAATAAACATACTACCCCCTTAAGTGCTGTGTCTATCGCCTTCTTCCAATATTCCCTCGACGCGGGAAGGAGACCCCGCCACAGGCATTATATCATTTGCTTTGAAATCTTTAACACCCACAGAAGGAAAGTATCCTACGATTGAAAAAGAGGCACTGGAACACTTTCGAGCATTCCTGTGGGGCAAACCAGTAATTATCCATTGTGATCACAAACCATTAGTTAAATTGTTGACAACAGAGGGAACAGTCAATTCATCAGAGAGGATTGCAAGGATATCAATGTGCATGCAAGATTGTATATATAAAGTAGTGTATGTACCTGGGAAAGAAAATGTGGTTGCAGATTTTCTTTCTAGGATGCTGGTGCTGCTGGAGGAATTGGGGATGATAAACAGAATGAATTTCAAGTAGGACTCATACATGATAGTGGTTTACCTGCAGTAAAAAATGAAAAATAGGTAGTGGAGCACGAGAAGGATGTTGTATTGCAAGAAGTAACTAAATTTATTGCTAGTGGATAGCACAGCAAACAAACTTTGACAGACATTATCAAACTTTTTGGGAGGTGAGATCTGAATTAACATTGAATGATGGTAGGATTTTGAGTGGAGAAAGAATTGTTCCTCCTTTTGTTCCAAGAAGTGATATTTAGCTTTATGCCATGAGGTCCATTTTGGGTTTGAAAGAACTAAATCGGTTGTTAAGAAAACAGGTTGGTGGCGTGGAGTGGGTTTGGCTATTGAACACATTGTCAGAGAACTCAAAGATTGTAGTAGAGCTGATATGCCATCCAAACACTTAGACCTCCAATGAGTGAGAAATGTGGTCCCAAAAGTCTGTGGGATTCTGTTGCTATTGGCCTAAGGTTTCCAGTAGTATCTTCCATGAAATACATTATTGTGGTAAAAGTAGTAGAAGAAGATGACAGATTCAGTAGTGACATTTTTAGATCATATTTCTAGTGTTGAGAGAATTCCTACCACATTGTTAAGTGACAATGGTGTGCAGTTTACATCTCATGCTTTTAAACAGTATTGTGATAGGATTGGAGTGAAAGTTAAAACACATTCCTTGTACAATCCTAGCAGTAACAGTATAGTTGAGGGGTTCAACTGTCCTATTAAAAGGGCAATTCAATCTGCATGTGTCAGTAAAAAAAATTAGGTTGTACAATTGATGAAATCTGTTTGAATTTATTGGATTACAAGGATTGAAACTACTGGTTTATCACCTTTTTAATTATGAGAGGAAGGAATCCTAGACCTACGTTTAATCACGGTTGAATGATTGGTACATGTGTGAAACCCTGGTCAGTAAAAACAGTAAGAGGGACTACAGAAAATAATAATCTTAAGAGTAAGCATTACTATGATACAAAAAATAGCACTAAACCCATGAGAATAATGGTTGGAGATGAGGTTCATAGAAAGGAACTGGGAATTGTTGCGAATGGTGAAAGCAGATTTTATAACCCAGAAGAGGTGATTGAATTTTTGCACAATGCTGTATGATTGAGCAATGGGGAGGTGTGGAATCTCAAGAGAGCGGCTGTGGGCAATGGAGCAAGGTCAACAGATACCACTTGGCAGTGAGCAGGATGCAGAGAATTGCATTAATGCTGAAGATCTTAAACAGCCTAACAGGAGGGAGGGTTAGGATACCACCTAAATGGTTGGAATAATACATTTGTGATGCAAGTCAATGAAAGGTATGTCTAATTGTTTTTGTTTTGATTAGGGAGTGTGTGCGGTAGTTAATATTTGGAGTTTCATACACTGTTTTCAGTTGTTTAGTTGCACTTAGTTAAATTGTAGTTATTTTGTGCATTGTTGTGTTCTATTGTAAAAGAGAGGTATGTGTTGTGGGCTTGGTTATGGGTTCAGGGGCATACTTATGTGGTGTTGGCTTGAGGGTGTGTTCTGGAAATATGAGATAGGGTAACTCGATGAGGGACGGTTGAAATGGGAAGGTAACACCAGAGACGTTTGTTGCTTAAGCTCTGCACTATGGAATAGTCTCTTTATTCTTTAAATCGAGTGGACCATGTTTACTACTGGACTTTCTTGTTATCTTTGCTCCATGCACCATACATGTTTTATTTTTGAATGTACCAAGTGATGGAAGGTATTAACTCTGTTTAGTTCAGATTAATATTCTGTGGAAGGTGTTAGAAAACTGTTCAGCAAGGCTGATTGTTAAAGCATGGATAGTCCCAAAAAAGCAAGAGTCAAGTAAGACTCTGGCAACATATACTATCAATACAGTATTTAAGGAATTACAGAGGAAGCATACAAACAATAAGAGCACTGAAGAGAAAGAGAGGGAGACAATCAGGGAGCTCGAAAGAGAGAAATACAAGGTATTGCACATTTAACAGGGAAGGATAAGGATGGCTTGGGGTTAGCAGGAATGACAGCGACACAAAGGGCCTCATTACAACATTGGTGGTATTGACCACCTACCGCCACGGCGACGGCCGCCAACATACCACCACCGTGGCTACCAGCCATCCATGTGTATCATGACCGATGACGGTATTGTGTCAGAATGCTGGGGGAACACCGCCAACAGTCATGGTGGCGGACGGCGGTAAGGCGGCACTGTTGACAGCAGCACCGCTATGCTGGCAAAACACCGCCGAGCAGTGAGACGGCCTGGCAGTGTTTTTCTGGTGGATGCTGCTGCTGACAGGAGACCCCCTGCAAGCAGGTAAGTTGGGTTCTCCGACCGGAGAGGGGGGTGAGGGTGTTGTGTGTATGTGGGGGTGTATGTTTTGGTAGCATGCATGCGGGTGTTCGTCGCGTTGGATGCATGTGTGAATGAGTGATTGTGAGTGTTGTGTGTTGTGAATGCATGTGTGTGACAAGCTATGTTGGTGTGTGTTGTGGTGTGTGGGTATGTATGTGTGCAGGCGTGGGTGGTGGTGGGTATGCGTGTGTGTATGTGTGTATATGGGACTGCGTGTGGATATGTGCGGGGGAGAGGGAGAGGGAGGGGGAGGGTGGGGGAGAACTGTGGGGAGGGGGAGGGGGAAGGGGAGACCACTATCAGTGCCAAGGAAGGGATTCCCTGGCACTGATAGTGCCTACCGCCATGTTTTTCGTGGTGGTAAATTTGGCACGAAAACCATGGAGGTAGGCCGGGTCGTAATCCCGAGGGTGGGATTGTGACGGCCGCTGAGCTGGAGACTGAAGTCTCCAGCACAGCGGCCATTACCACCCTGGCGATCGGTGTGTTAAAGTGGCGGTCTTGGATGGCGGTAACCGCCAGGGTCCAAATCCCATTTTTTTTACCGCCTGCCTGTTGGCGGTATTACCGCTGCTTTAACACCGACCGCCAGGGTTGTAATGAGGGCCATAATCATCATAGTTTAATGTGTTACAGAACCAGCTGTGAAACCCTGAGGTGTCAGGTGGAAAAACTCTCCACAAAGAGATTTTTGTATGTGAATAATGGCAGGAGCAGACTCTAGTTTTTGCACACACTCTCTCTCAACATTAAGTTCCCCTTTCCCTTCTTGTCTCTCCTACTTCCTCATTGTGGTATAGTCACAAGAGAGGTGGAGTTACAGGAGAGGAGTGGGAAGCAAGCAGCTATGGTCTCCACCTCACTCCCTCAGGATTAAAATAAATAAAGGTCATTGCTTGACAATATGGAGTCTTGAATCTTCACAAGAGCAATTCTAGAAAAGGAACGCAAATACAAATTCCCCCCAAAAATATATATGGAATAAAAACAAATGTTCTCAATAGAATATCTTTATGGATTTCAGGTATATGCTTTTGATTAATTTCTCCATGAATTACCATATCTAGGAGACATGTGACCACTTGGCCATCAATCAATCAATCAGGATTTAAAAAGCACGGCAAATCACCAGTCGGGGTCTCCCGGCGCTGGAGTTGCTAGCTGCTTTGCAGCACTCTGTTCATTCAAACAGCCATGACTTGAGTCCTTTTCTGAATTCCCAGAGTGATGCGATGTTCCTGAGGTGCAAGGGAAGGATGCAAACTTTAGCCACCATGTCAGAAAAGGAGCATCATCGCTGTTGGATCGGCAGATCTGGGGGGTGTATGCAAGGAAGAGGGAGGCAGATCACTGGTGTCTGGTTAGTTGGTGGAAGGTAATTCGTTTGTTGATGTATGCTGGTCCCTCATTGTGCACAGCTTTGTATGTGTGTGTCAGCATCTTGAACTTGCATCTCTTCTAGAGATGCAAGCCAGTGTAGCTTCTTGAGGTGCATGGTGATGTGAGCCCATCCGGGGAGGTCAAGTATGAGTCTTGCCTCTGAGTTTTGTATTGTACTTAGGCCCTCATTACAACCCTGGCGGTCGGTGTTAAAGCGGCGGTAATACCGCCAACAGGCCGCCGGTAATAAAAATTAGATCAAGACCATGGCGGAAACCGCCAACACAGACAGCCACTTTAACACTCCGACCGCCACGGCGGTAGAAACAAACACCGCAGCGGTAACCGCCAACAGACAGGCGGAAGACAAGGTTCCGCCCACTGTATTACAAGAGGCCTATCCGCCACCTTTTCCGAGGCGGCACCAACACCATCAAAAGCACGGCGGTAACAGTCTGTGGAATGGAAACCACTCACCTTTCAAAACCCAACAAGGAACCGGGACGCCATGGAGCCTGAGTTACAGGTCCTGCCCATGTTGGTCTACCTCCTCTTGTATCAGGAGCAGCAAAGACGCCGGCAACGACCACGGTGAGTACTGCACCTCGCACACAGGGCAGGGGAGGAGGGAAAAGAGAGTGACAGACGCACGCAACACGCAACACCCCCACCCTCACCCACAACACCCTTCACACAACTACATGCAGCAACATTACATATACACCCCCTGGAAGAACGCAAGGACAAAATGAAATGACTGTGACAAGTGTAATCATTGAAAAATAAGATAGGCCAAATTAAAATATCAGTATATACAAATATGTACACCAACTACATAAGTCCGGATAGTAATGGAATCATTGTCCGTGGACCAGTGGTCCCAAAATGCATGGGCGAAGCCCACACAAGATATCTGACTCGAAATCTGATCGAAAATAAACAGGCACCTCAGGGGGAGGGGGAGGGGGAGAGGGGCACCTCAGCCGGATGAACGGACAACGCCACTGCTACATGAGGGAGCTCCATGCCAACCGTTTGGTCCTGGGGAGTGCAAAGCCACAGTCTCTCAAGTTTCTCTAGTGGGTGGTTTGCCCACTGCTTTATCCTGGGGAGTGCAAAGCCACAGTCTCTCAAGTCTCTCCAGTGGGTGGTTTGCCCACTGCTTTATCCTGGGGAGTGCAAAGCCACTGTCTCTCAAGTCTCTCCAGTGGGTAGTTTGCCCACTGCTTTATCCTGGGGAGTTCAAAGCCGCAGTCTCTCAAGTCTGTCCAATGGGTGGTTTGCCCACTGCTTTATCCTGGGGAGTGCAAAGCCACAGTCTCTCAAGTGGATGTGATTCTCCACTGGTTCTGGAGGGGGCATTGTGCCCAGAGTGCTTCATCCTGCCAAGGACTGGGGTAGTGGATGTGATTCTCCACTGGTTCTGGAGGGGGCATTGTGCCCAGAGTGCTTCCTCCTGTCAAGGATTATGTGAGTGGATGTGATTCTCCACTGGTTCTGGAGGGGGCATTGTGCCCAGAGTGCTTAATCCTGCCAAGGACTGGGGTAGTGGATGTGAATTTCTACTGGTTCTGGAGGAGGCATTGTGCCGAGAGTGCTTCACATGCAGTGTGGCAGGTCCCATTCCCTCACCTGGGTGTGCGTGCCACGAGATTGCCTGGGAACAGGTAGCATGATACTCTGTGGAGTCAGAGACACACTCCACCCTGCTGCGACTTTGCCCACCACCTGCAGGTACAAACAGTGCTGGTGTCGTGCCTCATGTACACTGTGCAGGGTCCAGGATGTCTCCGCAGCCTCCGACGGCTGCCCGCTGGGGATGATAGCCATGTCAGCTGTGGTGGCACTGTCTGAGCACGTCGCGGGGCTGGTGGCGGTGGTTGCGGCGGTGTCTGTGGTGGAGATGCTGGCGGTGGTGCATGTGTCAGCACCTGTGGAGGGACACAGCAGGACGTCTCCTGCAGCCTTGGACGGCTGCCCACTGAGGATGATGCTGGGGACTGTTGCTGAGGCAGAAGACGTGCAGGTGGCGGTGTCCACCGCCGTACAGGTTGATGTTCTGGTTGACAGAAGGGGTGACTCTGGTCCCTCAGCGGAGTCTCTGTGCCCTGTCCTGACTTGCCCTTCACCTTGTGTCCCTTCCCCACCTTTGATGTTGCTGCTGGTCCCTTGGCACTATCCCCTTTTGGCTTGGAGGAGCCCTTACTTGGTGGTTGGTGCTGCTTCTCCCTCTGGCATGTGGGCACCTTCTTCACCTTGGCAGGTGGCGGAATGGGCTGATCCTTGGCCTCACTAGCTGGCACACTGGCAGCCCTGATGGGTGCCGCCCGCGATGTGACCGGACTTGCTGAGACCACAGTGATGGAGGATTTGGTGGTTGAGGTGCTGGGCTGGGACCTAGACAGCCTGGCCCAAGCGGAAGGATGGGGGGAGTGGAGGTGTAGGGAAGAAGTCAATGTTAGCCAGGAAGAGTTTCTTAGACACACTGGGACAGGAAGATGGAGGGGGTTTGGGAGTGGAGTATGAGGTAGTGGTTGTAGGAGGTGTACGTCTGCTGACTTTGGGTGAAGGTGCATGGGCCGGAGGCTGTTGTGAGGTGGATGGCTGTTGGGTGGGAGTGTGCCTGCATTTGTATAGTTTGGGAGGAGGGCTCACAGACACACTTGGAAAGGACACAGGGGATGTGTGAATGGTAGTGGGGGTGGTGATTGCACGTGAGCAGTGTGTGGTGATGGGCGTGCTGGTGATGGAGATAGTGGATGAAGATGTAGTTCATGCAGGTGTGAGTGGAGACGAGACAGGGAGGGAGGAGGAGGACTTGGAGGAGAGGGACACAGTGGAGGCAGTGGATGTTGCTGTGTCTGCATGAGAATGGTGCTTGTGTGAGTGCCTGTGGGATGTGTGGTGCTTATGTTTGCCATGTCCACTCTTGTGTGTTGATAAGTGTGCATGCTGGTCTGATGGTGTGCTTGGGATAGGCTGAGGTACAGGGGTTTGAGTCTGGGTGGAGGAAGTTGGAGGGGGGAGGCTTGACACAGGGACAATGGCTGCCATCAGTGCTGAGGCCAGAGCCTGAAATGCTCTCTGTTGGGCTGCCACGCCAGAATGAATGCCCTCCAGGTATGCATTTGTTTGCTGCAAATGCCTCTCAACACCCTGGATGGCATTCAAAATGGTTGATTGCCCAACAGTGAGGGATCTCAGGAGGTCAATAGCCTACTCACTGAGGGCAGCAGGGCTGACTGGGGCAGGGCCTGAGGTGCCTGGGGCGAAGGAGATGCCCACCCTCCTGGCTGTACCTGTGGATGGGGTGGGCACAGAGGTGCCCGTCACCGCAAGGGAGCTTCCATCAGAGGAGGAGTCGCTGTCGCTGGTGTCTCCTCCTGTCCCTGTCGTGGAGCTCCACTCGCCCTCTGTCCCACTGGTGCCTTCTGACTTTGTTACTTCACCCTCCAGGGCCATGTGGGTTGCAGCTCCCTGCTCCGGTGCCAATGCTCCTCCACCAGATGATGCTAATGCACATAAGGACAGGGTGACAAAACAAAAAGGAGGGGAAAGACAGAGGAGACGCATGGTCAATGCCTGCAACACCACTACCGTTGGCGGACACAACACACAGGGAGCTGCCCTATGCCCTTAGCCATGCACTAACAGTGCAGAGGAAAAGCACATGCCAAAGAGGGACTCTGTCTAGACCCATTTTATGCACAGCTGGAACCCATGGGAGCCTGACTAGGTGTAGAGGGCAAATACCACCTTTGGGGTTGGAGTGGGAATGAGCCTGCAAATCAGTGGATCTACCTTTGCACATCTGCCCTGGCCTAGGGGAACCCACAGCCCACCTCCGCCACCCAGACACCTCGTCAAGCGTGCATAGTCAGCTGAATGAGAGTGTACTTACCCCCTTGTGGCTGCTGTGATGCCCTCAAGTGCCCATCCAACTCAGGATATGCCACCGCCAGGATCCGGCACATCAGGGGGGTCATGGTGCGACGGCCACCTCTTCCACGTTGAGAGGCCATCCCCAGCTGGACCTCTGCCGTCTTCTTGCTCCAGTGGCGCAGGTCCTCCCATTGTTTCCGGCAATGGGTGCTCCGTCTATGGTAGACCCCCAGGGTCCTCACTCACTTGGCGATGGCACGCCAAATACCCTTCTTCTGGTGGGCGCTGACCTAGAGGAATAGTGAAGTTAAAAAGAATGTTACTTTCCTGTACAGTTCTTCTCACACACTGGCCACAAACCTCCCACCCTGTCCCAGAAAAACATACACTCAGCATCCTCACATGCTGGCCTCTGCCCCCCCTGTCTCTTCCATCCACGACACTCCATACAATCATGTCCTATCCACCATGAACGCAGTTCACTCACCTGTTTGTCTGGAGGACTGTAGCGTAGCGTGTACTGGGGAGGACCCCATCCACCAGTTTGTCCAACTCCTCCGCAGTGAAGGCAGGGGCTCTTTCCCCAGACACTGTAGCCATTGTCACTTCCAGACGCAGGTCACAGCAGCACTTGCAGTGTAGGTCCTCTCCTGTTGAAGGTCAGGTATCAAGTGAGGGAACAGATAGAAAATGGCGGTCACGTCCGTGGCGGTGCGTACCGTCACCGCCGGCGTACATCGTCATTGGCTCCTGGAACCCATGAACCCAATGATAACCAATGCTGAATTGCGCAGCGGTCTTCGACCGCCTACTGCGACGCTGCACAAAGCCAGTGCAGTTATCTCATTTCCCCTTGTCCCACCTTACAGGTCAGGCAGCCGCCATTTCAGGGGGCCACATGTCAGCCCAAACTAACTGCGTCACACCTGTTTAGGCCAAGAATACACACAGACAAAGGCACATAGAGATAATTTAATGATTGTGCTAAACAGCCTTGTGAAACCTAAGTGGTGTATGACCCTCTGCTCACCCTTCTCCTCCATAGGGCACGTCCGCTGGGGTAGATGATGAGATGGCGGCATCCTCCAGTGTACAGGCCCCTGGTGGACCTGTCGACAATGGAAGACTGACACATCATTATCACTCACAGACTTGATCGTGCAACAATCCAGGAAATGTGTGCCTAGTTGGAGCCAGACGTGATGTCAGCTATCCACCATCCCTAAGGAATCCCCCCTCTAGTGCAGGTCCTGTCAGTGCTCCATTTCCTGGCAAGTGGGTCTTTTCAAACAACAATAGCCATGGCATCAGGGATGTCACAGCCAATGTTCTCTAACGTGTTGTCCAGAGTGTTATCTGCCCTGCTGAAACACATGCGCAGCTACATCGTTTTCCCTCAGGTGGAGGATCTGCCCACAGTGAAAGGTGACTTTTATGCCCTGGGACATATCCCCAACATCATTGGTGCCATTGATGGTACACATGTGGCATTTGTCCCCCCCGCAGGAATGCACAGGTGTACAGAAACCGCAGATGGTGTGTTTGACAGACCAGTACATCTCCCATGTGAATGCCAAGTATCCAGGCTCTGTGCATGACGCTTACATTTTGAGGAATAGCAGCATCCCTTATGTGATGGGGCAACTCCAGAGGCACCGTGTGTGGCTAATAGGTGAGCCCAAGGTCCCCACACAGTTTAATTAGGTGTCTGGGTTTGGGAGATTCCCTAATGTTTGGAGTGTGTCTAACAGTTGTCCCTCGATATTTGCAGGTGACTCTGGTTACCCCAACCTGTCACGGCTACTGACCCCAGTGAGGAATTCCAGGACAAAGGCAGAGGAATGCTACAATGAGGTACATGAGCGAACTAGGAGGATAATAGAGGGCACCTTCTGCCTCCTGAAAGCCACATTCCGGTCCCTCCATCTGACAGGTAGCTCCCTATACTACTCACAGAAGAAGGTGTGCCAGATCATCGTGGCATGTTGTATGTTGCACAACCTGGTTTTGCGACGCCAGGTGCCTTTTCTGCAGGTAGATGGGCCTGATGGTGGTCTTGTGGCAGCTGTGGAGCCTGTGGACAGTGAAGGAGAGGAGGCAGAAGAAGAAGATGTAGACAACCGTAACAACATCATCATCCAATACTTTCAGTGAGACACAGGTAAGAGGATGGCACTGCTTCCCACATCTTATACTATTGTAGGACCTAGCATATATCTGCCTTTTTACCTCTGTGTATGGACCCTGCAATGTCACTTTGCCTTTCCATTTCACAGATCTGGGTCCCACTTTGTGCCCTCTGCTATGTTTACTGCTGGCAAACAACTGTGTAACATTGATATGTGAACATGTACATTGACATTGCTATATTTCTGAGAGGTTGCAATTACACATTTGTGAAAGTACAGACTGACTCCAGATTGATTTGTGATTCAAGGGTGTTTATTTATGTGCTAATAAGTGGAGGGGTGTGTGCAATGGGCAGGGGTGATAATGGAGGAATGCCCATGGTAGAGTCCAGTCTCTTGGTCTCACAGGTGCATTGTCCATGGGGGCATAGGAAGGAGAGCAATGGAAGTTTAAGGTGGACAGGGTGACAAAGTGGGACAGAAGGGTGACATTCAGGTGGGTCTTATTTCCTGGCAGGGGTCTTGGCAATGTTCTCTGTCTTGTTACTGAATCTCAGGGACTGTTTGCGGGGTGGTTCTCCTTCTGCAGGGGGTGGGCTGCTGGTGGCCTGTTGGTCCTGTGGTGGTACCTCCTGTCCACTAGCGCCGGCAGAGGTGGAGAGCTGTTCATCGTCCAGGCTAGTGTCAGGGCCCCGTTTGTGTGCCACTGTGTCCTTCATGGTGTTGGCCAGGTCTGCCAGCACCCCTGCAATGGTGACCAGGGTGGTGTTAATGGCCTTCAAGTCCTCCCTCATCCCAAGGTAGTGTTCCTCCTGCACCCGCTGGGTCTCCTGAAACTTGGCCAGTACTGTGCCCATGGTCTCCTGGGAATGGTGGAATGCTCCCATGATGTTGGAGAGTGCCTCGTGGAGGGTCGGTTCCCTGGGCCTGTCCTCCCCCTGTCGCACAGCAGTCCTCCCATCTTCCCTGTTGTCCTGTGCCTCTGTCCCCTGAACCCAATGCCACTGACCCCAGGTTCCTGATATTCTTGGGTTGGTGGGTTAGCCTGGGGTCCCTGTAGTGGTGGACACACTGCTGATTGACGTGTCCTGGGGACAAAGGGATGGGCCCGCTGAGTGGGTGCTTTGCTGGTGTTTTCTGAGGGGGGAGGGTCTGTGGTGCCTTATGACAATGGCAGGGGAACCGACTGTAGAGAGGTCCCTGATGGGCCGGGCTGGTCATCTTGATCCAGGCGTGCAGAGCTGCTGTCATCACTGTGGGCCTCTTCTGTAGGGGGACTGGATATGTCTGGCACCTCCTGTCCTGTGACGTTGGGTAGGGGTCCTGTTGGGATGTAAATGCATAGTTTTAGTATCTGTGTGTGCCATCTTGTGCATTAGGTGAGTTACCCTTTATTCATGTGCTTGCATTATTGTGTTTGCCCTTGTGTGGTAGTTGTTTTGGGGTCTGTATGGGTATCTGTACTGGACATGCTATGGTGATGGGGGTCCATGCATATGTGTTGCATGCAGGTCCTTGGTATTGGGATGGCTGGGTTGTGATTGTGGGGCATATGTGAGGCATTGGAGTGATGGGGGTCAGGGTGGGGGTATGTGATGGCATGCAGTGGGGTGGAGGGGATATGGTAAATAAGATATGACTTACCAGAGTCCAGTCCTCCTGCTACTCTTGCGAGGCCATCAGGATGCAGTATTGCCAAGACTTGCTCCTCCCATGTTGTTAGTTGTGGGGGAGGAGGTCGGGGTCCACCGCCAGTCCTCTGTACAGCAATCTGGTGTCTGGATACCACGGAACGCACCTTCCCCCGTAGGTCGTCCCACCTCTTCCTGATGTCATCCCATGTTCTTGGATGTTCTCCCACTGCATTGACCCTGTCGACGATTCTCCGCCATAGCTCCATCTTCCTAGCAATGGAGGTGTGCTGCACCTGTGATCCGAAAAGCTGTGGCTCTACCCGTATGATTGCCTCCACCATGACCCTGAGCTCCTCCTCAGAGAACCTGGGGTGTCTTTGAGGTGCCGTGCTGTAATGTGGGTGATGTGTGAGGTGCTGTTTGTTGTGCTGTGTGATGTGTTGTGTTTGGGTGTGTTGTGTGAGGTGCGTGGATGTTGTATGAGTGATGGTGTTGTGTGCCTGTGGATGCTGGTGTTGTGTTTGCTATTCTCTCTCAGCTTTTTCAAAAAAATATCATTTTAAGGGTTTGTGGGTAATGTGGGTGTGTGTTTTATAGTGTTGTGAGTGTGTGGGTTTGGTCTGTGTATGTTTATCAGGTGTGTGTATTTCGAATTGTCCAATGTGGCTGTGTTTTGTAAGTGTGTGTGTATTTTGAGCGCTGCGGTGTGTACCGCCAATGGATTATCGCGGTTGAAAGACTGCCACGTTGATTCGTGGGTCGTGATAGTGTGGGCGTATTCTTGTTGGCGTGACGGAGTGGGTTTTGCCATAGCCAGTTTATCACTGACCTTTGGTGTGGCGGACTTGTGTGGGTGTCCGTATTGTGGCGGATTCCGAGATTTGGGTCATAATACCTGTAGCAGATTTCAGCCGTGGCCACAGTATGTTGGAAGCCTTCAGCACGGCAGTAAGTGGGATTTACAGATCAGGTTGTAATGAGGGCCTTAGTCTCTTCAGGAGGTGTGCAGCAATTCCTACATGAAGAGTGTCACTGTCGTCCAGCCTGTTGGTAATGAGGGCTTGAGTGATGGTCCTTCTGGTGTTGATTGAGAGCCACCTAAAAATCTTACATAGTATGCAAAGGGTATGGAAGCAGGCAGAGGAGACTGAGTTTACATGTTTTGGCATAGATAACATGCTGTCCAAGATAATAATGAGGTTGTTGGCATGTTCTGTCGAGGCGAGTTCAGCAGGCCATTAAGTGTCATTCCAAGTTGAGGTGTTGTTTCTAAAGATGAGGAATTCTGTCTTGTCCATGTGGAGCTTGAGACATCTGTCCTTCATCCAGTCAGTGACATTCATTATACATCTGTGGAAGCTGGCCCTGATGGTGGAAGGGTCTGACGACAGTGAGAGGATGAGCTGGGTGTCGTAAGCGTAGGAGACGATTTTGAGTCCGTGTGTTCTGACGGTGTTGGCCAGGGGAGTCATGTTCATGCTGAAGATGGTGAAACAGATGATCTTCTTGGGTTCCAAGGTGAAAGGTGGGAGACAGATTCTCTGGGTTCTTTGGGTGAGGTATAAGGTGATCCATTTGAGGGTGTCTCCCTGGATTCTGATTTTGTGGAGTCTTTTGATCAAGATGTGGTAGGAGATGGTGTCCAAGGCAACTGACAGGTCCAGGAGGATGAGGGTTGCTGTTTCAGTGTGGTCTAGGAGGGCCCTGATGTCATTGATGGCTGCAATCAGGGCTATCTCTGTGCTGTGGCTGCCTCAGAATCCGGATTGAGAGGGGTACAGAAGGTTGTAGTGTTCCAGGTGTTCGGTGAGTTGCTGGTTGATTACCTTTTCGAGAACCTTTGCCAGAAAGGGGAGCAGGAAGATGGCCCAGAAGGTCTTTGGATCTACTGCATCAAGGGATGGTTTCTTTAGGTGTGGAAACACTTTAGTGTGTTTCCAGTATTCAGGGAAAGAGGCCGTGGTGATGAAGGCAATCAGGGCTTTATTGAGGTTGTTGCCAATCATCTTACTACCGAGGTTAAAGATGTGGTGAGGAAATGGGTCCATGGGTGCTTCCGAGTGTATGGAGTTCATGATGGAGATTCTGGTTTGAGTTGTGAGAGGATTTCAATAGGTGAGCAGGTGTTTGGGGTTTGTGTTCATGGGTGTGCGCAGGCTGATGGTGTTGGCAGTAGGGTGCTGGGGTTTGCAGTTCTTGTAAAGGGCTGAGATCTTGTTCTGGAAGACATCTGCCAGGGTGTCAGATAGTTGTTGGGAGGGGTGATATAATTCTTGGTAGCTACAGAGTTATAGAACTCCTTTACGATGGTGAAGAGCTCCTTGCTGCGGTTTGTGCTGGCTTCAAGGCTCTCTGCTAGAGCATTCTTCCTTGTTTCTCTCAGGAGGTGGTGGTACTGGTTGAGTGCTGTTTTGAAATTTGCTATGGTCTTCTGTCTTTTAACTGGTACGTCATTTCCTTTCTTGTTGCTGGCAGTTGCTTATGGAGGATTTTAACCCTTTGGTGAACCAGCTGGCTCTTCTGGCTGGTGCTTTCGGTTTGGCTGGCTTGGCAGGGGTGATTGTGTTGGGGCTTTCCGTGATCTACTGGGAGAAGTTCTTTGCAGTCTTTTCTGAGTTGTACAGATGGTATGGGAGGCGGGAGTTGAGAGAGTTTCTCCATTGGTCTTCTAATACTTTTTTCCTGTTCCTGCTTGAGAGGCTGGGAGGTGTGGTGCCAGAGGGGTAGATCCTGAGAAGCTGAAGTAGACACTGAGGTGGTCAGTCCAGTAGAGGTACGAGACGTGGTTGTATTAGACTCTGTTTCTGGTTGTAGGCTGAGTGTGTGTCCTGTGATGTGGGTGGGGTCAGTGACAAGTTGTTGGACGCCAATGTTGTTCATGCTTTCCAGGAGGTTGGTTGTGTTGGTGTCATCTGGGTCATCAAGGTGGAATGCAAGATGGCATTGCAGAAGCTGTGGCGTGGTCTCAGTGGTCAGTATGGGAGGGTGCTTCTGATGGTTCTATTTCTGTCTGTGTGAAGTTGGAAATTGAAATGCTCCATTATCCGGTTTGGGACATCTGAGAAGGTTGTGCAGCGTATGATGTCCTTGTAGATGATGGCAATTCCACCTCTGTGCTGGTTGATTCGGTCATGGTGTGTTAATACGTAGCCTTCTGGTGTGATGATGGAGATGTCTGGTGTGGAGGCGGGGTTCAGCCAGGTCTCTGTGAAGAAGATGACGTCTGGGGTGAGGGATGAGATCATGTCCCAGTTCTCCGTGGTGTGTTTACCAGGTGTGTTGAGTAGAATGCACTGGATTTGTGCCATAGCTGGCTTGGTCAGTGAGGTGGGCGCAGTCGTGTTTCCGGTGTCTCCGGCGTTGTTGGTTTCTTCACTGTTGCAAATGAAGTAGCAGTGCTGTCAGGAGAATAGTCTCGTGGTGAGTAGAGAAATGCAGCAGCAGTTGTTGTTAATGCACCAGAGTCCGGGGCTTGGAGGTCTGTGGCGTTGTAGGTGTGCGGAGTGGGAGAACCAGGGTTCCTCACACAGGGTGCGGTCCAGGCACAGATAGGTGCAAATGTCCTTTGGAGCACCCGAGGTGCACTTGCTGCATATGGCAGGAGCGGGGCTGCACTGCGGCTTCAATTAAGTATGTGTTGGGAGGAGGGAAGATTGCTGGGAGAAAGTAGGGGATCTAAACAGAAGGTGGAAAAACAGGCGGCAGGCAAGAGCAGCAAAGAGTGAAAAACAAGAGTAGCAGTGAAAGCAGAGGAAAAGCCCAGAGAAAGCAGCGAAAAAGGAGGGAAAAGGAAAGGAGAAAGCATTCAGAAAACAAAAGAAAGGAAGGAGAAAACCAGGGAAAATGAGAGAAAAGCAAGGAGAAAGCATTCAGAAAATGGGGGAAAGGAAAGAGATCAGTGAAAAAAGAGAGAAAAATAAGGAGGAAGCATTCTGAAAACAGGGAAAAGAAAGGAGAAGTCAGTGAAAAATGTGGGAAAAACAAGGAGGAAGCCTCAGAAAATAGGGGGAAAGAAAGGGAGAAGCAGTGAAAAATGAGGAAAAAGCCAGGAGTAAGCACTCAGAAATTTGGTAAGAAGCAAGAGCGATGCAGCAGCACGGAGCGAGCTGGCCTGCGATCTGATCTGGCCTGGGCAAACAACCTACTGAGCTTCTCATCTAAAAGAACTTCTACATTTTTGCAAGGCTTTCAGTCATCTACTCCATACAATAGTGACATAAAATAATAATCAGTTGTACAACATTATGTGGGTTATTGCCCAGACTCTAGGGGTCAGTTCAGCAGAAGGTCATACTCAAGTTGTAATTCGAATGGCTGAAGGCAGGGCTCCTCTTCTCTATGCTATGTTTTGAAACTCATTCAATAAGAATCTATGTTCAATTCTTTAAGAATACAAATCTTTGAAATCTCACTGAGAATGTGCAATGTCTTTGCATAGACATGTCCAGTGTACTGTTATTCAAACAACAGCTTTATTATGGTCTGTGCGCATTTCCAAAAGATGTTCTTTAATTATTGGTAAATTATAACTGCAATCTCAAGTCTTCTGCAATGTATTTTTGGTGACCATTACACTTGTGCACTCACTAATCTTAGTCAACAGTATCTCCTGCATTTAATTCTCTCTGAAAGCATGATGTTTCTGTATCATCCGTCTGCTGATAACCAGATACCTGGGTAGCTAGGTGCTGTGTAAGGATGTCAAACCAGGATATGTCTAACTGAGAGGAAGAATGAAGAACAAGGGTTTGAGAAAGATATTAAATCAAAGGCACATTGCTCATTGCCCAATGAGAAAGGTGCTATGTTTGGCATTGTTGTAAAATAAGTGTTTTCAAGATGAATCTGATGCCCAAAATTTGAATGATGGGTGAATGTTGTATAGGCAGTCTCAAATGGTTTCTGAATTATGTTTCTGGTTCACTTCGTATGTATGCTTAGGCATGGGATGGGACACTGAAACAGTTGTTTTGCAGATAGGCCTTACACCCAGAGAGAGTTATCTGGGTTCCAAAAGTAACGACTTTTGGACATACTTTTTTCTTTTTAGTCCTCATCACCCACTCATTGCTCATAGTGCTGTTTCTTCACCAGAAGAAACTTTTGTGCGTGGTTGACAGCTGTTGGCTCTGTCCCTGGCCCATGCCATCACGGCCCCGGCAGTGTTTAATGGGTAGTCATTGGACCAGGCCAAGGTTTTTGCCATTCAACATAACCTTCCATACCCTCTCATAGCTCCCAGGATCACATGCCATGGCAGCTTGGCTTACCAATTTGATGCTCATAAACAAATCCACCATGGTTGGGGGTACCACAGACTTCCACGGTTTGCAGATCTCTCTCCTTACCAATATGGTCAAGTAAAAAAACAAACCTCACCTTAGCAGTATTTGGTCTCATATCCATCTCAAGGCCCAATACAAAAAACACCAGCTGTGGTCCTACCTTGACCTGATGCCCCATGAGTTCTTTAAGAGCCATGCTTACATCCCAGTAAGATGACAATAACAGGCAGAGCATAAACATATGTGTATCATCTGCTTGCACCGCTCCAAACTTCGTGCATACAAGCTCTTGGCCAGACACTCTCGTCAACCTGTGAATGGTAAAGAAATAGTTTCACTTAAGCGGTGCAGGCTAACCACAAAGTAAAGTATGGATAAGGATACTTACCACTGTTCTCTAGTATCACCCTTGATTATCTCCTTCCAAATTGAGGACGTCTTGGGATAATGTTCATCTTTGGCATCAAGGAAGCCCTAATGCCATGTTGCCACTTCATTGTCCAGAGGTTCAGCCCTCCTACTAAGCTACTTCCACTGACCCTCAGCCTCCGCAGGACACTCCTGGGACGCTCACCATGACTGCAGCTGGTAATATTTAAATGTGTGAGCGCTACCAGTTCTGGCCAACCCAATAAATTTGCCCCCTGTCTCAGATCCACCCAAAAATTTAAACCAGCTTGTCTCAGAGGATGGCTTAGCACATCATTTAGGCATTTTGACCTGCCAGGTGAATCCCAAATTCAGGCTGAGGGTGCATAATAAGGTATGTTAGAGCATTTACTAAAATGAACCCATGTTTTTTATTCTGTAGCAAACACCTTCAGCCTTACTTTAAAAAAAAAAATGAATATCACCAAATTTGTTAAGGAAATGACTGCCCCCATAGTCAGCTACCATCACTGTATACAGTCTACCTTATAAAGAGTGACCAGGTTCCATGGCTAGCATGTAAAAATGTTTAAATTGGAAGGCATGACCATATATCTCAAAATCTGATAGAGCCTGATTCCTTTAGACACCCATAAAGGATACTGCTTTTCCTCTGAAGTAAGCAGATTAGCCTGTTCAAGAACATAAGAGGTACACAATTAAACAACAAAGTAACTTTAAGGAGGATTGTCATTTTTACCAACTTGACTCTGCCATAAATCATTAATGACAAAGTATTCCATTTCCTCAGGAGCTTTTCGACTTCATGGCTAATTGTTTCCATATTTACCCTAATGACCTCTTCAAATGTATGGACAATTTGCACCCCCAAGTACCTTATCTGTGACTTTGCACGCTGAATATTATCTCCTGTATTCCATGCCATAGCCTTAATTTGGTCTTTGTTGGCCAGATACCCTGATATCTTGCCAAACTCTTCGGCCAGCTCTATTACTCTAGATAACATATACTCAGGGTTACTGGTATATAGGAGCAGGCCATCTGTATATAAGGCAAATTTGACATCCAGCCTCCCTGCCCAAAATTAAATTTTAGTAGAGTCTGATCTTAACTGTTGGGTGAATGTCTCTATATAGATGTTGAAAAGGAGTGGTGCGAGAGGGCACCCTTGCCTGATGCAACTCGTTACTTGGAAATTATCCAATAACTCATCAGGTATCAGGACTTTAGCAGTTGGGACATCATATAAACCCTATTTTGCTCTAATCATATTAGGATTAATACTAAAGCTTCTCAGAACCTCCCAAAGGTAGACCCAGTTGACCCTATCAAAGGCATTGGCATCATCTATTGCTAAGGCACATGCAAGGTCAATAGAGCCAACCAACAGGTGAGTGTGTTTGTTCAGCTGCTAGCCCGGGACAAACCCTCTTTGGTCCGGGTGCACAATACTCCCAATTACCACTGACATTTTACTGGCCAGTATCCCTGCAAAAATCTTATAATTTATATGTAGCAGTGAAACCGGCCAATATGATTCCACCCTATAAATGATCTTGCCCAGGTTTCAAGACCAAGACTATTGTGACCTCTGACCATGAGGGTGGAGGCTTCTCTCCTTTGAGATAAATTGCATTAAACAACACCTTTAGTACCTGTATTACTTCCTTGAGAATCACCATCTGGGCCTGCAGCCTTACCCCCTTTTATTTTCTTAATCTGAGACCATATTTCTTCTTTTTGATTTCTAAGTCTAGAGATTCAACCTGCACCTCATTAAGTTTTGGCATGTTCCTGCCAGCTAACCAGTTCTTGATGACCTCAATCTCCAGACAAATATCGTCCTTGTATAGCTTACTCATGTAACTCTGAAACTCCTCCTTAATCTCTCTTCTCGTAATAAAAAGCTACCCTGAATTAGACCCCACTAACTAATGTATAGCATTGCTAGAGCTATCAGATCTTGTTTTCCAATCTAGGATAGTGCTGCAGTGTTTGCCACATGCAAAATGCTGTAACTTACTGGTCCTCCATCTGTCCTGACTGTGCCTAGCCATTCTTCCCTTTGTACACTGCTTGCATCTCCTTGAGCTCTAATTTTAGACTGTGTTGCCGACTTGTCTCCCTCATTGAAGCGCCTTGAGCCTCTAGCTCTTTCTTTACTATTTTTGCCAGAAGAATTTCACCATATTTTCCCATCTCCCATCTGCTCCTTATCATTACACTAGTGATACACCCCCTTAAATAGGCCTTGTAAGCATCCCAAGCGATGGACCGCCTAGAACTTCCAGAATTCATTACAAAAAACTCAGCTGTCTTCTCTGTCAGTTCTCATCAAATCCAATTTTCTAACAGTATGACCATATTTAGCATCCATCTCCTACTGCGTGGTATCTCTGGGTCATTTAATTTTGGGCATATAGGGGAATAGTCCAATATAATAGCTGGAAGATGGTCTACTGACTCCACAACATTATTCAAAGAATGATCCTAAAAAAACTAGTCAGTCCTAGAATGGAGCCCATACATTTTACTATAAAACGTGAACCCCTGAGAGGGTTCTGATTTCCGACTCCAGATGTCTACTGAATCCAGATCCCTCATGATGTCTCATAACTTGCATGACATCTTAGGGTGTTTGCATAACTCTCTTTTGAGCTTCTGTCTAAATCTTTATTCACAACAATGTGAAATCTCCTCCGACTATTGTAGGGGTAGGTATTTCTAGCAGGTGATTTTCCAACTTTTCCATTGATGCCAAGTCTTCACAGTTTGGACCATAATATGTTGCACAGGACAGCAGCATGCCACCAAATCTCAGAATGGCTACAATCCATCTACCCAAACTGTCAGAGTCCTGTTTTTCTAACTTTATCCCCAGTTCTATCTGAAAATGATGGTAACTTTTATCTGTACTGCCCCATTGCTCAGAGCACTCCACCTCCTGCACCCATCTAAGCTTACCAAAATAGGCTCTATACACGTGTCTCTTTAGAAGGGCCTCTAGCAGAATTATAATATATGCTCCACTGTGCCTCAGATATTCTGCAACCTGGCCTTGCTTCTGTTTAGATCTCAGGCCGTTGAGTTTCCAGTGATTATTTTAACCCTGGGCTGCCCACTATCAAGTTGCCCACTTGCTCCTCCCATAGCATCTCCTAAATCACACTCTCCCACCTGCACAATGTACACCCCTCCACTGAGCTCTTAATACTCCTAATATGACTACTTTGTGCTCCAAGGCCATATTTATGTATTTGTTCCTCTATGCTCCCCCTCCTCCAATGTGCTCTCATGCCTCCCCCACCCTCCTGGCGTCTCATTTGCCATTTGAGAACTCACACCTGGGGAATGGCTAAGTTTTCCTAAAGTCTGCATTTTATTTTTCCCACTAGCACCCGTAATAACACACCACCAAAAACAAAGGAAAGAGAAAAACCAATAAATAAAACCCCAAAGGTGGTAATTCTAACTGACTCCTTCCATCCACACCATTAATGCATCTACCTCCCCAGGGTCATGGATATTATACATGTTGCTTTCCCACATAATCTGCAACATTGCAGGGAACCTCAACTGGACCTTGGCTCCTGGCTTTTGCAGCTTGTCAATCCTGCCCCCACTGTTGTTGCAATTTCCTCTTGCTGATATCAGACCTCACTTGTTAATTGAACTCTCAATAGGTCAAGCCCTTTAACTTTAACACACAGGTCAAAACCAGCTCCTTGACAGAATAAGTGAGAAAATGAATGAGCTTTCCTGAGACACTTTCTGTCGGCATTAAGCATGAAGGGGTGCCTATGAACAGGTTAGATCTCTCTTACGAGGACTTTGACTGGTCTATCCTGCAGGACCTCTTCCTTTAGCAATTCTATTACAAAAGCCTTAACATAACATATTTATCTTCCACCCCCTCCGGAATATGTAAAAACATTGTGTTACTTTGCTTAGAGTGGTTTTCCAACCTCTCAATGTCATCCATCAGGTTATTGTTCTGGTGGTCACTTCTCCTGCGAGTTTGTGTGCATCTCCATGCACAGTTTCTCCAACCTGGCCTCTAAGGCCATAATACGATCTGCTAAATCGTCAAGCTGTTGCTCCAAATCTGTGCATTTATCTCATCTGATGTGCCTCTGATACCTCAAATCTTTTCATTATATCCACTCTGAGGCTCACCAAAATGTCCTCAAGAGACTTGTGTGCACTTCCTCCAGCACCTTGAAGGGGTTGAAAGGCCTCCTGACCTGTTGCTGGTCCACTGCTTGAGTCATTGACCATACCAGCGGAGTTATTCACACATAACCCAGCATCAGAGCTAAGCGTTGGCCTGTTGCCGCTATCTCTCAGAAAATCCCCCTCCTCTCTTCTCTCTGCTAAGGCTGCAAACCAATTACAAATGAGTGTAGGTGCTAGATTACTCCTCAATGTACTGGTCTAGCCCTGTAGGCAAAGTTCCTGCTCCTGATTAGCCCTAGACTACTCCATTAACTTAAAAAAAGGAATTAAGAGGTGGTTTTGGCTTTCTGGCACTTGCCTTAACCTTTTCTGCCTCTATGCACTAATTAGCTCTTCCTATGCCCGCAGTTGAATATTTCACTAAGCCGGCAGCAGAGAGCTTGGGATCCAAGCACTCCAACACTGAGGAGCTCCGTGAAAAGTTTGATGTTAATATGTATCTATGTCTTCCTGCTACCTGGGGATAATTTATAACTTTCCCTCCTTGCAGCAGCTTGGCAGGCCTATTACCATCCTTGATGGGTCAAGCCACCAACCAGTTTGAAACAAATAGCTGGGGGGCTGGCACCTGTTCGGCAGACATTGACGTCTGTTTTTCACTGCTCCTGCATCCTGGCACCTACACTGCCTTCACTGCCTAGGCAACCTCTCCATCCTCCCTGTGACTAGGCTCCTGCACACCACAGTGTCTGCCTGTGTCAATCCAACACTGGACCTGGGCTAAAGAAGCGCATCCGTACTGCAGCAATGCCAATGCCTTACACCAATCGGATTCCCTGTAGTACGCCCTGTCCAGCATCATCAGCAGCAGCCGAGTATCGTAGCGCCAGTCCACCAGGTGGATACATTTTCCCAAAATAGATTTTGAACTTTCAGGAGGAGGCTGAGGGGAGGTGGTTCAAACCACCCCACACTACGTCAGTACCATACACCACATCTCATATTCCATCCTCCAGGCTCGAAGCTCCTCCAATTGGCGTCAGCCCACCGCTATGTTCCTTCCAGGTCAAGATTGGGACATACTGAGTGAGATTGTGTAGCATACATTGGCATGGCTGTAGGGAACATTTACAAGCATGTGAGAGTGGCCACTACATATTATGCCTGTTTTAACACACCTCTAGAGATAACCAATATGCCAGTATTAAATTTAAAGCACTGACGTTCGTGAAGAATGACTATGGTAGAGAATTTCTGTTCTGTTTAACTTTAAATACATCTTAAAATTTGACATCTTTTGTTAAAATGGTCAGAAAAAAATTGCAAAAATAATATAAAACTAATAGGGGAAGCAATTCTAAATTTTGTGAAATTCGTTAATGATTTTGAAGGCTCTTTTTGGTGACAGTGTGTTTCAGCATTATTGCCCCAATGAGAATTTTATTCTTCTAATAAATGTCTCGCCTTACAGAAGTGTAATCATTTAGAAAATGATAACCAGAATACCAGGACTTTGGGGTAAATGCCGCAGTACTTTGGAACTCTTGCCACTGTATCTCTGCCCTGAAATAAAGAACCTTGTTTTTCAAAGCAAAGTGGGACTTGCTTGTCGCTCTTCTGAGTGAGTTTTGAGTTGCCTCATTTACAATAAGTTAGATTTCAAATAGTGCAATTAACTTAGGGCTATATGCACAAAGCACATTTACCATTACACACCCTGTGATTTGCAGAATCACACCATTTGCGATCGCAAAAGAGCTTTTCTTAATTTGCAAATGCCCTTTCACAGGTCAGAAAAGTATTACTCCCACTCATAAAAGGACTTTCTATATTGCAAAAAGGAGGGGATGGGAAAGGAGCACCCCCCTCCTATTTCTGATTTGAAAAGGAACATAGAAAATGTTTGTGACCACAAACAGATTAGTTTCTCACATCTGAGTTTGGGTGGTAACCGATTCGCAAAATAGAAGGTGTTGGTTGGATTATTTCCTGCTTCCCCAATGTCCAAAAATACTATTTGTTTGTTAAAAAGCACTTCTGCTTTTAATGGACACAAGCTGAGTTATCCCTTTATCCCAGTACTGGCAACCAGTAACAAGAGGTTATAATAATTAATATTAGTAATGCCATTTTGAAACCCTCTGCAATGGACCTATTAATATGTAGGTTGCATTGAAAATTGCATTCCCATAAGAAAACCAGTCAGTTTGCAAATTTCACATCACTGGTTTGCAACTGTAGATGACAAATTTGGCCTTTAGTGTTTTGATGTGATATCTTTAAACTTTTGGTTACAGGTTTCTTTTTTTTCCCCCACAATGAGAAGATCATGGAAGACCAAAAACTGTGGTTATGTGATTGTGATATACTGGGCCAAAGGCAGGAGTTAATGCTGACTGCGATGGAGTGCAGGTCGTATAAGAGGGACCGGGTTCATTCCAGTGGAAAGTTTACTTTTTGACTTAGAAACTTTTATAGGGAAAAGGTGGTTGTTGAGGAGTCTGCGGCGCAAACTGCAAGCTTATCCAAAGCAGGGCTAAAAAATGTTGTGTTGCTGAAGAGCGGGGTCCCAGTGCAGTCAGAAATGAAGGTAGGAAAGCACTGAGCAGGTGAAGTCTGTGCCTAAGAAGGCCTCAATGTCGATGGATTACTGCTAGGCATCAGTCCAGCCCTTCATGTTGGGGCTTAGAAACTTTTCTGGAAGTCAGATCTTTTTCAGCGAGGCAAACCAATGAGCTGAGTATGACTGGTCATTTAAAGATGACTGCAATCCCAGTCTCTATGAGCTCCCCAGGACAAAAATTGGCTAAACGTTTCTATATTCCATTTCTTGGACGGGGGGATACACCTTGACACAAGAAGCTGGGGGGGGGGCACCAATTGGTGGTTAAGACTCACTCAACAGAAGCCAGCAGCAGGGTCATGACAGAACAGGTGGTGGTCAACAGGGCAGTTGCAGGGATAAAGCCTCTGGAAGAGTGTTCTGTCCTTGTAGCTCACACTGACTCTTGGAGTCACTTCTGGCATCCTTGCTTCAAAACAAGTAGTTCCAGTCTTCCTTCAGGTTCTCAAGACAGCAGTCCTTCTTCTGATTCCTCACAGGTTCAGGAGTGTTCTGAGAAGAGGTCTGTGAAGTCCAATTTTATGCCCAGTGCCAGCCTGTGGGTGGAGGGAAAGCATTTGTTCACTTGTTAAACAAGTTGCAGTCACATCCTCCCCTCCAGCTGGGCTTAGTGCCAGTCTGACTAGAAAGGGAAGACAAGCCTAGGTGTGAGTTTCACCTGTCAGTGAGGAAGTAGGTATCATTTGAAGCTCAGGAAGGGGATGGAAATAGCCCCAATGCCATCCTGCTTGAGGAAGAAAAACATCAATCTACACCCAAGCTCTTTGTCCACTGTGAGAGCACTACACATCTTACCATAGGGCGACATCAGGGGTCAGGTGCCAGCTGGACACTTGCCTTTTGATTTTGGGCAGGTAAATTACACCTTTCTAAAGTGTTAATTTCCAAAAAGTAATATGCAATCAACATTTACCATTATATTTGATTTAAAATTATTATTAAATGGGGTCCTTGAGCCACCAGCTACTGCCAAACTGAATTTAGCACTTTTTTAAATGTAATAGTATAAACTAGTGTTAAATTATTGGCGAGCCAGCCTTGACACAGGGGGAAATTACTTTGGAGATTTTTAACTGGCAGGACATGTAAAACTTTAAATTAATTTTAAATAAATACCATGAACCCTGCCCTATAGGCTTCTAATGCTTACACTCTAGAGGTGAATTTTAAATATTGCAAAGGAAGGTTTAGGGCCGTCAAAAGATTTATTTAGCCAAGTTGAAAAGGTAGTTTGAACCTGCACACCAAGGCTGGAGTGGCAAGCCAGGAGACATGTTTTACATTGCTACTTTAATGGGTGGCTCTATGAGGGCTGCAGCCCACTAGCAGTATTTAATTTATAGGCCCTGGGTACATGTAGTACCATATACTAGTGACTTATAAATAAATTAAATATGCCAATTAGATATATGCCAACTTTTACCATGTTTAGAAAGGAGGGCACAAGCACTTTACTACTGGTTAGCAGAAGCCCTATGGCCAACAAAAACATGCTCAGCAAAATAATTCAAAAATCTCAAGGAATACCATGCAAAAGATGGTAGTTTCCTAAACTAATGTATAGACTACTCGAAGCAGTTTTGAGGATTTTGTTTTGTTAGTGGATTGGCAGCTGTTATTGCTGGTAGTACTGCATCTGCAGGTAGGATATGTTGTACATAGGTGTTTCATCGTGAGAGGACTTTGGGATTAGGAGTTTTAAAAATAGTATTATAGTATCTTGAAGCAAGGATTAGAGTTTAGAGTGATCTGTGTTCTATCAGAATTGTGGTTACTTCACTTTGAGTACACGACACAGCTCTCTGTCTTGTCAACTTCAAAGTGCCTATGAGACATTCTCTGTGTGTCATCTCATAGCGTACTGAGATAGTAAGATTCCCCCCACCAAATAGAAGTGTTCCTATTCATACTGTGTGTACCATGCTACAATTAACAGTTCAGAGTCCTTTCCACCTATATGAGTGTTTCTGTTCATACCTATAAATAAAATATAATATTGCCCCCACTGAACAATAGCATGTTTTGAAGTCTGGGCCCAGAAGGGGCCATGGGAGTAGTTTTTTTTTCTTTCTTCTAGTGACTGCAGGTCATCACTACCTTTGGGGTATTGAGCTTCATCCCAGTTGGTTCAGCATCCTACTAACATTCAAGGCTGGATTGGGACCCAAACGCAGCCCAGGCATACATGTTCTAACCATCCACAGCCACTTCCTTTCTCTTCATTCATATTAATTCTTTCAACATATCTCTCTTTCTCTCTCACTCGCTCTCTCCTCTCTCTCTCTCTCTCTCTCTCTCTCTCACTCCAGCTCTTTCTCTTTCTGCTCATGTTTTGCCTACTCCCACAAACCCTCGGGAGCTGGACTGTGACCACCCACCATCAAAAATAGATCGCCAATGGCTCCAGCCGCCACTGAAATGCCTGATGTGATAAATGAACAGCTAATATGTAATGCTGGAAATGTGTGTGTGAGACTGACATTTTAAATATATACTATCATATCCCTAGATGGAGTGAGTGAGAGAAAATATTAAAGTCCATATGTCGCTATAATCTTACTCAAGGCACTGATCAGCAGGAGTGCATGTAAAGGTGGCTGACTACTCTAGTGGGTCACACAACAATGCTCACTGTAATAACCTTCTAATCTTGACACTTGCCCTTCTCATTTTCCTATATCCTTTTTGAGGAAATGCTTTATGTATATCTTTGCATGAATGGGGAATGAAATGACTGGCACTTCTGCCTTGTATTTTTGCACGTGGGTAATCGCTGAGCTTGGAAGAGCGTAAGGGCTAGATATATGACCACTATGGACTGTGACTTGCAATTTGCAAATTTTAGTGCTTTGCTAATTGAGAGTCAAAATCCCTAATGTACAACAGTGCCTTCAACACTGTGATGAGCACATGGGTTGCAAGGGACCTGCCTTATCAATATTCATGAGGCTGGTTGCATTGCGACGTATTGTGAATGACTACAATCACAGGGATGGTGGCCTGCTAGGGTCAGTAGACCCCGCTGCCTGAGATTGCTTTTTAAATAAAGCATTTTTTTTTTAAATTAAGCCAATGTTCGTTATAGAAAAACAGGATGAATTAAAAAAAAAAGAAAAGCTTCCTTTTTATTTTTTCAGCGCAGGCAGTGATCCGTGGGACTACTGCCTGCTCTGAAAAAATGTTGGTGCCCTCATTCACAAAGGAGAATTTTGTTTTGATTGTTTTGTGACTGCATTCCTGTTCGCAAAACAATCATACATCCCCCCACAACTTCGCTATTAGGAAGAAACACCCTTGGCACGCCCCTTCCTAAAAGCAAGTTGCAATACCTATTTTGTAAGTCGTAAGGCCATTTAGCAGTCGCAAATAGCAAATTTTGATGTTTGTGACCGGTAAACAGCTTTGTATATCTGGCCCTTAGTCTACCAATACTCACTTTCTATGAATACTTGTAGGCCTAAGGAGAATAAGTTGGTGCTATTCGTCTTTTCACACTTTATGTTGCCTCAAATATTTTGTTCATGGCATTTCTGTTTTTTACTCCTGTGAAACGACACAACCTTTTGTAAAATATATGGGACTAACTATGATTATCCTTATAACATTTTATATAATGTTCCCCAATAAATGCCTTCATTTAAGAACGCTTGTACCTATTTATTAATTTTAAGTATGTGCCAAAGTGTTTATTCTTGTAAACACTGCCAAGACGCTTTCACATCAAGTCCTCCTTTCCTGCTTTGTGATTTGTTTGATTGATGTTAATCCCTGCCAAGTACTATCAAATCCCTCCATCCAGTCTGTTCAAACACCAAACTTCCTGCCTTTAACCACAATCCTATTTGTGTAGACACTGCATCAAGCCTCCCGAGCTTTCCAGGAGATCAAAAAATCCCTTTTAATCACAACTGTTCATGGCCAGGTCCGCACTTTTGTCTACAGATTGTAGCAATATTATTTGTACGTTTATCCATCAATCAGACAAACAACCATTACATTTGAATCAGATAAAACAACGTGGTCACGTCAGTTTTTTTTTAATCGGTGTATCCCTCCTGCCTCTTATTTTCTTATTCCTTTAAAAAAAATGAATGCATGTAAGAAGAATGCATGTTAGACTCTCATAAATTCATGTATATGCTTCACGAATACACATTGTTTCACTGTTCTCCATTGCAGCATTTTAACTTTGCGTAAAATTACATCAACAACTGTTCATGCCATTTATTATCTATTTGCCAATTATATCTCTCCTAGAGAGACACTAGGTGAATAACTGGATTATAAATCGAGAAACTACTGCTATGACATAACACTGGGTTATAGGACCCCAGTAAAAGGAACTCCAGTATGCCCTGGCTGAAATCAGATAGCATGTCAGAGCAGCTCTGAAGGGAAGGCCTCTGAAGTGGAGGGACGAGAAGGTAGAAATATTTGTGGGTGTCAGGACACCAAGCATTTTTTTTTTTTCTTTATTTGGAGAAGGAGGAATGTTATGTAATGTATGGCTCCCCTATTATTGTGTATCAGTTGAGATCATAGGCAAATCATTTATTTGGGGGGTGTAATACCTAACATACTATTATAGATGGTTAGTCAGTGAGTAATGGAGATGTTTTTAACCCCAGGGGACTGAGTGACATCATAGAGGACTCAAACTTTGTACTTTTTTGCCTTTTTGTCTATTTTCCACTCAGAGCCTCTTGGTGTAAAACATCCCCATTAGTCACTGTTACCCATCTATGATTCTACATGTTGTCTCATTGGGCAGGGTGAGCAAGCAGGTGCTCATGGTGCATAAGAATTAGGAGGTAGCTTGCTAGTCGGATTGTAAAGCAACAATTGTGCATTGATTGGACAATGCTGGTGTGGAAGCCTTACTTCAGTCACGTTTCTCATATGGTCAATTCCTTTTCCTGTATTATTCATGTGTTTGTGCAGATATTGGTAAATCACATTGCAAACTACAATGCATTTCTTCACAACCTTTTTGATGACTTCTCACTATATTTAGGGAAGTCTTTTCAGCCCTCCCTTTCTAATCTAACAAAATGAATATTAGAAAACTATTGTGACAGGGATGGCCAAGTGATTCTCAAACAGGGCAATGTACCTCAAAAGTATGATCACAAAACCCTGGGGCACATTTACTAAACTTTCACACAATGCAAGGCAGCAAGCAAAGTTGAAGAAAGAGAGGGAGAAGAAATGCTTCATATTTACAAGGATATGGAGCATTTCTGCTCTCTCCTTGCACTGGTGCACATTGTGCAGACCCAGCGCCAGTGAGGACACCTTTGCACAATACTGCAAAGGTGCCTGTGTTACAAGTGGGATTGTTTTTGTGCAAGAAGGGATACCTTTGTGCACAAAAAAATCCTCAGTGGCATTTTCCTCTTTATGTGTGCTGCAGAATGCAGCACTAATGGAAAGAGGAGATAACATCGAGAAATAAAGATATTTGTTTCTAGTTATGCCTCACTTGGGAAAGCATAGCATTTTGACAATTTTCCAGTTTTATATGTTTTTTAAGTCTGGGAATGCACCAAAATGTATGGGTGGATGCATCTAAGAAATGCTTCCCAAGTTTAAATGCAATGTAACGCTGCACAAGCAGCTGCCTTGCACTACATTGTTTTGCAAAGCCACTCAAATCAGGCCGTGCATGGCTTTGTGAATACTACTGAAGCCTTTGCCTCATGTGGCACAAGGATAACGCAAAAGCTTCATAAATAATGGTCCCTGTGCTTTGATCAGATAAACCTACCCAAAAAGCTTGGCTTCTTTCCAACCTCTATTCTGACTATTACACTTCAACTACAGTAGAATACTTCTTCTAATTTCACCTATAAACAGGGGCTAGATTACACAATGTGCGTCAGTTCTTACACACAATATAAGCATGCACATTTTAAACATCCTCGTTTTATCACATTTAGATTAAACATTACAAATAACAAAAGTCTAAGGATTTATACTTATTAACAGCAATATAGCACTGAAGGCATGAAGGCGTTTCGTATTTCAGCTGGGAGTCAGGTTAGTACACCATTGTCAATTGTATGCACAATAGTTGTGTAGAGCTTTATGTGCTGGACAGGATACAGGCAGTGAAATGAGACATAGTGTTTCATCGACCAATAGAAGTCTTAATGCAAATGTCTACATTTATAAATATTAGTTTCTGTAGAGGAATCCATCGTCCTACTATGTTCTATTTCCTATTATGTTCAATTTTAGCTTTGCAAATCCTGCTTCAGCAGCAAATATCCTGTTTAAACATACTTCCACTTTTATTCAAAATTAACTGACCTACCACTCTAGTAAATCCATTGTCTTTATGCACAGCTGCTATACAGGTGTCGAGAGAACATATAGAGTGTTGAAGAAAAAGAAATATGTTTACACTTACACCTCAAATATAATTCGTAAATTTAGGGATCATTTTCCCTTCAGTCAGGGTAGACCAGCATATTCCCAATGTGCATAAAATGTTAATACAGTAAGCTTTCATAGGAACATGTTAGTTAAACCATATTCACAGTTTATAATTAATCAAAGTGGAAAAATATTGGTAAGAGTACAGGGTTAGTATAAATAAAAGCTTCACTAGGTTTCAAATATGAAATAGTTTCTGTTAGAGCTTAACCAAAGGTTAGAGCCTCCGTCAATTCACACCAAGGCTACACCACTTGTTCAGCTTCTACCAGCATCTGCCAATACAAAGAAAATCTACAAAGAGGCCAAGGAAAATGTCCCTAATGCTTTCCTGGAGTACATCTGCCTCTGAACAGCCCTTGTTGTACCTTAATTCTTTTTTGATTGTAGGGCATGCCGTAACAGTATGGCCAACCTCGGCCTGGAGGTTATTAAACACTCTTGCAGTTCTTGCATTTATATCGAGATAAGCCACACTGTTGAACCAATACACAAAGCCTGGTGAATTTTGCAGCACAAGCAATGTCTTATTAGCATGAATGATTATGGTTTCTATGCATTTTCGTTATGGTTAGATCATTTATTTACGAGCCTGAGTAGGATTACGAGCCTGAGTCTACATGATTAATAATGTTATTTATTGGTCCATATACATGAATTGGGTCTGATTCACAAAGGTAAACTTAGACCAAAAGCCTAAGTTTACACCAAAGGGCTCAGTTTAGACTTAAAGTCTAAATTTACTCATAGTAAAGTTAGACTTTTGGACTAAGTTTAGATGTCTGCTGTAAGTTTAGACCAAAAGTCTAAACTTGGACCAAAAGTCTATCTTTACACATAGCAAAGTTAGACATTTGGTCTAAGTTTATATTTTTGGTTTACGTTTATACTTTTCGTCTAAGTTTTCCTTTGTGAATTGGGCCCCTTCTTTGCAAGATCAAAATTTGGGATGTGTAACCCACTCAACTATAGTCTTAGTTGAGATAAAATATATTCAGCTCATTAAATATTGAGAGTTAAACAATAACTTATGCACAGGCACTTCTTCTGCCGCACTGGGCACTATTCTTTAGGAGACGTAGTGTGTTAGCTATGGCTTTTGCTTCGGGGGGGTATAAGAATGATAAAGAAGTGCACACATTTTTGTAAGATGGATTCATGGGATGTGTAATCCACTCGGTGATAGTTCGGGCCTAGAATTGATAAGACATTCAGCTTGTTGTAAAGTTGAGAGTTAAACAACTTATGCACAGGCATCCCTGTTCAGGTTTAACGTTGCCTCCGCAACATTCATAACAAGGCACATAAATTGATAGATATAGGCTTCTGTTGGGGATATATTAATGACTGTACTTATAAGCATTTCAAAATATATATTGCTTAGCCAATTTTATACAACATTTTGCTTTAATAACATTTGATAACAACATATAAAGGAGTGTTTAATTGTGAAGTGCTATACTAATGTGCATGCTTGTGTTTAGATGATTACGTTTTTATATTTTGTTACCACAAACCACTCCAGTTTAGGAAACAGAGCACCATCAGCTGCATCATTGACTTTGGGCCTGATTTAGAGTTTGGTGGGCGGGGTTACTCCGTTACAAATGTGACAGCCATCCCGTCCACCATATCACCACTCCACTTTATCCTAAGGAAATCATAATATGGCGGATGGGATATGTGTCACTTGTGCCAAATTCTAAATCAGGCCCTTAGTTATGTGTCTAGTACAAGATGGCAACATTATGAAAAAAGTGATTTTTATTTACATACTGTCAAGTTAATTTGAGCATTTTTGTGATTTCATAATAGTAGGAGATTGTGCCTTGAAGAAGGGTATTTGATATGTCTGAAACGCATTGGGGAATTAAAGTAATTGATTAAATTTTTTTACAATTAATTTGGAATTGCTTCAAAGAATACTTTATGTTGAGTGGAAAACCAAGTTAATTAGTTAATTAGAAAAGATTGAGCCATTGTTTATGTTAAAGAATTATTGATTTTTTTGAAAAAACTTAACATTGAAGAGAATCCATTCCCATTTCGCTAAGTCTCCTGCTCACCATCTTATTCCTGTTGTGCATGGTTAGCTATGGATTCAGAGAGGTGTGGAACAGGTCATTGCTCACACTGTATCTGGAATTCAGGTTAGTGCATTATGAAAGGACTGCACCAGGAGTAATGGAGATCACTCCCTTGGGAATCGAGGTCAGAGGTTGGACACAGATGTAATATAAATTTTAGTGTTGACCCTTGTGTCATAGTGATCATCTATATGATACAGTTTATGCATTATGTTAATCGAAGTACTTTAGTCTGATTGTAAAGTGATTGTAAAATGATGTACTGAAAAGCCATATTAGTGTGCATTCAATACAGACTAGCTATCAAAACCAGTGTAGAATAAAGATCAAATTACATGTTTGAAGAATTAATCGCTCCAATATTTTGGAGTGTAAACTAATAGTCTGCATTCAAATGATATTACATTTCTAGTGAAAAGTGTTTAAAATTATGTGCAAAAATAGAGAAATGTAGTTCTGTGCCATATTAATATAAATGAATTAACAGAGTTCTTCCATGTAAAAGTTGCTGTAACATGAACGCTAATGAAAGTTTATTAATGCAGAATTTGTAATTTGCGTATTATAAATGTTTTATTTGCATGATCCAATGTGATGTTTTAATTCATCTGCATTAGCCTAAGCGAGGACTGTTAGATCCTGTATTCATAACTGTGTAGAAAAGGACTGGTCACCTTGCTAATGTGGACCTTTCTTTTAGATTTCATTCTCATGAGAATGCTAGTTTGGTAAGAGATGTCTGTTGTACTACACATAGTTAGCTTGGGAAGTCATCCCTGAGGGCAGAACATTTAGGGCTCTGGACTGAAAACGTATACAATTGTTGCAATCTTGCATGGAAGAGTACAGATGGACACCATTGTCATGACAAACCTGAGAATCCTCACCAATGTTTCAGTTTGAGTTGCATGATCATTTTCCATTGGATGCTACACCTTCAATGCCATGTGATAATGATGGGCTGATGAACCATTTTGCCCTATGAACTTTGATATACCGCTTACAGATGATCTGGGATCAGAGTCCCACCCAGACCCTGCAGAGCTGACTTCTTTGAACTCCATTATTGTATGCTGAAACCCTTGGACTCTGAGAGGTATTGTCCTCTCTACCCTTGCCCCTATGAAATGCTTTGCTAAGACTTAGAGATGTTTACCTTGATAAAAAGAAGACTCTTGGCCGAGCATCTGAAATGCTGATGCCTTCCCTTTTTACTTATCTATTTCCCACTTTAGTTAGCGATTTGCTGCCCAAGATTTCATTTTTCCAAATTCTTTTGACCCTTTTTGTCTTTTGCCTGCATGTGTTCCGCCCAGCACATGTTAATCCCAGAGTGGCTAATCTGTAGGGATTTCCCTGTCCAAACTAGGTAAACCTAGATGATTCATTCTGCCTTCATGCTTATTAAAACTGAGCAGTGCTTGTTTTCTTTACAACAGGTAATTCTATTGATGCTCTGTATCATATTTGTGGAGTGCCTAGTTCTTCTGATGTTAGTTCCCCTACATTTATTTCATCACCTTGGTCAACCCTTGGTGATATTGTATCTTTATCACTTTGTACTGAGAATTGTATATGTGACTTTGAGTTTAAGCTTGTAATAAAACACCTTAACTTTACTTCCAACTGCATTTTTGCTTGTATAGCCACATTGGTCACACACTGTAATTGTATTGGTTTGTGTTGAAATTAAATTATTTGATCTCCACAACGTTATGCTGGGCCCGAAGATTAATTGACCTTGTTATGCATTTATTCTTGTGAAGGAAGAAATGTGTCACCAAATCTATGGGGAAACTGGAGATCACCATTGCATTTCTGGGGGCTGGAAAGAAAGTAGACCACCACATTAGACATTGCAACATGGCATGAAATGGTGGCAGTCACATAGGTTGTACACATGTATACCCAGCCATTTCAACTTTCACTGCTGAGCCTTAAATCTACATGAAAATACATGATTATGGCAGCAAAGTAATACTGGTTAATGAGTTGATGTACAAATGCAGAGATGAAGGATCTAGCTCTATTAGACCATGCCTGTATTACCAATTTTCCAACTTCAAGGGGATGTGAGAACCTAGGCAGGGCTGGTGGTGTTTGTGAGGAAATGCCCAAATGCCTCCTAGTGAATGGACAGAGTAAATTCTAGATGCCTTCACTTCACAGTTTTTACCTGGCTGGTGCCTGAGCAAATATCATGAAAACTGATCTCTTTGCTTAATTTTGCTCTCGTCCTGAATCCTGCCTTGTGTACAATGTACTGCAATGAATCCTTACATTCTTATGCATTGTAAATGTCCATATGAAAATCATTATGCCACCTTTCCAAGCATTGTCCTACTATGGACAACTACAAAACAGAAAATTAAATAGATAGTTATTTTGGCATAAATATAGAAGTCATGGCCAATAGCTCACTAATATTACCCTTTAAATGACTTGCTTCACCCAGTAGAAAGTTACATCTGCCTAAATAATGGAGTTCCTAAGGCTTCAAGTTTGTCTCCATCTTTTTTTCTCGAATCAGCTGATTCAATAGAACCACATAGATTCAACATCTTGCAAAATCAGTATGAGTGCACCTGTGGAACTTCCCTCCTGTGGCTCAAAAGTGCAAAATACTGTATACCAAGAGATGCAGTTGTGTTCCTGGAAAGCAGTAAGTGTTTACCCCTGTGCACCTAAACTCCTATGTATCAATGATGTAGAAGGTTCTGTGGACAGAGGGAGCTGTTTATGGAACTGGATCTTTTTCTGAGCACTGGAAACAGGAGCTATTGGAAAATTCATCCAAATGAAACCACAGACTGTGGTCTGAAGAACCAGTCTTAATGATTTGGAAACTTTTACATGAAGGAAGTAGCGCTACAGAAAGTGTTTAGAAAGGATGTGACTTAAAACATTAACAAACCTGGACAAGGTGATGAGTCTGTACAAAAATACATGGCTGCGGGGAATTACTTTTATCATTTTTCCTTCCTCTCTATGACCTTTTTGATAGGAATTCAGACGCTGTTGCGTGGCCTTCCAGCAAACATCTTTGAAAAGAGGAAAATTAATGTGTCCTTGTGTAATATAACTGGTGCTCCTGTAAAGTGCTACAATGCCTTTAGATTGAGTTTGCACTGCCCTTCAGTAGGAGTATGCGCCATATAAAAGTGCAAATTAATAAAATAGAAATCCACAGAGCCCTTCTCAGCTAGAGAGTCTTGCCTGGTGAGATGCCTCCACCTGACAACTGTCTCAGCAGTCGCCATTGAGCCCATCACAAAGAATGTATAGGTCGTTGTTTACCAACACTGGAGTTTTAAGTTTCTCTATTTTTAATGACATATTTTATGTTTGAGCTATAATTTTAAATCCAAACATTTAATGTTTATTATATTTATTTTAACTAATAAATGTAGATATTTTACGCTAACCTGGGTTCGTTAAGCTATTTTCAGCTGCTTGCTGCACATGTCCCAAATGCCTTTTTGTAAGAATACTTTGCTGTTCATGCTGCTCATTAACACAGCCTGAATAGGCTACCCCAGATTCACTTCTTCGTAAATGAGGCCCAAAATGTGCACATTAACCCATCCTCTCTCTGTGCAAGTGCTCTGAAGACGTTCACGATAACGCCCTGGAAAGCAACATCAGCAGAGATCTTTTAATTGGCTAGCACATAGTTTTCCTCTGAACTGCACGGATTATTTACACCTTTAAATGATTTTTTCGAAGTTGATGATATCACAGTTTTTCTGTTTTTCTATTAGGTTTTCAGTCCGTTAAAGTACACCTCATTGTGAGCCCATAATGGACACCACGTTTTCTCAAGAATCTTATTTGAATTTCACAGGATGCAAGCACAAATCCCGTCACCCATCGTCTTCCCAGTACTGTTCTTCGACATCCTCTAGCTTACCCTTCTACCCACAGTGTGAGTGATTTTTGCATCCGTGTCCATGATCCATTGTGATGTTCATAATTAGGAAAATGTCCTTTGATCGCATGTGTCACAATATTTAAACTTCGTGACTATTCAGTTTAACATGTAAGCATGAACTTCTAAAACCGGTCCCTAATCTAATTCCATTCACAACACAGGGGTCTTTTCAGGTCACTTCACTAAACCTCTGCAGTCACAACCAGTCCGTCAGGCTTGTCCTGTGACCTGCTTTGAACTGGGAAGCAACAGGGCTTTGCTAAAACAGATCAATGTGTGTACGCAGAGCACAAATGCCCCTTAGCGGTCGTTCGCATTGCACAGAATGCTGTCTTGTCATCTCTCAAATTGTTTCTGGAACTAAAAAATGCAGAATCTATTTGCCTCCTTGCAATATTTTAGTTTTGTTATGCTCGTTTACTAAGAAAATATTCTTTACACCTGACAAAAAGCCAGAATATGTACTTTGTTCTGGTGCTGGTAAAATTACGCCATGATTTGTAGGGACCAAAGTAAAAACTACATTTGCGCTGACTGACTGAGCAGTGCACAGACCTGTTTTACCCGACTTAACTGTGCAAATAGTTTCATGTTCACTTGCCGAGCGTTCCAAATGTTAGCGTACAATAGCCCAAGACTAATTCAAAGTTGCTCTGCACTCATGGGAATCATGTAATCCCAAGGTGTCGATGGGAAATTGGGATTGAGATTGTATCATGAATAGCATTACAACTACGTCACACACCTGAGCAGAGTCAGGTAACATAGGTTGCCAAAATCTCAGTTTGTCACATTGAATGGAAATGACAACAAAATATAAACTTCTAAATCTTGAGAGTTTCATCTCTGCCTTATCATGGTGTACAAATATCACATCATCATACTGGTGACTTTTTAATCGAATACTTTGTGAAAACATCAGCAAAAAATGACTGTTTCTCTGCATGCCACATAATTTATAGCATGTAAAATGAACATCTTGGATCACTTTATATTTTATCTCCACAATAACCGTACTGCAAACAATTCAGCAAACAACAGAATTGGCTCAGCCTTTCTGAAGTTAAAATAGTTTTTTTACACTTTTGCTTTTGCGCTGGCCAGATCCATGAACGTTAGCATAAAAGCTGTTCTTGTACGAAATATCTGCAATTCATTCACAGATCAGAGTCGTACATTCATTGTTTGTAGAAATCAGCATTTCCTGAGGTGTTATCCAACATACAAATAATGCCCTTGGGGTTAAAGGTTATGCTACGGAGAGCATGACGTAGATTTAGGTCCTTCTATTTTCTAGGCTTTTAGAACGAGAGGTAGTCTTTCTTGCTATTGCTAGAATGTGACACTTAAGGAGAGACCTTAATGCATGGAAGCCATCAACCTTCCACAAAAAGTAGTGCTATAGTTGATTAAAAAGTTCTCAATAACAAACAGTCTACAAGGGTGACATAAACAACAATAGCAGGTGTATTGGCATATTTCAAATAATTATTTAATTAACACAATGTACACCCCATCGAGCAGCACCACATTAACTTGCTCTTGTTTGTGCTTAAAGCCCTTTTCCCTAGTTTGAGGTGTTTTAAGATACACAAAAAATATTGCCATCGGCATACTTTGCAAAAAAGACATGCTGTCTGAAAGGCACGGATTTTAGTATGAAGAGGGTGTCAAGGGTGAAGAATCATGTCACAATTTAGCAAAGGCACGAATGGAGAGACATGGATATAATTTTGACCCTGAATTTTCAATGACCGGGATCACAGAACGTGATGGTGCAGACTTTGCCAGAATTATTATTCCTCAGCCAATTTTATGAATTTGACGCATTGCCCTGGTCAGTGTCATGGCACACACGTACTCTGGGCACAGACTCAGAGAGTGTGATCTATTACAGTTAATGCAGTACCCCAGCATAGCTGCAAACCCATTGCCTGGCTTCGGGCAGCAGGTTAGTGAAAGGCAGATCTGCTGTTTGAAGCAGTGGTTATACCTTTCAGTGTGCAGGTAGAAACTGGCATGCATAACAAAGGGAGGCAGTGAGCACTTTGCAGGACGATGTAGTGAGGGACCACAACCGATTGCAGGTCCATGACTGGGGATCTTGAGGACCCTATTTCTAAGGATGTCCTTGATGGGACACACTGACTTTGCACCACCCCTTTGTGGCACGCAAAGTGCTTCTCCTGACAGCATATTTGTCTCTGTGCCTATGTCTGTGTTATGGTATTGCTGCAGCAACATAATGTTTAAAATGAAGGAGTGCCCATTGAGATCAAGTACACCAGCACAATCTGTAATACAGAAAGAGCTGCACAAGCACCTGTGCTCCCTTCTGTAATACCAAAGTGTCCCATTGGCACAGAAATTGACTCACACATCCCCGTTGCACCCCCTAAGGCACTTTGTCTAATAGGGCCTGTGATATCACACTGATCGTATTTATTCTGTAAGCTACCAAGTGACACAAAGATTGAGGCTCTGCACTATAAACCCCATCTTCATATGTCACAATTATAGCCAGACAACATTTACAAGCTGCATTGGAACAAAACACTGGAAGCAAAGGGCCTAATTCACAAAGCACCTCACACTTGTGTCAGAATCTCTTCAATGAGAAAATGCAGTGTGGAGATTCCTTCACATCTACAGAACTTTCCCCACGAGTGTGGAGGTTAGTGATTGGTGTTCATACTATCCAGAATCTGTTACCTTGTCACAAGGGATATAATCTACTACAGAAACTATCCCAATTACTTATTTGCACCACTAGCAAGAGCAATTAATATCCTTCCACATGCTTGTGTGGAAAAAGGATTTAAGAAATGGATCCATTCTGTTTGTCTGCAATCAAGTCACCACAAATTTGCCCAAGGGTGACAGGATAATGTGCAGAATTGATTTATAAACATCTGTGGAGTCCACTGCATACAGTCTATCTCACACATTATGTCATTAGAATGGAACAAAAAAATAAAAACTTAGGAACTTATTTCGAGTTGGGTGGATGTATTGCTCCATCACAAACACGGAAGATGTCCCACCTGCCTTATTACAAGTGCATTATATCTATGGAACTTAAAAGAAAGGTGGACAGGATGTCTATCACATTTGTGAAAGTGTAACTTGTCAGCTACACTCTCAATGCATCAGCATTTTAACACTGGAGCTGGTATTAACAGTCATCTCAGCCTGGCCCACCCTTGTTAATATAGCTCATCACCCAACTTTTATATGTATATGTATTAAACAGTGAAATACATAAAAGTTAATTAATTGCAAACCTCAAACTACAACAATAGTTATACTTAAGAAGTCTATATTCCGCTTCAATTGGTTCAGATACTGAAGCTGCTTTACTTGCTGTACCCTTCCCCTACTGACAGAGTATTTACTCTTGCCATCTTTCATAATTATATTCCTAATGAGTAAAAATACTGCATGTTCATGAGCTGATACAGAGACACTAGGGGCATATTTATAATTTGGTTTGCATTGGTCTTGCACCAGGCAACGTGGTTCATGCACCCACACAAGCCCAAAACAAGACTTATGATGCCATGCAAGACCACTGTGCATGGCCCTGAGTGGCTTTATAAATCTGGAGTAAAGCAAAGCAGCGCAAATCACCACATTGCGTTACTCAGCCCCAGGGAGGCGTTCCATGGGTGTTCCCACACAGCATCCATGGATTTTGATGCATTTCCAAACTTACCAGGACTGGTAGACCTGGGAATGCTCCAACATGTTCTGCCTTTTCAGGTGAGGCGGAAGGAGGAGAAATATATCTATTTCTCCTAGTTTTTTTCTTCTTTCTATGTGATCTACATTTTGTGGCACACACAGAAAGGGGAAAATGCCTCAAGGGATTTTTCTTTCTGCAAGAAGGTGCCCCTTTCTCCACAAAAACAATCCTAATTACAATGCAGGCACCCATGCACCATGGTGCATGGTTCCTGTGTTTATACTAAGCACCCAAAATGGAGTTAGCGCAGGTAAAAAGAAAATAATGTGCCATATTTTTCCCTTCTGCCCTTTCCTTATGATGCAGGGCCGCAAGCTTTCCTGCTGTGCTGCGTCACTTTGTTATAAATCTGGCCCTAGATCCTCACCTGTAAAATCTGATTCACTGACAATAAGACAGGATGGAACTCCTTAACATGTGTATCAAATATATAGTCAAATGTCCACATTTTGGACTTTTCATACTATGCGCTTCTACCATTTTGATTAACCTGTGGGTGTACACAATAGACTAACCATAGCAGTAAAAACATATGCTACTATGGAAACATCTCCTTCGGTCTCATGACGAGGCCCGTATACTAACCCACACTCATTTCCTTTCTGTATGATGTCCATTTTCCTTTTCACTGTTTCAATAACCACGCCTCGATAGATTTTGTTTTCAGCCTCAAGCATGAATATTATTCCTACACAAATGTTACTTCTCCCTTTGCATCATGCCTTGCTCATAATCAGTCTTTCACGCCGTTCAGATCTTTAAATTCAATACATCTCTCAGTTGAAGATATTCATTACAAAGGTGTCACTTTTTGGTAACTGGAGCACAAAATACAGAGTGAAGAAAACAAATCATAGGCCCTTTCAATGAAGGAAAGGACGCATGCTGGGATCCTGAAAAAGCATCCTCCATGTTGATGAGCATCAGTTCTATTTGCATATTGTTCCTGAAAAACACAGCTGGCTTGGTTCTGTCCTCAGATTTGAATCAAGGGCAATTCATAGCTCAAGAAAGTGGGCTCCAAGAGGCCTGCCTCTATATTTCATTAATTTGAAATCTCAAGGCATCAAGGCCCATATTTATACTTTCTTAGCGCCGCATTTGCATCATTTCTTGACGCAAAAGTGGCACAAACTTACAAAATACAATTGTAATTTGTAAGTTTGCGTCGCTTCTGCATCAAAAAGCAGCGCAAATGCGGCACAAAAAAAAGTATAAATATGGGCCCAAGTGTGCAGTCACAAGCATAGATTCTCTTCGGCTTATACTGTAGTGCAGTAGTTGTAGTTATTATAGCTCATTGCAGCAAAAAGCTGATCTTAATTCTACATATTATTTAATTTTGGCATTTTAACCAATGTGTCTAATTTTATTTTAATGTCTATCCTAAAACTTCAACATACATAAAAACCTAGGTTTACTTACATTTTGTGTCATGGTTGTGCCACTTTTTGCCGCAGCCATGATTGAAAATGTTTTTGCTGGCTTTAGGACTAACCAGTGCTAAAGTGCTTGTGCCCTCGCCTTCAATCATGTTAAAAATTGTCCTACACCTAATTGGTACATTTAACTTACTTGTAAGTTCTTAGTAGGTGGACTACTTGTATCCAAGGCGTGTAAATGAAATGCTACGAGTGGGACTGCAGCACTCATTATGCCACCCACTAGATTAACATTTTTAAACGTGTCTCAGACCTGCCACTGCAGCCTGTAGTGCAGTTTTACAGTGCCATTTATTCTGGCCACATAAAGCATTTTCAAGGCCTAAGCCTTCCTTTTTAATGCATATAAGCCAACTCTAAGGTAGGACTTTAAGGCTTATAGAGCAGTGTGCTTTGTATTTAAAAAATAGGACATGTGTACTTAACTTTCACGTGTCCTGGCAAACTCCTAAAGTAGTTTCACTGTTGTAAGGTCTATCTCTACAAGTGAGTAACACTGGGTTTCTTCATTACATTTAATTAGTGTTATCTTCTGATTAGGAGCAGACAGGGATATCTTGTTTACCCTCAAATTAATTTTAATTTAAAATATTCATTAATACTGAAGTTGTGATTTAAGTTACAATTCTGAAAATGCCACTGTTTGAAAACTGAATTGTTTTTTAATCCAACCATCTGTGCCTTCTCCCAGTGTCCTGGGCCACAGCTCTTCTATTATGTTTTGTGTATTGTTTCCAGACTGTAACACAAAGGGGGCTTAAGTGTGGACAGGATGGACCATCCTGGCACAATGACTGTGGAGGGGCTGTACCTATCCCCACGCACACTTCAAAGGGTTTGGCCTCTTGCACACAAAAAGAAACACCAGGCCTGCCCTGCCTTCTTGTGACCCCTAGTTTGAAGCCTTGATAGGGGAAGAACTTTCCGGAACCCGGTGTGGGGGTTGGACATCGAGTATCCACACTCAAAAGCTGGCACCAGATATAAATAAAGATAAGATAAGAACACTCCTGCAGATGTGGAAGTTAAAGAAAAAAGACTGCCCTGTGGTGTGAGGACTGACTTGCTGCTTGAAGGATAACTGTACATGCTTGCTTTACTCCCAGGTTACCCAAAGTGACTCATAGGGCCAGTTAGCTGTCTCCATGTGTAAGCTACAGGTACACAACAAGCTTCAAAGGTTACCCTGCTGCTGTCCAGCCTAACAGCTGCAGCTGGCCCTGCCTAGACCTACAATTGTAACCAAATGAGCCCTGCTCCTGGCCTCTGCTGGAGTGAGTCCTAATTCCCCTGGAGGTGCCCCCCCCACCCAAGTTCTGGACCCTGGCTGGCATCAGAGGGAACCCCTCCTTGTCTAACTGAATGTTCCATCAAATCCAGCACAAAGCAGTGTAAAGCCACACAAAGCCGTACAAAGTCTTGTCAAACAGCTCACAGCTTCATCAGAACTGATGCTGAACAACATGAAGCCTCACAAAGCATTATTGTGCATCATCAGAACCAAATGGCGAGTGATACAAAGCCCCAAAATCCCCAAAAGCCTTGCTATGCAGCTGAAAGCATATTCAGAACCAATGTAGAGTAACACAAACCTAACAAAGCAAAGTATAAAGGACCTAAGGTACAAGTCCCAGCGGGCCAAGTTCAGGCATGTGTTGAGGCTGTGCTCCATCGTGGTGGACCTGAACTTTGGACTTTGTCATGTTCTACTGAAACCAGACACCCACAGTTGGTGATTTCTGCTCCTTGGTGCTATTTTTACTTGAAAGTTCAAAATTGAATATCTCTGGTTTTACTGATTGGATATTTGTTGTTCTGGTATCACTTTATCTATTCACAGCTACTCTATTATCCTTACTTGGTCTAGGATTTTTCTTGTGTGGCGTTTTCACATTATTATTATTTGTGTGTTGCAAAAATACTTTACACATTGCCTCTAAGCTAAGCCTGACTGCTTTTGTGCCAGGCTACCATAGGCTCAAGCACAAGTTGTTTTTGTGCGGTTCTCACTGACAAGAATTATGGTTGTTGCCTGAATGGGGTTCTTATCCCCTCAACCAATAACTCAATTTCTAAGCCACTCAGGTGTCACCTTGCATCACCTTACATGGCCCGGTTAAGAAAATATAAAGAAACACATCCCCTTGAACTACACTGCATTTCACTGCTTCCACCCGTGCATTTTGGTGCATTCCCAGATTTACCACAGCTAGTAAACCTTTAGCTAGTAAACTATAACCAGTTAATCTTTACTTCTCATTGCTACGACTTCTTTATATGCATAATGTAATCTTCATCACACATAGAAAGAGGTAATTGCTGTGCAAGATTGTTTTTGTGAGGGGAGGTATCCCTTCTTGCAGAGAAGTAATCCTGTCCATAATGCAGGCATCATTGCAGCATGGTGCCTGGGTGCCCGTATTGGCTCTAGGCAGCCTCAAGAGTGCCAGCCCTAGGAGGGAGCTGAAGAACACCATATCTTCGTAGATATGGCACTTTTCTGCTCTCTCCTGTTTATGCAGTGCAGTACAGCATCTTGCTTGCTGTCCTGAATTGAATGAACCTTTGGTGAATATGCCCCACAGTCTTCTAGTAAAAGTGACCTTCTCCATAAAGAAAGTAATGAGCATCATTTCCATATATTCAAATACCTACTTAAACATTACCATTTTTGCATCTGCAAAAACAACAACTTTAACATACATTTCTCGAAAAGCCTCTAATAGCTTCAGATAAGTTGCTAGTCATGTTTTAATCATTTTATTGTTTATTCTAAAAACAATATGAAGATACAGAAATGGGTTGTCACTAATTCAGCAGATCATATATCACCATTATTCATATAACTAATAACACAGTTGAAGGTTGAGGGGTATTATCCACCACATTACAGCGTCACCCAACTAGCATTGTATGGCATAACCAGTAAAATATGTGAACACTGATCCAATTAATAATCTGAATGTTCACCAGTACCTAGTTTATCCTTGATTACAGACTCAAATAATCATGTATCAAATAATACACTTTCCTATTCTTGTAGACCAAGGGACATTACATCATTCTTACTCCATGCTATGATAATGAACCCAGTGCCAATTGACAGATAGACCAGTTGTTGATGTTTAACACATACTAATCCAACAAAGCCAAACATAATGCATTAACAGTGCAACATTATAACCAAATAAAGTACTAAACTTAGCAAAACATTAAGCAAGAATCTGAGCAAGCTTGAGCAAGATGAAAACATATGAGTTGAATATGATGTAAGTTTTATTTATTTTTCCATGCAAAGTATTTCAGGGGAATAGAGTGCAGATTAAAATAATTTTAGGGTGCAGGAGTATGTTTGTTAGCAACAACCGATAATTGTTGGATGAATCGTAGCCAATTCACAAAACAATTTATGAGTATGCGAACAAGTACTATGGAACACTACTGCCTATACTCATGAATGCCTTTGTGACTTGGTCCCAGAGTATTTAATCTCATCAGTATTAACCTCTTCACTCAGTTCACACTACATCTGGTCCGACTTCCCATCTGAAAGATGTATTAAATTGCACTTGGTACAATAAGGATATTGTGCAGCCTTCATCCCTTCTATGTATTGAGCAAAATCAATCATCCCTCAGAGCCCTTATGCCTGCGCCTTACCCTACTTAAAGCTGCAGGTACTAAAAAACCTGACTCTCAATATCTAAAATTCCCTGCACAACTCTTTGAAGGGATTAAATATTTATTGGTTAGATAGCTGCCCCAAATGGTACAAAACACACTTTTGCCACTGTCATTTAATGGAATCAAGAAACACTGAAGGAAGCAATGGATTGACCCTGAGAGGACTATCTTCATGGCATGAAGGAATTTGGACCATCAGAGCTTACTTCATCATTTGAAGCATAAAGCAGAGAATATAATAACGAGTTTTTTTAAAACATTGTGAATCTCAAACTACCAAGTCATAACCCCTTCCTGTGAATTAAAATGTAAGACAAAAAGCAGTTACCAAATTTTTTAATCAGCAAATTTAAACTCCTGAAAGTCCAGAAATATATCTTAGGCTCTAGGGCAGCCTATGCTCTTTATAGGTGCACGTGTAGCACTAGAGCTCCTGTGGGCCTTTTCTACCACTACTGAAAAGACCAACACAAGAGACACAACATTCTAAAAATCCAGATGGTTAGAAAAGAGGAAGATGTTTAAAAATCTATATAAACCAAGATCTGAACAATCAGATTGGAGCTATCCACTGGGAAGTGGGTAGTAATATTCCATCTTCTCATTTCATTAATGCAAGTCTGAAGCACTAACTCTTGGCAAGAAGGGTGACCTCAAGTTAGAGATCTGGCTAGTGGAGTCCTCAAAAACATTTCCACTTTCACCATATTTCCCGGCTAGTTATCATCCCAAGGCAAAATAACTTTTTTGGATTAAGTTTATTCCCAAAATTCTGCTGCCGCTCCAATTATAATCATGCTTGAGGTAGACATGCTGAATTTCTTTACAGTATAATAAAGCTTCATTCCCGATTATCCAGCTTTATTTATTTCATGTAGTTTTTTTCATCAACTGCCACTTTCCGTGTACTTTTCAATTGCAAAAGATTCATTTGAGAAGATCAAGTCTAGAAGCTATCTCTAAAACTGGAAGTGTGCCCTAGCTTGCAAACATAGTTCATACATATGACCACTGCCAATCGTAATTCACATAGATCTCTTACTTTTCATGAAAATCACAAGTCAAAAGCGTGGAAGGAATTACACTTTGACCAGTCTCTAGCTGTTATTAGAGATGCATATGGATGTGTCATTGGCAAATACCTTACTTTTAAGACTTGCTAAACTATGGACAACTGAGGGGGTATCAAAGATCTCTACTAAAGCCACAAAGATATTTTGAACAGAGACCAATGAAAGGGGAACACAACTGCTGTATTCCTTTTCTTATCATAATAAGATGTGGTTTACAACCATTTTACAAAGGTCACCATATAACATCATGAGCTAGTTTAAAAATTATGTGCTGAGAACGTCCAGGCCCTTTGATAAAATGAATTTTCAGTAACAATATCCTGATAAGGAGGAACTGGGTTGTGTCACCCAGTTCTAATAGACGCACCTCGGTATTGACATGGCTAAAGATGTCTTACTTAGGCACAAAATTAAGTTTCCATGGACTAACAGGACAACAACATTCAAGCAGCGAACAGAGTCACATCAATTCACAATACACAATGGGGGTCATTACAACCCTGGCGGACGGTGTTAAAGAGGCGGTAAGACCGCCAACAGGCTGGCGGTCTTTTTTGGAGTATTATGACCATGGCGGTTATCGCCATGGTCATCCGCCGCTTCACCGTTCCGCCCGCCAGGGCGGAGACGACTGCTGGGCTGGAGACCGCCGCCAGTATTTCGACCCGGCTTACCGCCGTGGATTTCCAGCGGTAGGAACCGCCATGAAATCCATGGCGGTAAGCCCTATCAGTGCCAGAGAATTCCTTCCCTGGCACTGATAGGGGTCTCCAACGCCCCCCACCCCCACTCCGACTCCCTCCCCTACCCCCCCACCACCCCTGTCACCCCCAAAAGGTGGCAGGCCCCCCCTCCCCACCCCGACCCCAAACATCACATAACTCACACACACACGACACGCACGCAGGCACCACCAACACACATACACGCACACACACCAACATACATGTCTACATCCACACACTCAGTCAGACACGCACACCCATATACAGACATACACGCACTCATTCCCAACACACGCAACACACCCGCAAGCATACACGCACTCACACCCCCCTCTACATACACAGACGCACACCCCCATGCACCCACACAACACACAACACCCCCACACCCCCCTCCCCTAATGGACGATCGACTTACCTTGTCCGTCGATCCTCTGGGAGGGGACGGGAGCCGTGGGGGCTGCTCCGCCGACACCACACCGCCAACAGAACACCGCTGTGCCGAATCACAGGACGTGATTCGCTGGGCGGTGTTCTGTTGGCGTGGCGGTGGAGGTGGAGCAACCTCCACTTCCCCCGCCGCCCGCCAGTATGGCTGTTGGCAGCCCTCTGTCATAAAAAGGACAGAGAGCAGCCAACAGTCATAATACGCCAAGCGGCAAACCGCCACTACTGGCGGTCTTCCGCACGGCGGTCCCTCGGCGGTCTTGTAAAAAGACCGCTGAGGTTGTATTGACCACCAATGTGCCTACCGGCCTACAGCCTGACTGCTGATAATGGGTAAAATACAGTACTGGAACACCAGTGCCCTTTGGAAAGAGAAGAGAGCAAAGCAGGAGTTCCTTCTTTAGTTTAGCTCAATGCTCTAATAGAAAGTCAGTTAACTACAGGACCTAAGTAACAATAAAGAGAACTCTAAGAAACATAAAATAAAAAACATATATACATATAACTTGACTTAGAAGGAACAATATTTTACAAACACATGGATAGTTTCATATGGGTGAAGCTGAGAATTAAGGAGACAGCAAACAGCCAGTGTGAGGAAGCAGAGGAAGGTGGAATAAATCTGTAGGGAAGAAAATGAGGAGAAGGACAAGAGGAAAATTTCTGAAACCAACAGAATAATAGCCAAAAGTATGATAGAGGGAAAATGAAATAAAAGTGAGATACAGGGAGCAGGATGAAACACATTGGCAGAAAACTGTGCAGCACTAAAATCAGCCAGGTGGATAACAGCAGCCAGGTGAAGCATATCCTTGTTCATTGTTCTAAATAATGAAATGTTCTTCACAGAAAATCTAACAGGAATAAGGTATGAGGTTGTTTTCAGCCCCAACAACAATCTGATCCGGCTTTCCAGCCATTACAAGACCACATGCAATTATCTCCATTTGAGTGTCAGCCCAAGAAGTTATTGACAGCATTTCTGCCCAAACCTTGAAATCTTGCGACTTAATAATTACAGGTGAGGTCTTGATAATGACCCCTCTGGAAAGCATGCCTCTGAGAGGATGCTGAAAACCAAAGGTTTGAAGGGGGACTGACAACTGAACTGTGCTGCCTATCTGAGTGAACTATGCCAGTTCCAGTGACCATTCCGATATATCGTCACCCTAGTAGTCCACCATTTACTGCGCCTTATCATGGAATATCAGAATAGTCTCACCCTCAAACTCACGTGAACTGTTTATGATAATTGGAAATGGGAAAAGGGAAAGGAAGACACAGCTCACTTTACTCCGGACACATGCACATGCTATTATCTGAGAGGGATTATCAAACACTGATTGGACCCACCCGTTACAGGAGTGTAAGTGGACCCAAAACACCAAGAGCATATTTCAGATGGAAGCTTAATAGTGCAAAAATCCAGTTGACGACCAGACCTGGAGCCTGATTTAGAGTTTGGCAGAGGGGGTTACTTTGTCACAAACGTGACAGATATCCTGTCCGCAGTATTACAATTCCATTAAAGCTTATTGAACTTGTAATATGGTGGATGGGATATCCAACACATTTGTGACAGATTAACCCCTCCGCCAAACTCTAAATCAGGTCCTCAGTCTCTTTTCTGACAGAATAGGGCAGGAGAGAGGTGCTCATCTGCAAACTATTTGTAGTTAGCTTTGGCAGTTTATAGACAGAGAAACAACACTCTCTGAACCAAAACAATATTCAATAAAAGTACTGTAACCAAGGGTAGCGAGGTGACAGGAAAATAAACAGCCATCATCCTAAGGTGGTAAAAATAGCATAAAATGAAAAATCCAAGTGAGGAATTTATAAAGTTGTTATATATGATTTCTTACAAAGGAATCCATTTTTACCAGTCTCCTTGATGAATCATTAGATGGTATCATAAGTATAGCTCTGTATTCCAATTCAGCAATAATGTCTGACTGTCCGTCTGGGGATGGCTATTAAATTAATTGTTTACTCTTTAAAAATATGTAATCACTGATTATTTGGTGGAGCAAAGAAGATAGCAAGTATCATCATGGAATAGATATAGAAATATATAACAGGTTAGAATTTGCTGGAGGCATGTGAACACAGCTACAACTTTTTTTTAAAAAAAATAATTGGTAAATATATTCCAAATCCCCATTAGCCCTAATTTCACCAATTTTACATAATGTATTGCTTAGGCTATATACACCTAAGGGCTTTGACATATAACCAAATTAAATACATGATTAACTAACTTCAGGTAACATAATTACACTTAAACAACCCTGTGGCTTGATATTCAGAAACAATCTTTCACCTGACAGGGCATCGTACTTGACATGTTTGCCTGATCTGTCGTTATGGTGAAAATAGCTTACTTTATTTAGATACTCTACTTCAGGTATGTCTAGAACTACTGTTATTATTCCATTTGAGATTGTGTCCAATTATAGGATTACTGCTGCAAAGCTAAAAGTACTCTCTGTATTCCAGAGTCTCTGTAGAAGCTCTTGTGATTATTGTACCAACAATATTGATTCTGCTCTTTCACTGCTTTAGAGAATGTGGACAATTATATAGATGTTTTCTCAACGTCAATTAGTGTTGATTAGACAATACCAATCATGAAGACCATACATTTCATTTCTCTTGGTAACTCAAACACCTAGCAATAGAGAGGCACTGAAAAAGGGTTGCATCCTGTCCAATTGAGCAAACATTAGCATCCACAATAGATGTTGCAAGCATGCCATATTCAAATGCAAAATAGCTGCTCCCAGTCTCAGATTGCCAATGCTGACAATTCAGCGAAATACATTTTCTGTGCCTGTCATGAAGTCAAAACAGCCCTTCTCCTAATTCTTAAATGCCACCTTCAAAAACAGATCTTGGACAACCTCCCACCCTCCTTTAGTGACAAATCTATTAATACAGAAGATAATATAAATCCAACCTCTTCTCTTCACCAAAGTCATCAGTCCCCACACACCACTGCATCTCTTTGGAAAGGTTTTCTTCTCCATCCCAGCATGCTACTAATAACATGATCAATAAACAAACTCAAATGTGTTACCACATTATTAAACCCATGTAATGCTAAAAATAAATATTACACTTGGCCAATGGGCTATGGTGCCAATTGTCAAAAGATTATTAGAGGATAGAACCCCCATAAAATCCCGCATGCTACTGTTACTCTTTTTGATAAATGATCCCAAGCCCAAATATCTTGACACATTATTGAATGATTTCCAGCCTCTCTCTGTGGAAAAAAATCCTGGACGTGGTAATTACCATGAAATTCTCTGCCTTTCTGGAAAACAATAACCTCAGTATCTTTCAGATTTTTCACAAGCGCCAGAGAGGTAACAAAACGATCGCAATGACCATCAGGAAAGAAATCGTGGGACATGCCATTTAGACCTGTTTGTTAAGTTTGGTATAGTTGACTACAGAGGTGCTTTTCTCTAGATGATCAGAACCCCCATTTAATTTGAAGGATGGTGTCCTTTAATGGTTCAGAGCATTTATTGTAAACGAGATGTATCAGGTAACAATCAGCCCCTTCCATCCAAATTCACACCAGTGACCTGTGGTGTTTCTCATGGTTGCTTGCTATATCCTGTCCTTGTCCATACTTTGGCAGCAATCCTGAAAAGCCACACCAATATCTTAATACGTACTAATATATGTACAAATACAGTTTACTCTCGGAGCATGAATATCTATGCACAAGTCTATTTTCCATGTGCAAAAATAGACGACAATTGTAAAGTTTTACCTAAATGGTATATGAACTTTGTGCTTACTCGTCGATACTTTACGAATCTGAAGATTTTGGGGGTTATTCTAACTTTGGAGGAGGTGTTAATCCGTCCCAAAAGTGACGGAAAAGTGACGGATTTACCACCAGCCGTATTACGAGTCCATTATATCCTATGGAACTCGTAATAAGGCTGGTGGTATATCCGTCACTTTACCGTCACTTTTGGGATGGATTAACACTCCTCCAAAGTTAGAATAACCCCCTTTGTCTGGAGTTTAAGTTCTCCTCCCACTCTTGCAAATTCAGTCAGATATCTCAGAGCCGCACTCAACGCTGATCCTTTTGTCAGCAAATAAATTATCACAATCAGCATATTAGTTTGAGGAAACAGAAGTAAAGTGCTTCCCTCACTAATACAGGGCCACACCCCCATGCTAACGAGTTAGCACCCCCTAAAGATAGTGTCAGCGCTCCATGTGCGCCCACTCTATCTGTATTGCAGAAGAGGGGGCATATGTGTCTGTTTCTTCTTTTGTAATATTGCAGTTGCACAGGGTGCAGAACACGAGTACTATTTGTAACACAGCTCCAGCTCATCCTCATCCTTAGCTGTGACCCTTTCACCCGTTAACCACTGCAATGCAGTAACGTTTGCACAGGCCTCCCTGCAGAAACCATAGGTACACTACACGGAATAGAAATCTTTGACATCTGATCCACTTTGAATGGATCTCATCACATTATTCAAACTTTAAAACCTCTTATTTGGTTTCCAATCAAAGAGAGATTACTTTCAAAGCATTCTGATTGGTATGCAAAGTTCCAGATTACCTAATTAACTATTTCCACATTTCCACCATGTCCGGTGCCTCCTGGTAACTTCCTCCTCTCACTGCTCCCAACGAGACACACTAATTTTGGGGGGCTGGTCCCAGCACCATTAATGGTTTCTCCATTTAGAACTCACTCCATTGTCTTGCCAAGATGCTAACATCAGACCATTTTTCAGACAACTGAAGTATTACGTCTTGCGTCAAGCATCTGGCCATAAGAGCGCTTTCAACCAGGCATTAGTTTCAGCTTTGCCTTTTAGGTGTGTTTCTGGCAAATTGCAGAGATGAATGGTCATCTGAGTGTGTTTTCTATTCAACAACTGCAACTTAAATTGAGAGCAGGGTTATAGCTTCTGGGATGATTTTGAGGAGTAACACCTCTCAAATAATTGCATTCTTGGTAGATGGGTCTGGGGGCCCTTAGTTGGGTCTGCTATGCCTGCTTCGTATTCATTGTCCAACAATAAAAGACAACATAGTTTCCGATATGAAACAGAAGAGAGTGACAGATATACTTCTGGTGGTTGAATTTTAAAATATGAAACCAGATAACTGAGAATCGATAGGCTTCCCTGCTTGCCCAACTTGTGTGATCTAAGCAGTGATCATTTTATTTTACAGAGCCTCCTTTTATTTTAGCACATATAAGAGCACTTTTAAATACTCGAGGTTGGGATGTGTGCTGTACAAGAACCTCTTACATTTGATTTAGTAATCTAAAATGTTGTTGCATCTATGATAGGAATAAATGCCACATTTAGGATTTATGTCACTACTGACTTTCCTCTCCGTTCACTAATGACATTGTCGTGGGGGGCGAATAATTAATGTTTTTAGGTTCATGTTTAAAAAAAAAATCACTTTTAATAAATATGCAGTGATATAATTTAATGTACTAAGATGCCACACTGCTGCTTGTTAAAGAATTAAAAAGTACACTTTTTTACATTTTGAATAGACTGTATCATATATTTATATTATGTTCGCAGCACGATATACATGCCAAAAGTTTTCATGGCTTGGCTCGTGCATGGACTATTTAAAGCCAAGCTAGACCCTTGGCTTACTTCTGACTTGTATTGGCCGATACGTTTTCTGGTGTGCCCACCTCTATTTGTGACTTGGGTATAAGGCTGCCATTCACTTAGTGAAACAATTTGTCACAGTCGAGAGCTGGAAACGCGGAGCACTGGTTACATCCACTAGTTTGACAACCCTACAATCAAGTCTTGTTGTAGCAAACTGAAGAAGAGGGCATGTAGAGAAAATACACTTAAAATAAGCAAGCCCGGGGCAGGGACCCCAGGCTGTTGTGTTGTATGTGATCGTAGTCATGATCTCCCAGCGAGAGCTACCAGGCACAGGTGGGACCGGCATAGGTATGTCAGTGGGGGGCCATTTGGGGTGTGACACCCCCAGTTTCATTCTTGGCTTGGTAACTGGGTCTGGGGTCCTGTTTGGTCCTCTATGTCTGTGTCAGTTTTTCTCGTCATTCTTATTTAACTGAGAGCTTTTGATTTGTTTGTTTTTTGGAGTGGAAAAAAATAAAAAAATAAAATATATATATATATATATATATATATATATATATATATATATATATATATATATATATATATATATATATATATATATATATATATAGTAACTGGTTCACCAAAGAAGTAGGAGCTCCATAGAAGAACTCCTTAAATAGGTGCAAATATACTTCTCTTTGGACTTCATAAACATTGCAATAGTAAGATAGGAAATCTGTTCCGGTCTCAGGTTTCCAGCATACTACTGACAATTAAACACCTGAAAGGGGATGGAATTAATGCTTATAAATACTCTAACCAGTGGCTGTCACTCTGGGTAGAATTCCATCATTTGTTTTTGCCTACTGTGGCACTGTATACAGAGGCCCTCCTAATGCAAATTAGTACTGCCCCTGCCCCCAATGGAAATAGTCCATCCCACAACTTCATCATCTTACTCCTCCACCCTGCAGTCCACTGCATTTTTTTAGTTGAGAAATTTGAGTTTCACACTCCTCAAATCTCATTGACTAAGCTATGTCCCTGATTGACCACTGAGAATCACAAGCCACCCCTAGAGATACTCTCAATAAAAGAAGCTGTTTGTAGACTGTAGTGGATAAACAACAAATACTCAATGCGGCCTGTAGGGAAAATAAAACTCTTTAAAATGTCACCATAAAATGAAATAACTTGGTATTTGCCTTTATGTTTTAGTGGGCCAGTAACCTTATCCCATCTTTTAGTTTATGAAGAAGCTTTGTCAGTCCCTTAAATCTTAGGCTTTTTATGATCCAAATGCGCTAGCAACACCGGGTCACAATGCCACATCCAGTAGAAAAGATCTTGATATGTAAAATGTGTGACTGTGGTTATGACCTTTGAGGAAATTTGGGGAGTGAGCCTGTAGGTGGATAAGGGACAAAATACGACCACACAAGACAATAATACAGCACAGCACCTCTATGCAGCAAGAGAGGATCACGCAATCACCAAGATTTCTATTCAAGTCCCCAGATTCTGAGAGGTGACAGGCAACACAGCGCAGAACCAAAAGTTACATGACAGGAAGGGAGCAGGAGAGTGCCATATTCACGTGGAAATTACACTCTCCTCCCCTCTCCCTAGGGCTGGTGCTGATTTCAGTTGCTCTGCACCATACACATACCTTAGTGCCAAAGTGCTAGGGTAAGTGTGTGTGTCTAGCATAGGTTTTGTACAGGAAGGGTATCCTTTCCGTACAAAATACTATACCTAGGCAAGCGGAAACACTTTTACTACTTTGTAGTTATGCTATACAGTGCAGAACACATGCAAAGTCAGAAAAACATAGAAAAATAAAAACAATTATTGCCTGCTTTTCAGCAGCGTTCATTTTTTACACTAAACCCTTTCTTCTGATGTTTCGGAATAGGGTTTATCATCAAAAGGCATGGGTGGTAGCACAGATATGCCCATGTACAACCCAAGTAACCCCCCTTGATGTAAAGTAACGCAAAGTAGCAATTCATGCTGCTTTGCAGTTACTTTGCAACACAAATACCAATTTGCATTGGTTTGTGATTCCCCCCAAAACGTTTAGCATCAGTTTAGAGATGCTAAACCTTTGAGAATCTTTGCCACAAAACGCTAAATGGGGCTAGTGTGTACCAGGAAAGTGGGTCCTCTCTTTGGAATTCTTGGACTGAAGGGATGCGTCCATGTAAGCATGGTCAGCAAACATAGTAAGACAAGCTAGCAGAGGTTCAACAGGAAATGTGAACTTCATGCAACTTCATTCTTCCTAACGCATTTTGCTGGAAAGTGGTGCAATACCCATCTGCAGGGTGGGAAGGGAAGAAGGGGCATGGATGAGGGTGTCACCCCGTCCGGTATAAAAACGAAAACAAAAGCAGCAATCACTGTGGGGGCAAACTCCGGTATCAAGAGTGATTTCAGTGTTCACTCTGCGGTGAAATGTCTGCACATCATTCAAGAGTGCATTAAGCTTACTCCATCTGAGGGGAAATAGGCAGCATGCAGCACCACAGTCAGGGGGCACTGCAGGAGGGCTCACACAAGACACAGTCTACATAAATTGTATCTATGCATGAAGGGCTCATGCCTTGGAAGACTTAGCCCACTGCTAATCATTTTCAGTGAATTCTCACAGTTCTGAAATTCAACCATCCAGGCAGTTGCAAATTTACCTTTGTAGAGAGGATGCTGTGCATAGTAGGCCTTAAACAAATTCCAGACTACCCTGTGGAAGCCTTTGGCTAACTGCTACCATGCATATACACTTTGTAGTGGCCTGCAGGAATAGAAGACTTTGTGTGTTCCTTCTGCACAAAAGGTGAAAACAAAGAAGCTGGGAGTGAGAGAAGAAATGGAATACAAGCATACAGCTCATACTAAACAAAGTCGGAAGTCATCTAACAACATGGGCACCGTAGCTGATCACAATCAGTTTTTCATACTTGCTCCAATAATTAGGGTCACTATTACAATTGGAACTCAGATTATGTTTGTGAACACTCACACACTTCAAACATAACACAAATGATGCCTATTGAACTGGGGTCACAGAACATAGGGATATCTCTATGGTTTTGTCAATGGGAAAGGGCAGGAATGCACTGCGTCTATGGCATACTGCACATTCCTGTCCTTTCCATCAGCGCTGGTGCCGTTTCAGCAGCCTAGGGCCAACACAGACACCCTTGCACCACGGTGCAAGGGTGCCTGTGATGCAAGCAGAATGCAGATGCTGCGATGCATGCAGAATTGCTTTTGTGCAGGAATGGACACTTTCCTGCACAAACACAATCCTTTGAGGCATTTTGTTCTTTCCATGTGTGTTGCATAAAAGAGGAAACAATGAGGATGAATACAGGTATTTCTCCTTGCTGTCCCTCCCCTGGGTAGGCATAAGGTTTAGGTGTATCCCCAGGTTTACACGGTCTCATAAATCTGTGGATGAATCAAAGTCTATGAGAGTTAAATGGGAACACCCACCACAACACCCATGGAATGCCTACTCAGGGCAGAGTAGTACAATGCAGCAACTGCTGTGCTGCGCTACTCCAGATTTATGAGGCCAATCGAAACCATTCAAAGTAGCTTTGCATGGCCCATAAATCTGATCTTGTGTCTCACAAGTACCACTTGCGTGGTGCACACTTGACTCAAAGGTCTCATAAATATGGGTCTTAATTTATTCAAAATACCCAGTAGCCACCACCCTGGCCATAAATCAACACCACAAATCTATATACAGTGCACACCTTAGACAATAGGAGAAACTGATTTATCTACTTCTCTATACTCAACTACACCAAGGATGTATCCATGGGACACTAGATTTGCAACTCAGTTGACACAGGATGAAAAGGGAGGAATGAGTAGGAAGTGAATGGAGGTTGGGCTTTTGTCCTGACAAGCTTTGTGGCCATCGGGAATGATCTAGGGACATATGCCATAGCTGCACATCATAAAAGAATTGATTACATAGCATATTAACCAGGCTGCTACAAGCATATAAAGGTTTACACAGGATAAAAGCAAGCAGTAGCACCTAAAGGAAAAATCTTGATAAAAGTAAATGTTAAAATGGTGATATAGCACGTAAACAACATTACTAGGGACGTAAAAAGTACTGCTGTTTTTTCTTTGTAAATGATGTGTAATTTTCCAAATATATCGAAAACCATGGCAACCGTAAATCAGCTTGAGGGCTGCCTGTGAAAATCAGGACTTCAGTATGCATTTTGTATGGAAGTGTTATTGGTATTGAGGCACTCGCAGGAAAAATCTAAGTTACATATGCATTTACATATAAATTGACAGCATGGCATGGTTTCAGAGTACTCACAAGAGAAATTTAAGCAAGTGATGCACTCACAATCAACATGAGTGACAGAAGCAATACATCTTCTGATTATTCAAGCAAAAAAGCTAGTAAATTAATGCACTCGCATAGAAAACTATTGCTAGTAACTGGCAGCAACTAATGTTTTAGAAAACTAAACAATTGCATAAAAAATGCAAGAACCTTTGTGGGCCAATAATCAGAAACTCAACTTACTAATAATATTTCACGGCCAAAAACCTAACTCTTCTCAGATGCTCAAAGGTGCTTGCATAATTAGGACATGATTTAGATTTCAATGGATGGATTACTCTGCCACAATGATGACGGATATTCCGTCCACTGAAATATAATTCCCATATGAAGAAATGGGATTTATATTTCCATGGAGGGGATATCACTTGTGACATAATAACCCATCTGCTAAAATCTAAGTAAGGCACTTAGGGGGTCATTACAACCTCGGCGGTCTTTTAAAAAGACCGCCGAGGCTGCGGGAGACAGAATACCGCCATTGACGGCGGTATTCCTGGCTCCCTATTATGACTTTTCCACTGGGCCAGCGGACGGTAACAGTGTTACCGTCCGCTGGCCCAGCGGAAAAGTCACATCAACATTGCTGCCGGCTCGTAATAGAGCCGGCGGCAATGCTGATGCGCAGCGGCTGCAGTAGCACCCGTCGCGCATTTCACTGCCCGAAATTCGGGCAGTGAAATGCGCGACGGGGCTATGCCTGGGGGCCCCTGCACTGCCCATGCCAAGTGCATGGGCAGTGCAGGGACCCCCAGGGGCACCCCAAGTCCCCTTTCCGCCAGTCTTTCAATGGCGGTGTTTACCGCCACGGACAGGCTGGCGGTCGGGGACTCAGAATCCCCAGGGCAGCGGTGCTTGCACCGCTGCCCTGGGGATTATGACCGCCAGGCAGAAGCCTGGCGGTATAGTGGAGGGGCCGGCGGTATGGCCGTGGCTATTGTGCCACGGTCATAATAGCTGGCGGAACACCGCCAGCCTGTTGGCGGTGTTACCGCAAACTTACCGCCGGCCGCCAGGGTCGTAATGACCCCCTTAGTCTTCTGTGAAAGCTTCAAATGTTTCCTGATGTTTAGGTGAGCCTTCATACACAGAAGGACTGTTGCAACTTAACTTCACTTGTGAATTTTGGGGCACGGTTAGAAATGGCCAGTTCTGCAGGGTCATCCCTAGACTTTTTATGATCCTCCTCCTCATTTTCTGACCTTGTCTTTGCTGGCTCTAGGACTCTGCACACTATACCACTGCTTACCAATGCTAAAGTGTTTGTGCTCTCTCCTCAAAATGTGGTGACATTGGCTTATCCACAATTGACATATTTAATTTACTTGTAAGTGCCTAGTAAAGTGCATTATGTGTGCCCAGGGCCTGGAAATTAAATGCTATTAGTAGGCTGATTGTGCCACCCACTACAGTAGCCTTCCAAAAATCAAACACGTCTCATGCCTGCCACTGCAAAGCTTGTGTGTGCAGTTTTAAAGTGCCATTCCGACCTGGCAAGTGCATCAATGATAACTCATGGTGAAGCCGGATTTTAAATTGTAAGTCTGAAAGTGCCACTTTTAGAAAGCCCACTTTTTCTTACTTCAACCATACTGTGCCTGTTTCTGAATACACATCTGACGTGGATGACAGCTGGGCTTTGTACATTACCTCTAGTCAGTCACACAAGAAGGAGGCAGAGGTGTAACATGTGCATCCTGATGACCAGTAACCAGGCTGATGGGCTTTCCTGAGCTGAATGGGTGGGAGGAGCAGACACTCACACCTGAACAGGGCTGTGCCCCTCTTCACACAAATGCTACATATCCCTTGTATAGTGTCTGGAGCCAGGGAAGGAAGTACAGGGACCTTGTCATCTTCAAGGACCTCTTTGAAGTCTCCCCCACTTCAAAAGGAACATTTGGGTATAAGTGCTGGACTCCAAACCCCACCAAATCAGCACTCTACTGGAACCAAGGACATTCTGCTATGAAGTACTGCTGTCGGAAGTGTGTGCAACTGCATTGCTGTGTTGGCCTACTGCTTGCTGTGTGTTTTTACATAGGAGGGGCTACTATCTTTACTATGTTGACTTGCTGCTTCTTGCCTGCAGTGAGAAGGACTGGACTTGTTTCCACATCCTTGAACCTAAGATGATACAAGGGCTCGTTGGCTTGCTCCTTGTTCTCCTGCAGTCTTGGGGACATCAAAGCCTTCCTGCAACTGTCCTGGTGCTGCTGGACTCTGCAATCTGTGAGTCCTACCCTTGTCTGAGGTCCCCTGCTGCAATCCTGCACATCTGAAGTGGGTTTCCATGACCTTTTTCCTCTCAACCTAGAGACATCGATGGACCCTGCGCCTATCACAGCCGACGTGTCTCCCCTTCAATGTCGATGCAGAGGCTGCTTGATGACATCACCTAGACACCCAGTGCAGCTCAGCACCAATGGACATTGTATTCACAATCTACTCTGCTCAACAATGATGCTCCGTGTGGCTCAGCATTGAAACATTGACACATTTCCATTCACTTTGACAACGTTGTGGGATCCCCCCCTCCTCCCTTTGCTTGGCTTGATGTTGACACAGTGGACTCTTGACTTCGACAAAGGCTCCATTGAAGGTACTGTTTCAGCTGGTCTTTTCTGGCTTCTGTGGCTGGCCTACGCTCCATCACACGCCTGGATTTTGGATTTGCACCATTTCCTTACTACCTCAAGAAACCTTTTAACCACTATTGACTTCTAAGAGATTGTTTTTAGATTTAATCTGAAGAAACTCATTTCATAACTTCTACTGATTGGATTTTTGCCCTTTTGGTCTTGTTTTACTCAGATAAATATTCTTTTTTCTATACTGACGTGGAGTCTTTTTGTGGTGTCTTTCCCTGTTTTACTGTAAGTGTGCACAAATACTTTACACATTGCCTCCTAAGTTAAGCCTGCCTGCACTGTTCCAAGCTACCAGAGGGTGAGCACAGGTTACTTTAGGGTGTTTTTCTGACTTACCATGACTACGATTGTGGTCCCTACTTGGACAGGGTGCATAACTCTGCCAACTAGAGACCCAATTTCTAACATTTTCTAATTTACAAATTATTATCTTATTACCTAAGTATACCACCACTTCAATCTTTGTTTTTTTCAGTAAAATTCTATGTTTTGTTTTTCTATCATGCGTTAAGTTTTTACTACATAACTAAAATATCACTTTAACTTTTGATTTTGTTAGTGAATTTCTGGGGGTTTTGACCATATCCATTTTTTACCTCAACTCTATTTCTGCCTGCCATTTTGCTTGACTGTGCACAGCGCAGAAGGGGTTGACCACAGGGCCTGCCAAGGTGACATGTTATCATCTTTATCATCTTTTGTTTGTTCCTATACCATTGTCAAATTGGTCTCTTCGGCATGGCAGGTGGCACCAGTTATGGAATGTGTTTTTAACCTTCACTGACTAATTTCAATGGTTTGACGAGTTTCAGCTAAAGTCATAACTAATGTTCAAACTAAAATGTATTCTTAGCACTCAACACAAACATCATTCAAATGTCTCTGAGTAGCCTAATTTCCTTAGAGCTGATATCAATTAAAAGCAAAGAATCACTAGTATCCAGCCCAGCGGCCGTTATCAACCTGGCGGTCAGTGTGTTTAAGTGGGGGTCTTTGATGGCGGTTACTGCCAGGGACAAAATCCCATTTTTTTTACCACCTTCCTGTTGGTGGTATTAACGCCGCTTTAAAACTGACCGCCAGGGTTGTAATGAGGGTCATGATCTATTGGAGACTGCCCACGGAGTGAATAAAGGGCCATATTTATACTTTTTGACGCAAAACTGCGCTAACGCAGTTTTGCGCCCAAAAAATTAGCGCCGGCTAACGCCATTCTAAAGCGCCATGCGGGCGCCGTATTTATTCAATGACGTTAGCCGGCGTTAGCCGGCTGCGCTGTCTGGTGTGCGTTAAAAAAAACATCGTACACCAGGCAGCGCCGGGTAGGGGGAAAATGGCGTATGGGCGTCCACAAATGGTGCAAGTCAGGCTGAGGCAAAAAAATCGCCTCAACCCGATTAGCGCCATTTTTTTACGATGCCCATCCCCCATTGAAATGACTCCTGTCTTAGCAAAGACAGGAGTCATGCCCCCTTGCCCAATGGCCATGCCCAGGGGACTTCTGTCCCCTGGGCATGGTCATTGGGCACAGTGGCATGTAGGGGGGCACAAATCAGGCCCCCCTATGCCACAATTTTTTTTAAAAAAAAATACTTACCTGGACTTACCTTAATGTCCCTGGGGTGGGTCCCTCCATCCTTGGGTGTCCTCCTGGGGTGGGCAAGGGTGGCAGGGGGTGTCCCTGGGGGCAGGGGAGGGCACCTCTGGGCTCATTCTGAGCCCACAGGTCCCTTAACGCCTGCCCTGACCCAGGCGCTAAAATCCGGCGCTAATGCGGGTTTTTTGACCCGCCCACTCCCGGGCGTCATTTTTGCCCGGGAGTATAAATACGACGCATATGCATCGGAGTCATTTTTTAAGACGGAAACGCCTACCTTGCATATCATTAACGCAAGGAAGGTGTTCACGCAAAAAAATGACGCTAACTTCATGAACTTTGGCGCTAGACGCGTCTAACGCCAAAGTATAAATATGGAGTTAGTTTTGCGTCGAATTTGCGTCGAAAAAAACCACGCAAATTCGGCGCAAACGGAGTATAAATATGCCCCAAAATGTTTAAGAGACGGGGTAATCCTCAGGATAACTGCCATTCAGAAACAAGTATGTTTAATCTTAAGCTTTCAAAGAAGCTAATTCTCTCCCATCAGATCTGATTTTTCCGGAATGACCACATAAGAAATGCGTCATTCCTCATCCAGCTCAGAATTACAAAAGATCATGCAAGCTAAATTAAACACCTTGGCGTTAAGGTCCCCAACCATAATAATCCTTAACTCCACATCTATGTTCTTTGAAGGTGCATATGTTGCCCAGGCACATAGATGTCAAATTAAGAAAAGTAAATATACACAACCATATGTGTACTTAACTACATGATATTTCTGGAGCTGATATTCTATTTTGTGCTCAATAGTCTGACTCCTTTAATTGACAATATTGATGATCCTGTACAACAGCCACAGCCTCTACACATGTTGATAAATCTATCAGTCTTCACCCCCCCTTCCTCTAGCGATATTACCGCAGGCTTTAAAATACACAAGAAGTATATCTATTTAGTGGGGTTCATAACCAAGAGTAGCCACGCCCCCACACTGGACATTCACACAAACATGAACATTTGAAACAAGGACTGCAATCTTTCATTCAGTGGCATCTCTAAATGTGAGTTATAGGAGAACACCATGGCCACTGATAAAACTGGTGGGGCAACCTACAACAGTTCTATATTACCCATTTGATTTACATAATTACTTATGAATTTTCTGTGCATTTAGATATATCTACATTTCCTGATTTACATATAGATATATTATCACATGTATACATAGTCACATTTAAATATTTTAAGCTAACAACACTGGCTTGCAATATAATATAGCTGAATATGTGTGTGACAAGGCGCAGTGTCTGTTTTTCCCATGTCACCTCCTGCCATACTCGGCTGTTGTTGTGGTACGCGGGGTTGCAGGACAAATTGAGCTGACTCACCGCAAGAGACATTACTGTAGAGGACATTCATACCCTCTAGAAATGTATCAATGCAAAATGTACTTGCTAGTATGACCTTGTAGAGGCTCACCAAGAAAATGTTTTGATTCACTGTCCCAGTATGTGTTGTTGGTGAGACCAAACATAGAGATCGAATGTAAGAAAGTGCCCTTTTTTGCATGGTTACACCCCCACACACACTTTTTGCCTGGTATTGATGCTAACTTGACTGAGTGTGTGCTGGGATCCTGCTAAACAGGCCACATCACCAGTGTTATTTCCTTACACTGTACCATTGTTTTCACAATCAGCACACCCCTCAGTTCATTGTAAAAGGTATCAATAGTACCAAGATCCCTGAGGCCAGGTAGGGTCCCTAAGTGCTGAAGCATGTTTTGTGCTGCCCTAAGGGTGCCCTCACCATACACATACACACTGCCCTTGCAGATTGTATGTGTTGGTGGGAAGAAAAAGGTAAAGTCGGCAGGTAAGTCACCCCTCTAGCAGGCCATTCAGCCCTTTGGCGGGTGCACTTTACCACAGGTGAGGGCATAGCTGCATGAACAATATGCGCCTACAGTGTATAAGTCAGTTCTTTGAACTTGTAAGAGCAGTGTGCCTATATTAAGTGCATAGGCTCGGAGTTTGTCATTACTAACTCCACAGCTCCATGATGGCTGCACTGAAAACTGGGAAGTTTGGTATCAAACATATCAACACAGTAAACCCACACTGATGCCAGTGTTGTATTTATTGTCAAATGCACACAGAGGACATCTTAGAGATGCCCTCTGTATTTTACCAACCCTTTAGTGTAAGGCTGACCAGTCTGTGCCAGCTTGCCACTACAGACAATTTTCTGATCCTATGGGGGTGAGAGCCTTTGTGCTCTCTGGGGTCAGGAACAAAGCCTGCTCTGGGTGAGGTGCTTCACACATCCCCCTTGCAGGAACTTCAATATTTGGTGGTGAGCCTCAAAGGCTCAGGCCTCTTGTTACAGTGCCGCATGGCACTCCAACTAGTGGAGATGCCTGCCCCCAGGACCAAGCTCCACTTTGGCAGCATGTCCGGCAGTAACATTAGGTAAACAAGGAGGAGTGACCAGTGCAGCTAGGACCACCCCTAAGGTGTTCAAGTGACCCCACTCCTTGCAAAATCCTCCTTCTTGGTTTGGTGGAAAAGGGACCATTACGGATAGTAATATGTCCCTCCCCAAACGGGAGTGGCACAGGAAGGATGTAGCCACCCTCAGGGAAAGTAGCCATTTGCTACTTCCCTCTGACCCCAGTAACACCCCTTAATCTAGTATTTAGGGGCACCCCTGAACCATACTCACCAGATTCCTGGTGACCTCAAGAAAGAAGAAAGAAGGATTGCAAAGCGCCCCCCAGCAGTGAAGACTCCAGATGGCAACAGACTTGGTCCCAGCCATCCAGCTGGTTTGCAGATTCAAGACTCCTGCTCCAAAAAGGTGGCACAACCTGCAGGATCAGTGACCTCTACAGACCTCTAGAGGACTGCCTGTCCAGCAGAGGACCAAGAATTCCTGAGGATTGCAGCCTTGTCCAGAAGAAACCTTTCAAAAGGACTCCAGAACCACCCGGATCTGCAAGCACTGTCCGATCTGCACCAGACGCCCACAACCCGAGTCTAGGTGGCCCACCCATCCAGAGAAGGTTCCCAGGCAAATCCAGCCCGAGTCCATCTGGGTTGACCCCTCCTGGCCAACACAATGAATCCTGAAGCCTGAATCCAGAGGACCCCCCCTGACCGCGACTGGATCCGATGAAGATTCCTGAGGAGTCTTCTGCACCCAAAGCCCTCTGGCCCTGGAAAATCTGATCGACGGTCCAGCAACATCCAGTGAGCACCTCACCTACTTGTCCAGCCTTTGATGTTCTGGAACTGACCCCCTGGACCCAACCTGCAGCATCTTTTGTGACCTCCAGGGTCCCCCCATTGAAAAGCATTGAAGCATTGGGTTCCCAGCTCTGTGTTTGCACCCTGCAGTCCCTGTGCTGCATGAGGGTGTTTGTTTAGTGTTGACCTGTAGGCCCCCGGGCTGATCTAAATCCCTCAGGCACGTGTCCTGAAACTGTGGGTACTTACCTGCAATCTGTTTTCTACTGAGTGCCCCCAGTCCTCACAGGTTTCCATTGAAGACCCAATGCCAACTTTGACCTCTGCACCCAGCCGGCCCAGTGTTGCTGATGGTGCACTTTTGGGGTCAACCTAAATTTTGACCTGTGGACATCCTAAACCGCGAAGACTGAAATCGTAAGTCTTGTATTTACCTGTTAACTGTGCTAACATTTCCCCCCAGGACTCAATTAACTCCTATGAAAAATTGCACTGTGTCAACCTTTGAAATTGAAAAGTGTTACTCACCTGTAAACTGCTTTATCTGCAAAAACCAAACAAAGTAAATTTGATACTTATGCCTGATACTTACTTACAATTGTACTTACCTGCAACAAATATCTTTTGGTTCTAGTAATGACGTAACAAAATATATTTTTGCTATGTAAACAAAACAATTGGCCTGGTGTTAGTCATTGAATGTGTGTCTCATATGACTGTGTGTGTACAACAAATGCTTTGAACTACCCTCTGATAAGCCTAACTGCTCAGCCATCCTACCACAAAAGAGAGCATTAGCATTATCTACTTTAGCCTCTGTTAAGCCTCTGGGGAACCCCTGGAGTCTGTGCACACTATACCTCATTTTGGTATAGTATAAAAAGAGCCATCTTCCGAGACCAAACAAGAGACCAAACAAGAACCTGCGAATGAGAGACAACGAGAGGACGAGGAAGAATGAGAGAACAAGAAAGAACGAGAGAACATTAAAGATTGGAAGAGCACATTTGTTGTTCCCCTCCAAGCAGGTTTGTGACAAACATGAAAACTGTTAACAAGAATTGTGGAGCCAAGCCTACAATGGCACCCATGTTTCCCTTTGTAGAACACTAACATGCACTATATTCATGGTTTGCTGTGTGAACCATGTGTCCTCATGGTTTCGTGTAGCAATTAAAATGTGCAAATTTAGCTCCAGATCCAAGGGGAAAAAAATCATTGCACTTCAAGATATAGCCTGCCATGCATCGCCTAATTATGAACAAATGATGCCTTTTGTATGATATCTTTATACAGACAAACAATATAAAATATATAAAATGTTTATTTGAGAGGGATTGATGTGATTTGAGCATTCAATAACTTTTTTTCCTAGCATTTTTCTGATTCTGATTAACATCAAACATTAGGCAGATAATAGAGCACAGTCTACTTTTTAACACAACAAATGGTATTGGAACGTATCCTGGTACCCACGGTTCTACCAGTTGTTAAAGGCCTTCTACCTTAATTATAGGCCCAAGCTACATGAGGACGCTTGTAAGGTGAAGAGTGTCTTCAACAACTGATGTAGTCAAAAGCAAAATGGCTATAATAGTAACAGAAAAAACTGAGTAGGATGTTCCTAACTGAAGAACAAGAAATATTGACACATGCAAGCAGAAGGTCTGTCAAGCCATTATTGGTATCTGCAGCTCATTATCTTCTATGAGGCTCCCACCTTTCTAGTAATGTCTTGTGAGGCTTTCCAAAAACTATATTGATCAGTGTCTTTCTGTAAGCAATAACAGTGCAAGGTAAAGAATTAGGCCTCATTTCGGAGTTATTAAGCCATACTAAAATATGTGTTTTGTGATGACTGATCCCTGATGTTTACCATCTTTACCCATAATAATCTCTCTTTCTTGGAAGCATAGGGGAAAGCATTAGATGATGAAACATGGCTATTGTATCATTGCACCGTCATTCCTTCCTGCGCTGCAAGATCAGAACAAGGAACTATGAGAATGGTCAAGAGGTGCTTTACCAATGCTGCTATGTTCTTTGATTGTAATTTACCTGCCAGGTCCTTGAGAACAAGAGAGCATTTACCTACAGGTAACTCTAGTCAACACTGATTTGTAAATGAAGAGAATGGGAAATCAATCAATCAATCAATCAGTCGCATTTATAAAGCGCGCTACTCACCCGTAAGGGTCTCAAGGCGCTGTGGGGGGGGGGTCAATGCTCGAAGAGCCAGGTCTTGAGCTGCCGTCTGAAGTGAAGGTGGTCTTGTATGGCGCGAAGGTGGCTGGGAAGGGAGTTCCAGGTCTTCGCTGCTAGGTAAGAGAAGGACCTGCCTCCAGCAGTGGCTTTGCGAATGCGTGGTACGGCTGCCAGGGCTTGTCCGGTCGAGCGTAGGGTGCGAGGAGGAGTGTAGAAGGAGATGCGGTGGTTGATGAGTTCTGGTCCGCGGTTGTGCAGGGCTTTGTGTGCGTGGGTGAGGAGTCTGAAGGTTATCCTCTTGTTGACTGGGAGCCAGTGGAGTTTCCTCAGGTGTCCGGAGATGTGGTTGTGGCGGGGTATGTTCAGGATAAGTCGTGCAGCAGCGTTCTGGATTCGTTGAAGTTTCCTCTGTAGCTTGATGGTGATGCCGGCGTACAGAGCGTTCCCATAGTCCAAGCGACTGGTGACGAGGGCGTGGGTGACGGTCTTCCTGGTGTCGGTGGGGATCCAGCGGAAGATCTTGCGGAGCATGCGGAGGGTGTTGAAGCATGCTGAGGTCACCGAGTTGACCTGTCTGGTCATGGAGAGGGAAGAGTCCAGGATGAAACCGAGGTTGCGTGCGTGGTCGGTGGGTTGGGGAGTGCTGCCTAGGGCAGGAGGCCACCAGGAGTCGTCCCAGGCGGTAGGTGTAGGGCCGAGGATGAGGACCTCCGTTTTCTCTGTATTCAGTTTAAGCCGGCTGTCTGTCATCCAGTTCGCTACTTCCTTCATGCCTTCGTGTAGTCTGGTTCTTGCTGAGGTGGGGTCGTTGGTGAGGGATAGGATGAGCTGGGTGTCGTCTGCGTAGGATATGAGGTTGAGTCCGTGTTTGCGTGCGATGTTCGCCAGGGGGGTCATGTAGATGTTGAAGAGGGTGGGGCTGAGGGAGGATCCCTGGGGGACGCCGCAGATGATCTCCGTAGCCGTGGATCTGAAGGGGGGGAGGCGGACTCTCTGAGTTCTTCCGGAGAGGAAGGAGGTGATCCATTCCAGGGCCTTGCCTCTGATGCCGGCGTTGCTTAGGCGACGTATCAGGGTGCGGTGGCAGACCGTGTCGAATGCTGCAGAGAGGTCCAGGAGTATGAGGGCCACGGTTTCTCCTTTGTCGGTCAGGGATCTGATGTCGTCCGTGGCTGCGATGAGGGCGGTCTCGGTGCTGTGGTTAGCTCTGAAGCCGAACTGTGAGGGGTCGAGTGAGTCGTTGGTTTCCAGGGCGGTGGTGAGTTGAGCGTTGACGATTTTCTCGATCACTTTGGCGGGGAACGGTAGGAGCGAGATGGGCCGGAAGTTTTTGAGTTCGGTGGGGTCTGCTGTTGGTTTCTTTAGGAGGGCGTTCAGTTCAGCGTGCTTCCAGTTCTCCGGGAAGGTGGCGGTGGAAAAAGATGTGTTGATGACGTCTCGGAGGTGGGGTGCGATGATGTTGTCGGCTTTGTTGAAGATGTGGTGCGGACAGGGGTCGGATGGTGATCCTGAGTGGATGGAGTTCATGACGCGGGTGGTTTCCTCAGTGGAGGTTGAGTTCCAGGTGTGGATGGTGGTGTTGTCGGTGGCGGGTTCCGGTGGAGGGTTCGAGTTGGTTGTGGTGAAGCTGTTGTAGATGTCGGTGATCTTGTGGTGGAAGAAAGCTGCGAGGGAGTCGCAGAGGTCCTGTGAGGGAGGGATGGAGTTGTTTTCGGCATCGGGGTTGGAGAGCTCTTTGACGATGCCAAATAGTTCCTTGCTGTTGTGGGCGTTGCTGTCTAGTCTGTTCTGGAAGGCTGATTTTCGTGCTGCGCGGAGGAGTTGGTGGTGTTTGCGGGTGGCGTTTTTGAGAGCAGACATGTTTTCGTCGGTCTGGTTGAGGCGCCAAGTCTTCTCGAGGGTGCGGCATTCTTTTTTGGAGTCCTTGAGGTCGGGGGTAAACCAGGAATTTTTCTTGTGGCTGTTTCTGTTTGCTTGGGTCTTCAGGGGGGCCAGGAGGTTGGCGCAGTCTGAGATCCAGCTCGTGAGGTTGTTGGCGGCTTCGTTGGGGTCTGTAGTGCTGGTGGGTGGGTTCTGAGAGAGGGTCGATATGAGTTGTTCCGAGGAGATTCGGTTCCACTGTCTTCTTGGTGGTTGTTGGGCGTGGTGGTGTACGTTGGTTTTCTTGAAGCTGAAGTGGACACAGCTGTGGTCTGTCCAGGAGAGTACAGTGGTGTGGCTGAAAGAGATGTGTTTGCTGGAGGAGAAGATGGGGTCCAGCGTGTGTCCGGCGTAGTGGGTGGGGGTGTTGACTAGTTGTTTCAGTCCCAGGTTGGCGAGGTTGTCCAATAAGGCGGTGGTGTTGTTGTCGGTGCGATTCTCCAGGTGGAAGTTGAGGTCCCCTAGGAGGATGTAGTTGCTGGACGGGAGTGCGTGTGGGCTGATGAAGTCTGCGATGTCTTCGCTGAACTTTGTGCGTGGTCCTGGTGGTCTGTATATCAGGGTGCCTCTGAGGGTGGTCTTGGGGTCGCTGTTGATTGAGAAGTGGAGGTGCTCGGCGTCGGGCAGTGAGTTGTCGGTGTAGGTTGAGATGCGGATGGAGCTCTTGTGGGCGATGGCGATGCCTCCTCCGGTGCGGTTGGTGCGGTCTTTCCTGATGATTTTGTAGCCGTCGGGGATGGCTATGGCGATGTCGGGTGCCGAGGAGGGGTTCATCCAGGTCTCGGTGAGGAAGGCGATGTCCGGGTTTGTAGAGTCGATGAGGTTCCACAGTTCGATGGCGTGCCTGTGGACGGATCTGGTGTTGACCAGGATGCAGTTGAGGTTGTTTCTGGGCGAGTCGTTCCTGTTGGGTGTGGTGTGAGTTCGTAGGCAGGTGAAATGGCAGTTGCGGCAGGTGAAGGGTCCGTGGGTCCGCTTCGGGGTGGCGCGGCAGCAAGCCGGCGTGCGGCCGGGGTTGAGAGCAGTGAGGAAGGCGGAGTTGTGGGTCAGGCGGGGGAGGTGGGGGTCGCGGGGGCCAGGGGTTGTGGCGCTAGGCGCGGTCCAGGCGCAGACGGGCGCAGACGGGCTTGCCTTAGGCGCGCCTTTGGCGCGCCAGCGGCGCGCCCGCTGCGCGCGGCCGCCATTTAAGGGTAGCCGGGGAGGAGGGGTCAGCTGGGAGGCGGGAGGCGGGCGGGCGGGGGAATCTGGAGGCGGGAAAAAGAAAAAAGCAGCGAAAAAGGCGGCAAAAGAATGGCGGCAAAAAACGGCGAGAGGCCAGGTAAAACTCTAAAGGGAGGGGCTGAGAATGAGGGAGAACGGCAGGAGGGGGCACACGGCACTCAGGGGGACACGCACGGGATACACGGGAAGAAAGGAGGATTCCGGTCAGTCAGTCAGCACAAGCACTCGGGGTACACGGGTAAAGAGGGGGCACACTCGCACACACTCACAGGATGAGAACGGTGAGGAGGGCAGTCAGGGACTGGTGGCGCTGCGTGAGCAGGGGAGCGACCTACCCGAGGGTCAGTGGTCGCTACCTCTGCCTTGCAGCGGCCGCCATTTAAGGGTAGCCGGGGAGGAGGGGTCAGCTGGGAGGCGGGAGGCGGGCGGGCGGGGGAATCTGGAGGCGGGAAAAAGAAAAAAGCAGCGAAAAAGGCGGCAAAAGAACGGCGGCAAAAAACGGCGAGAGGCCAGGTAAAACTCTAAAGGGAGGGGCTGAGAATGAGGGAGAACGGCAGGAGGGGGCACACGGCACTCAGGGGGACACGCATGGGATACACGGGAAGAAAGGAGGATTCCGGTCAGTCAGTCAGCACAAGCACTCGGGGTACACGGGTAAAGAGGGGGCACACTCGCACACACTCACAGGATGAGAACGGTGAGGAGGGCAGTCAGGGACTGGTGGCGCTGCGTGAGCAGGGGAGCGACCTACCCGAGGGTCAGTGGTCGCTACCTCTGCCTCGCAGCGGCCGCCATTTAAGGGTAGCCGGGGAGGAGGGGTCAGCTGGGAGGCGGGAGGCGGGCGGGCGGGGGAATCTGGAGGCGGGAAAAAGAAAAAAGCAGCGAAAAAGGCGGCAAAAGAACGGCGGCAAAAAACGGCGAGAGGCCAGGTAAAACTCTAAAGGGAGGGGCTGAGAATGAGGGAGAACGGCAGGAGGGGGCACACGGCACTCAGGGGGACACGCACGGGATACACGGGAAGAAAGGAGGATTCCGGTCAGTCAGTCAGCACAAGCACTCAGGGTACACGGGTAAAGAGGGGGCACACTCGCACACACTCACAGGATGAGAACGGTGAGGAGGGCAGTCAGGGACTGGTGGCGCTGCGTGAGCAGGGGAGCGACCTACCCGAGGGTCAGTGGTCGCTACCTCTGCCTCGCAGCGGCCGCCATTTAAGGGTAGCCGGGGAGGAGGGGTCAGCTGGGAGGCGGGAGGCGGGCGGGCGGGGGAATCTGGAGGCGGGAAAAAGAAAAAAGCAGCGAAAAAGGCGGCAAAAGAACGGCGGCAAAAAACGGCGAGAGGCCAGGTAAAACTCTAAAGGGAGGGGCTGAGAATGAGGGAGAACGGCAGGAGGGGGCACACGGCACTCAGGGGGACACGCACGGGATACACGGAAAGAAAGGAGGATTCCGGTCAGTCAGTCAGCACAAGCACTCGGGGTACACGGGTAAAGAGGGGGCACACTCGCACACACTCACAGGATGAGAACGGTGAGGAGGGCAGTCAGGGACTGGTGGCGCTGCGTGAGCAGGGGAGCGACCTACCCGAGGGTCAGTGGGAAAGCTAAATATGGCAGAGGGACAAGGGCTGCCAAGTCTTCAAAGGCACTCAGTGTAGAATATTGATCTGCCCTCTGTTGTGGATCACGCTGGTTAACAATTATTTACAATTATTTCTCTCATATACATATCATCAGTAGCTGCCAAAACACATTGGGGCCAATTCACAAAGGCGAGCTGCAGTACTTTTTTACATACACTTAAATGCTTTTATAAAATGGCCCCAAGACATCTTAAATGACAAGATAATGGGAACATTCATGTACAATTAGTACAAAAAAAGTGTTGTGCTCTCTTTGCACTGTTGCTAATAGGGAGGTGGACGTTTCAGAGCCAATTCACAAGATCATGTGAGCAGTGGCGGCCGGCAATTTTAGAAGGGAGGGGGTGGGCGGGAAGCACACTCACACTCATTCATTCACACATGCATGCACATCCATTCACAACACTCATAAACATTCAAACATACATGAACGCATCAAACATTCATTAAAAAAACACACACACTTACTTGCAGCTTGGTAGTCCCAGGAGGGTTAGGACTGCTGCCTTCCCTCACTGGCTGACCTTAGGTCACAGAGTGGGATGGGGTCAGTGAGACTGCTGATCCCACCCCACTCTGTGATGAGGTGTCACTGATTGAGACTAGCCCTGGGCGCCTCAGGGCTTAAACCCGAAGCGCCCAGGTCAGAGTCAATGGGTGACGCTTCCCTCATCACCGAGGGGGAGAGCCTAGAGGCACCTTTGCTAAGCCGAGCAGGTTACGCCTATAGGAGCTGTGACCTCTTCAGCCCAGCAAAGTTAAGCACAGGCAGCCAGGAGCCTGCGCAAATCCCGCATGTCTACTTCCTGGCTGCCTGACCTGAAGATGAAGAGTGTCTCTCAGGCTGACCTTTGCTCAGCCTGACAGGCACTCTTCATGAGGGGCAAAAGGTGGGGGTCTGGCCCCTCCACCCTAAAGGATGTGCGCGCTTGGATGTGAGTGCACGTAAAAGAATACAACGTCCTGTACTCAAATGTTTTTGTGCTTCAGCCCCAAACTATTTTTTATTTTTTGAAACTCTCAATGAAACATCTTAGCAATAATCACAAAGTAAATTCCAGGTGTAATTTAGATTTTAGCCTCTGTACCTAAATTGTGCTAAATATATAAAAATATGATCCAAACACATGTCCTTTATTTGCATGAGATAGGTAATGTGCACATTATGACGCATAGGAGCAATCTTATAGGCAGTCACACAAGCCTTTATGAATCAGCCCTAAATTGTCTAATATCTTACTAGTAAAAGGGCCAAGAGGGAAAAGTCCTTCCTATTTCTACCATCTACATATTAACATTCTAGAGGGGACCTGTTTTTCAGCATATAAAGAAGTACTCGTTTGCGTATTAATACACACTATTGTAAATTGTCCCCACACAATGTAACATGGAAAAATGATCTACAGAAAGGATTGTGTCTTCCTTCCACTTCTACCCTTTTCAGGGCCTCTTCACATAGGCATGCATATGTTTGTAAAAGAGTGCTCTCATAGTACTACTTCCAGTACACATACATGAGCTTGTGAACCTGCCCCTAAAAATGCTCATTGTATTTTAATTTAGATGTTGGGCTAATTCACAAAGGCTCATAAGTAGGCAAAAGAGTTCTACCAAAGTCCTACTTTACATATTTTAAAAAAGAATGTGTGAATAGGCCACATTCTACATAGTTAGTTAGCAGCATCAATGGTAGGCACCTGTAGGAAACACCTGAGAGACCTTGTAGGGGTTTGTAAACCACATCAAGCATTGATCAATTTACTTGCCAAATATATTTTATGTTTCCGCATTTGACACTGATTTTCCTAAAAAAATATTTCATCATAAAGCTCCTGTTCCTTTCACATGATGTTTAAATTTTATTTTAGGTTTTACACTGTTTTTCCGACGTGTTGGTATGTATCTGGGCTTTAACAATGCCCACTGTACACCCATCACCATCACTCGTTCATGGGCTTGCCCTTCAACAATCCTTTATTTTCGTTGGTAAATGCTTCACTTTTGTCCCTCCATTGGGTGGTTTAGTTACAGCCTTGGACATTGCCCCTGTTACATGACTAATTGCACTTTTCCCAATATGTTTGACTGTGAGCGAACTTCTTTTTCCTTTTGTGTCTCTCCTTCTCACTCATGCTCATGATGGTTGTGGCGCTTTGAATCAGCTTGCTTATGTGAAACTGTATTACTTTTCATTTTCAATTTATGTGGCAAGAAAAATCCGGTTAGTAGTTTACAATGCTAATAGCTGTAACTCAAGCAAATGCGAGATTCATAGCACTGAAAATGTTTTTTTTTTTTTAATGGTGTTTCTTGACAATGGTTGCATGGTTATGCTTGGGTATTCAACTGCAAGTGGTTGTAATCCCAGAGTTTTAGTATTTTGAATACTGGTGATTACACATGTGCACACACTAAATTATTGCATTTTGTGTTTAATTTGTGCTGGCGGTTCCACTGGGGCCCACAGGCACTCATTGTTGGGGACCTGGACACATTTTTCATCCCATTATTAGACTTTGACCCAGAACAAAGAAAACAAGGGAAAGACGGAAAAAAGTGACAAAGACAAGTAAAATGTATGAAAACGAACTTGGAGGGGCAAAATAAAGGGGCAGGTAGTGTATTGTGGTGGACAAATAAGCATGAGGTGCAATGAAGACAAGACAGCATTGGCATTCGGTGACTCCAACGTTCGACAATGCAAGTGGCGGTTTCTGAGACAAACATTTGACCTAGACTCATTTATATTTCATTGCACACATCCTCATTGAGTCATACTTGCATTTATGTGAATTAATACAAGTTTATAACGTTTGCATGCATACGGAAATGTTTTGCCTTACCCTTATTATGCAGTCCTTTCTATCTTTCAGTCCCATGGATTTACCTAAGAATCATTATGAACTTTAATTCGAGGATAGTAGCAATTACTTTGTTTTATAGATTGTTTGAATTTATGATTCAAGACTGTTTTACTTTAACCACACATCTTTGCATGTTTCAAGTACCGTGATGTTTTCATTATTTAGGATCTATTGAGGGTCGTTGGAAGTAAAGATCCACATATAATAAAAGAAAATGTAAATCACACAAAATAAATTGCAGGCATATTATTCACATATTGTCTTGTGGATACATGCAGGCACAAATTGATTATAAATAATGCATATCAATAACATATCAATTAGAAAAATATTAGTATTTTATTGATACAGAATTGAAAAAATCTTTTAAAACTACCATAACACTCAAGTACTGATATAATCATAAGTGCCAACAATAAGTATAGCACTGAAGTAGCCAGATTTGCAGAATCCCCACTTCTTCAAGGCTATGGAAACACACACAAAATAAAAAAAAAGAAAAGAACACCAATGAGTTCCTACAATTAACACGGCAAATCCAAACTCAGGCAGACTGAGCCGCACCACAAAGAGACTTATCTAAGAACAGAAAAAATCGAGAAAAAAAAGACGAAAAGAAGAAGAAAGAATATACAAAAACGGAACAAAAATTTGACCAGCAAAAACTAAAACAAGGGGTAGAGAAGAAAGCTTCCTCCGCCTCAAACTTATATATAAACATACACTAACTGAACTCGAACTAATGCTCATATCAAATTGGTAAATCAGCTGTATGAGCTACTCCCTCGAAAAAGAAATCATCAAGCAATCTCCCAGAAAAAGCTAAAATATGCAAAGAGGTAAGGTCTTAAAACATCATTAACAAAACCCACATGCAACTCTCATCCTTCATAACTCGTAACAACTTGAGCTTGACAAGATTTCCACACTCTGCACTTAAACATCATTATCACATTCAGAAAACATAAACATACTCCCATAAGCCTGTCATCCATTCTTATTAACAACAACGTAAGCTTAACATAGGTCCCTCACTGAGCCCGAATTGAATACTTACAAAGCTAGCAGCACGTTCCCTCATAAACCTCCTAATCAGCAAACGATAGGGCTAATTCGCTCTCGCGCAAGTTTATATACCACTACACAGAAAATAATCAAGCAATTGCCACCACCCGAAAAAGCAACCACTCATTCACCTGTTGCAAAATTAAAACATAACCTATCACCATCTACTCAGTTTTAATCCAATCCAAAATGTATCCATAAATCGAAACGATGCCAATTTTTAATCTGAATCATAGTCAAAAAATGCACAATTCAAATTTAAACTGACCTCCTGACTCCACACTTACCGAGTAAAAAGTGAAAATTGCCAGAAAGTGTTGAAAAACTTACAAAAACAAAAAAATATGAAAAGTTGAAAAAGTCATACACATGTCCCTTCCTAAGTAAATGGACACGAACACCCAAACAGGTCTGCTCTTAAAACAAGGTCCCCTACCACTATCCCAGACAAATCAATTCATTAGAGGATCACTACATTTACACAGCAATAATATTACTTGCTTATGAGGTCCACGTAAACAAGCTGAAGAAACGAAGGCCCATAATTATGAAAGGTTAGTGTCTCCTTAGCATCATGGATTTTGACACTAAAGTGGTGCTAACAACTCCATGTTTATATTTTGACGCTAGACCTGTGGAGCTTCAAAATATTGGAGTTAGCGCCATTTCTAAGAAGGGTCCATCCACCTTGCAGTAGGCATTTCCTTCCTAAAAATTACACTAGCCCCCCAGCTCCATATTTAACACCTGATGTTGGAACAATGTGCAAGTGGGAGGCGGACCTAAATAATTGCGCTAAACTCACTTAGCGCCATTATTTAACCCCTTCGCTGCCAGGCCTTTTCCCCCTCCTGTGCCAGGCCTTTTTTGCCTCTTTGGAATAGTTCTCCCTTAGGCCCTCATAACTTTTTGTCCACATAAGCTACCCACGCCAAATTTGCATTCTTTTTTTCCAACATCCTAGGGATTCTAGAGGTACCCAGACTTTGTGGGTTTCCCTGAAGGAGGCCAAGATATTAGCCAAAATAGAGTGAAAATTTAGTTTTTTACAAAAAATGCGAAAAAAGGGCTGCAGAAGAAGGCTTGTGTTTTTTTCCCTGAAAATGGCATCAACAAAGGGTTTGCGGTGCTAAAATCACCAGCTTCCCAGCTTGCAGGAACAGGCAGACTCGAATCAGAAAACCCAATATTTCAAAACAATTTTGGCATTTTACTGGGACATACCCCATTTTTACAATTTTTTGTGCTTTCAGCCTCCTTCCAGTCAGTGACAGAAATGGGTGTGAAACCAATGCTGGATCCCAGAAACTTAAATATTTCTGAAAAGTAGACAAAATTCTGAATTCAGCAATGGGTAATTTGTGTAGATCCTACAAGGGTTCCCTGCAAAAAATAACATCTGAAATAAAAAAATATTGAAATTGAGGTGAAAAAAACAGCAATTTTTCTCTACGTTTTACTCTGTAACTTTTTCCTGCAATGTCAGAAAGCAATATTCTGTTACGTCCGCTAGACTCTTTTGGTTGTGGGGATATAGAGGGCTTGTAGGTTCATCAAGAGCCCTAGGTACCCAGAGCCAATAAATGAGATGTACCTTGCAGTGGGTTTTCATTCTATACCGGGTATACAGCAAATCATTTGGTAAAATATAAAGAGTCAAAACTAGGTATCAAGAAAACATTTGTATTTCCAAAATGGGCACAAGATAAGGTGTTGAGGAGCAGTGGTTATTTGCACATCTCTGAATTCTAGGGTGCCCATGCTAGCATGTGAATTACAGAGCATTTCTCAAATAGACGTCTTTTTTACACACTGTCTTCTATTTGGAAGGAAAAAATGTAGAGAAAGACAAGGGGCAATAACACTTGTTTTACTATTCTATGTTCCCCAAAGTCTACTGGTAAAAATGGTACCTCACTTGTGTGGGTAGGCATAGTGCCCATGACAGAAAATGCTCCAAAACACAACGTGGACACATCACATGTTTCTACAGAAAACAGAGGTGTTTTTTGAAAAGTGCCTACTTGTGGATTTTGGTATCTAGCTCAGCCGGCACCTCGGGAAACCACACCTGTGCATTTTTTAAAACTATAGACCTAGGAGAATCCAAGATGGGGTGACTTGTGGGGGTCTCACCAGGTTCTGTTATCCAGAAATCTTTGCAAACCTCAAAATTTGGCTAAAAAACACTTTTTCCTCACATTTCGGTGTGACAGAGAGTTCTGGAATCTGAGAGGAGCTACACATTTCCTTCCACCCAGCAATCCCCCAAGTATCCTGATAAAAATGATACCTCACTTGTGTGGGTGGGCGAGGTGCCTGCAACAGAATAAGGCCAAAAACTTGTAGAGATAGAGGGGATAGCACAGCGAGTTGATAAGGACATATTCTTCTTTTATACATCTTTAGGCTGACTCTGATTTGGGGACCCACACAAGTGAGGTGCCATTTTACTTGGGAGACTGAGGGGAATGCTGGGGAGTAGGGATTTTGTGCTGGAGCGGTGATCCTACTAAGAAAAGTCAGGAAAATATGCTTTTTTAAGCAAACTTTGAGGTTTGCAGAGGAGTCTGGGTAAGAAAATGTTGGGGGATCCACGCAAGCCACACCTTCCTGGACTCCTTGGGGTGTCTAGTTTTAAAAAATGTCTGGGTTTGGTAGGTTTCCCTAGATAAAAGCCGCACCCATGACCAAAAACATAGGTGCCCCCCTTTCCCCCAAACACAGGTAGTTTTGCAATATATCATTTTGATGTGTCTACGTACGTCCGTGATGTGCCAAACACTAAAATTGTGAAAAGAAGTGCACTTAGGTTATGTGAAAATGACCCCTCACCCACCAACCAAGTTGGTGGCATGCTTCATCATCGGGGTGCCACCTGAGACACCTAGCGTGTCACAAGTGTGCTGCAACGCCTGATTACAGCGGAGCAGGTTTTGTCATTTGTACCACACATACTGGTTGGATTTGGCACAAGGGTGAGTGATGGTTCAGTAGATCAAATTTTATTAACATGAGATTTCACAAAAGTGAAATGAACTGTTAATAACTCAAAAGGCCAAAAAACGGAACCAATGACTCACAGCTTGTGAGCTGTAAAGTCGCGTCAAGGCACCAACCGTTTTACAGTCCCTTCACACACCTTTCATACATGACATGCACAAGACCATTCATGCCGCCAGCCACGGGCCCAGCACATTACAACACTCGCATCGACAGACAGCACCACTGAAGGGCCCATCACTTACATACCCCCACATACCTGATACAGCAGTCACACTATCTGATGGGAGTGTGTGGACTGACGTTTGTCTGGCACTGCCAGCCAAGCACCACCCCATGCACACTGCCAGCCAAGCACCACCCCACGCACACCGCCAGCCAAGTGCCACCCCACCCACACTGCCAGCCAAGCGCTACCCCACGCACACTGCCAGCCAAGAGCCACCCCAAGCACACCACCAGCCAAGTGCCACCCCATGCACACTGCCAGCCAAGCGCCACCCCAAGTGCACCGCCAGCCAAGCGCCACCCCACGCACACTGCCAGCCAAGCCCCACCCCATGCACACTGCCAGCCAAGCACCACCCCACGCACATTGCCAGCCAAGCACCACCCCAAGCACACCGCCGGCCAAGCGCCACCTCACGCACACTGCCAGCCAGGCGTCACCCCACGCACACTGCCAGCCAAGCGTCACCCCATGCACACTGCGAGCCAAGCACCACCCCAAGCACACCGCCAGCCAAGTGCCACCCCACACACACCGCCAGCCAAGCGCCACCCCTCGCACACCGCCATCACTTTTTTCCATTTATAAACAACAAAGAAACCACTAACTAATTATAAAACAAGTACAAAACTACACACACAACAGCTCTAACTAAATACATGACAGTAATGCCAACCGCGAAACAGAACATAAGAAAATATAAAACAGGCAGTTTACGCTCACGGTACTTCCTCAAAAGTTTTCTTGGTGTGGTCATTTCTGAAACAGCCGGGCACACACAGCCCAGGCTTTGAAGGGCAATTGGGACAGTACATCCGGTTCTCCCTCTGGATACCTCTTCAGGCACATACTCTACATTTCTTAGTGGGTAAGTCTTTCTTGGGAGTGGGAGGAATGTGATCTGGAAAGTGGAGATCTTTCAATCTAGCCACTTCCTCCACCACTGCTACTCTAGGAACTCTTGCCTGTTCCACCACATTAAGGCTCTCTATCACCAACTCCTGAAATTTAACAAATGTCATCCTTGATTCAGGTGAACAATCCTTGAACACAATAAAGGCATTAAAAGTTGCCAGATGAAATAAGTGTAGGGCCAACTTTTTATACCACACATAAGACTTACGCAGAGCAGTGTAAGGTTCCAACCTCTGATCTACTCTATCAACACCACCCATGTGCCTATTGTAGTCCAAAATGCACGCAGGTTTGCGCGCTTCCGCAACCTGGCCCCAAACAGTCACAGGGGAAGTACTCTCATCATGGATGGTAGATAGCATGTACACATCCCTCCTGTCTGAAACTTTCAGAGCTAGCAGCTCATTATTCCACAAGGCACTGCACTGTCCCCTCTCAAGTTTTTTGCAGACAAGCTCCGTTGGATAGCCTTTCCGGTTAGAATGCATTGTGCCACCAGCAACAGTGTCCACTCGAAACAACTCCTTGAAGAACTGCACTCCAGTGTAGAAATTATCTACATACAAATGGTGACCTTTGTTAAACAGTCGTCTACCAAGTTCCCACACAATTGTTTCGCTAACTCCAAAAGTGGCCGGACAACCAGGAGGGTCATTCCTGGAATCCCTACCAGTGTAGACCCAGAAATTATACATGTATCCTGTACTGCTTTCTGACAGCATATACAATTTAATCCCATACCGTGCCCTCTTACTAGGAATGTACTGCTTAAAACCTAAACACCCCTTGAAAAGGACCAAAGACTCGTTCACACTTATCTCTTTGCCTGGAACATAGACCTCTGAAAACTGATCTACAAAATGATCAAAGACAGGCCTAATCTTAGAAAGACAGTCACAATCACAGTGATCTTGTGGCAAGGCTAAAGCATTGTCTACAAAATGCAGCATACGAAGAAGAAGCAAATAGCGATTACGAGTCATAGTTGCAGGAAATATAGCCATTGCCATCAAGGGACTAGTAGACCAATAAGAAGCCAGTGACGGCTTCCTTATCAACCCCATCAAAAAAGTCAAACCTAAAAACTTTTTCATCTCTTCAAGATATGTGGGAACCCACTGAGTAGCTCTAGACTGAGGCCTAAGCCTGGCAGCGTTGTCCCTCAAATATTGCTCCACATACACATTAGTCTGCTCCACAATCTCTTACAAAAATACACTGTACAAAAACAAGCGAAAGAAATTGACAGGCAAAACGTTTTCTGTATTGACTCTACACCCTGGGAGACCAGTAAATGCAGGTAACTGTGGCTGCTCCATGTTTGGGGCAATCCAGGTGTCTGGTCTTCTAATGGGAAACCCTTCAGCCCCAGGCTGCTGCACTCCTGGCACATCAATGTCCTCCTCTAAAACAGGCCCATCATCTGCACTAAGTGTGGCTTCCTCATCAAAAGAATCCTCTCGGACAGAAAACTCACTGCCAGAATCTCTCACTTACTCCTCTGCCTCAGATGCAGAGTCAGTCTTGTAATCATGGTCTGAAGACGACTCAAAAAGCATGCCAACAACCTGCTGAGCAGTCACTCTGTGGCTAGCCATGATCCTCACTAACAACAAATGGATTGCCATCAACCACCAGCACTAAAATAAGTAATAAACAAAGTGTAGCTTTATCACAAAGAGTTATGTATTAAAAAACTATACCACTCACTTGCCTGAAAAAGCTACTCACCAGCAACTACTCTGCACAGACACAGCAATCACCAATGATATCCCACTAAAAAGAAAAAAGCAAATTAGACATATGACAACACAAATATCATTGTGCACAAACCTAAGGACAATTTCACGCACAGTACTACATTTAGTACACCACCTACAAACATGTCATTCATGCATTTCAACAATACTCCTTTGGAGTACATTGCTTTCACTTACCTAAAACGTGCAACTATGCAAACCGCAGGACAACTACTGCCAAAACTGCAAGGATCCACAGCAAAGGAAGCAAAAGCTTTCAACTAGATCAAAAAGAAGAAATAAACTGTTATAATCAGAAATACAAATACTTCGCCAGTTGACAAACACCCCGCCACCAAGAACTTAGATACTGTCCCTGGTGCCTAAGTGGCTTCTGCCCCCCTTGGGGGCAGACGGTCCTTTAAAAAATAGGTTGATCTGCCCCCAAGGGGGCAGAAATGGCCAACAGCTCTGTACCCTGTTTGGGGGGAGACCCTTGCCAAAAGGGGGGGGATAGGGGTGCCCCCAGCACAAAAAAAACTAAGGGGAGCAAAAAAAAAATAACAATTCCCCTCATATCTTGGTGGCTTCTGCCCTCTTCGGGGCAGATAGGCCTAAAAAAATAGCCCAATCTGCCACCAAGGGGAGCAGAAATGGTCATCAGTAATTTGCCCCCCTTCGGGGAGCGACGCTTGCAAAAGGGGCCACCCCCCCCACCCACACAAAACACACACACACAAGATCCCTGGTGCCTTAGTGGATGCTGCCCCCCTTGGGGGCAGATGGGCCTAAGAAAATAGGCAAATCTGCCCCCAAGGGTGGCAGAAATGGCCAACAGGTCTGTGCCCCCTTTAGGGGGCGACCCTTGCCAAAGGGGGCACCCCAGCACAAAACAAAAAAAGGGGGAACAAAAAAACAATTCCCTGGTCGTATTGGTGGTTTCTGCCCTCTTTGGGGGCAGATGGGCCTAAAAAAATATGCCCATCTGCCCCCAAGGGGGGCAGAAATAGCCAAAACTAATTTTCCCTCCTTTGGGGGGATGACCCTTGCCCAAGGGGTGCCCCCAGACACACAAAACACACACACACCACACAATCCCTGGCGCCTTGTAGGTTTCGACCCCCACGGGGGCGAGATCGGCCAAAAACATGGCCGATCTAGCCCCAGGGGGTCTGAAACATATAAAAAATGATTCCCCTCGGGGCAGCGACCCTTGCCAAAAGGAAGGGGGAATAGGGGTTCACCCAGCACAAAAAAAACTATGGGGAGCAAAAAAAATAACAATTCCCCTCATGTCTTGGTGGCTTCTGCCCTCTTGGGGGCAGATAGGCCTAAAAAAATAGCCCAATCTGCCCCCAAGGGGAGCAGAAATGGTCATCAGTAATTTGCCCCACCTTCGGGGAACGACGCTTGCAAAAGGGGCCACCCCCTCACCCACACAAAACACACACACACACAGAAGATCCCTGGTGCCTAAGTGGATTCTGCCCCCCTTTTGGGCAGATGGGCCTAAGAAAATAGGCAAATCTGCCCCCAAGAGGGGCAGAAATGGCCAACAGCTCTGTGCCCCCTTTAGGGGGCGACCCTTGCCAAAGGGGGCACTCCCAGCACAAAACAAAAAAAGGGGAACAAAAAAAAATTCCTGGTCGTATTGGTGGTTTCTGCCCTCCTTGGGGGCAGATGGGCCTAAAAAAAATATGCCCATCTGCCCCCAAGGGGGGCAGAAATAGCCAATACTAATTTTCCCCCCTTTGGGGGGGGGACCCTTGCCCAAGGGGTGCCCCCAAACATACAAAACACACACACCGCACAATCCCTGGCGCCTAGTGGGTTTCGACCCCCCCCCCCCGGGCGAGATCGGCCAAAAACATGGCAGATCTAGCCCCAGGGGGGCTGAAACATAAAAAATTATTGCCCCGGGGTCAGCGACCCTTGCCTAAGGGGTTGATGCCCAAACACATACTATAAACATAATCCCTGGTGGTCTAGTAGTTTTTGACCCCTCCGGGGGCAGATCGGCTGAAAAAAACAGCTGATCTGCCCCCAGAGGGGGCTGAAAAAGGATTATTTATGCCCCCAAGGGGAGCAACCATTGCCCAAGGTCTCGCTCCCCAAAAAATCATATACAAAATAAGATCTGTGGTGTCTAGTGGCTTTTGACCCCCCCGGGTGCAGATCAGCTAAAAAAATGGCCCGATCTGCTCCCGGGGGGTCCGAAAAAGAATTATTTATGCCCCCAAGGGGTCACTCCCCCCAAAAATCATACACAAAATAAAATTCCTGGTGTCTAGTGGCTTTTGACCCCCCCCCCCCCGGGGGCAGATCCGCCAAAAAAACGGCCAATCTGCCAAAAAAGGATTATTTATGCCCCCAAGGGGAGCGACCCTTGCCCAAGGGGTCGCGCCCCAAAAAATCATATGCAAAATAAAATCCCTGGTGTCTAGGGTCTCTCCGGCCCAGGGGGGCCGAAATAGGATAAAAAATAGTCCCTCATGGGAGCGATCCTTGCCCAAGGGGTTGCTCCCAAAAACAAAATCAAAGAAATTCCCTGGTATCTAGTGGGGATTCCTGGTCCACGATCGCGGGCGGGGTACGTGGGAAAGAGAAAACCCTTTCCTTTCCCCCTGTGTCTGTTTTTCCCCCCAAAACCCCTAAAAAGGGAAGGACTCACCTGCCTGAGCTCCTTTCCCTCGACGCGCTGGAAGCAAATGGCTTCCAGCGTGTCCCTGGCAATACTTGATGACATTGGCGCGCTGTGAGTGCGCTGATGTCATCAGATTGCTGAGGGGGGTCGGGGGTGGAAGGGGAAGGGATTCGCCTTCCATCCCTCACTGGGGGCGTGGGTGGAGGGCCCACGGGGGGAGCGCTAGCACTCCCCCTGTGGGCCAGGTACAGGACAAGATCACCTCATCAGGGCACCCAGGGGGTTAACGCCTGGTCAGACCAGGTGTTAATGTGTAGGTAGGGCCATTTCCATGAGGAAACACCATGGAACATGCACAAAGATGCCAACTACAACCCCCAGTATCACCACCATCCACACCACAGGGACACTACAGGAAGAGGGAGCCCATCCCAGGTAAGTTGCAGGTAAGTGTGTATGGTGTGCCACAGGGGGCTCCTTACATGAAGCCCCCTGGCTGGCACAGGGTATTTTGTGCTTGTCCTGGGTATACTGGTCCCCTGTGGTTGGCATTGGGATTGTGGTAATGACTCCTGTCTATACTAAGACAGGAGTCATTTTTTGGCTGCTTGTGCATCAAAAAATGATGACTGGCTGACTAGTGGCAAATTTTGCTGCTAATCAACCTACCATCATTTTTTACCCATTAGCGCTATTTCCCCTAACGCCATCCCTCACCGGCTAGCGTCTTTTTTTAAGACACAACTATTCCTTAGCGCCATTGTGTGTCATTTCTTAAATATGGTGCACGGATGATGTTAGGGAATGGCGTTAGCTCGCGTAAAAAAAATCCCGCACAACTGCGCTTGCTCAGTTGTACACCATTTTTCATAAATATAGGCCTAAGTACTAAATCCTTCGTCATAAAACATGATCATTTATAATAAATCTAGTGACCACCCACCATCTATTCAAAACTAAGTTGTGTCACAGGTCTGATTCCACACCTACCAAGCAATCCAGAAATTGCAAATCCAATACACTGGGATCGAACACCAGTGCCTCCAAAGTCACATCAGACAAGCCAAATCTATCAATGAAAATCACCATTCGGAATGAGGAAATGAAGAAACCTGAAATTTTCAGTAGTGCTGTCAATTTGTAACAAAACCACATAGTCAAATCAGATTATATAACCGTGAAGGGAAATCCTACCATAAAAACATCTAAATTACCAAAAATATATATAGTAATCAGTTAAACAACAGAAAACGAACAACAGAGAAAAGAAAAAGAAAAAAAAATAGAAAAATGAAATAAAAGCTAAGGAACTAATAACAGGAGATACTTATATTTGTTAAGGCAAAAATGACTGATTAAGGAAATCAGCCTAAGTCACTAAAACAGTATACTCCACTATAATAGCTACTAGACTGTTGTGGGAGTTAGCATAAGTCATTATGTGCAATACCAAATATCCACTAGATATCTTAAAATGGCAAGCAAAGAGACGGATCATAACCCACATTACTAACATACCAAAATCGATTACATTTCTGCATCCACATTTAACGGGTGTTGAAATGTTTGTAAACAATTAACCCACCAGCTCCCCTTCCAATGAAGTTTCAAGTTTCTGTCTCCACCTCTATGGTGTACTGGTACATGATCAATGCCCATGAGTGAAATCCTGCATAATTGATCAAGCTGGTGATTAATGGGGAAGAGGGGAGATCTAGAAACAGCATGCCTGATCGCTCCCAAATGTTCTTTCCATCTTATTTTGAGTGATTGTATTGCAATTGACACACACAAATAAGCATATAGGCACAATATGTTGTGTTGCAATTTATAAAGCTTCTTATTAGAAAACTTTTTTAATTATTATGATTATAAAAGATATCAACTTTATCGATCACATATTGGCTGCAGACACAATTCCCACATTGGTAGCTACCAAGTGCTTTTGGGTTTAGCCACGTGTTAACAGGCACAACTGACTAACTTGTGGTTTAACTAGGGTTAAGGATCTTTTAAGGGTTTCAACCTTTATCTATGTAACAAAAGGACTTTTAGGGAGTTCTTGATTCAAACCTGGATCTAATCTCAGAACATCCCAAAATGTTGTTAATGTTTTGAAAATCTGCCTGTTCTACGCACAGAGGCCCTCATTATGACTTTGGCGGTCTTACTAAAAGACCGCAGAAACCACGGACGCCACTATACCGTCAGTCCTCTGTACTGATGGCGGTATATGTGGCTCCCTATTATGAATTTTCCGCTGGCCCAGTGGAAAAGTCACTTCAACATTGCAGCCGGCTCATAATAGAGGCGGCAACAATGTTGATGTGTAGTCGGTGCAGCAGCACCCGTCGCGCATTTCACTGCTCGAAATTCGGGCAGTGAAATGTGCGATGGGGCTGTTCCTGGGGGCCCCTGCACTGCCAATGCCAAGTGCATGGGCCCCCAGGGGCACCCCAAGTCCCCCTTACCACCAGCCTTTCCTTGGTGGTATATACCGCCATGGACAGGCTGGCGGTTGGGGACTCATAATCCCCAGGGCAGCGGTGCTTGCGCTACGGTCATAATACACTGACGGTACACCGCCAGCATGTTGGCGGTGGTACCGCCAGTGTACCGCTGGCCGCCAGGCCTGTTATGAGGCCCAGAATGTCGGAATGAACTGAATTTGTGGCTCAGTAGTGCGCCTCGTTCTTGCCTTTGTTTCCCCTATCTGGGAAAGTAAGGACATATGTGAGGTTTTGCAAGATTTATCCATTGCAGGTAAAATAATTTTAAAAGGGGATCTCCTTGATCTACATCTAAGGTTTTCATTATTGCTAACAATAAAAAATAAATAATTAACGGTGTGTGTTTGTTACATACAGTCACCTGTGTTGAAGGAAGAAAGCAAACCACATGGCCTTCTGACAATTGTAATGATTGAAAAAAGCTAAATATTTGTGTCAACAATTCTCAAAATAAACACGAGCCAGGCTTCAAGTCAACACTGTCTTCTATAGGGGTGTCATGGTGAATGTTTTGCTCTCCGTTCTTTTCACATTGTGGTATCTGCAATGCCATGTATGTCTCGCAGCTAAATTTCTGCATCTCCTTTCAATTGTTTACACGCCTAACTCTCATTGTCTGCATGATTGATGTCCCTGCGACTGTCCCAATATGCACATGCATGTTTCTGTGAAATGACTTCAAAGGCTTACAAAAACACACAAAATGAAGTGAAATCAAAGACATTTAGATTTAAAAGGTCCAGGATTTCTTTTGATCAACTATCTCGTTTGTATATTTTTAAAAGTTGCGTTTTTCCGGGGTTAAATAGTTAAACAAATACCGGCCCCGCACTCGGTACAGAACATGTAACAATATTTGCTTTAGTGACAGCAGTACAATAACACATTCCTAAAACTAACATTTGCTCACCAGAGGCATCGGAGAGCTGTAATACGTTAGCAATGTTAAACATTTGCACAGATCAGTTCACAAAGGAAATGCATGATAGTTATTTCCAAATTGTTGCCTGTAGAATAACAATAGTCTAGACTCCTTTCCCCTTTCCTAAGCTGGAGCTTTGATTTGACAAATATTTCTGTCACATAGTTTTGCGTTTACTATTTTCTGTTGCTGCCACTTGGAATTCTAACTGTTTCTTTACCCGTGGGTGTTGTTGGATGTTACAAGTAATTCGAGAAGCGCACCGTGGGCAAGAATTAATTGATACCTGCCCATAGAGGACACACTCATAGTGGTGTTAGACCACAAAGGTGGGTATCAAATGAATACGTTAGCTGTACTTACATAAATCACAATCTGGCAGTAAACTGAGACTGAAAGCACAAAACTGAAAAGCCATTGTTGTAGGGGGAAAGGAGATTAATTTAGGTACCTGAGGGACAAAATACCAAATGATAATACCTCCGTGGCGAGCCTGAGGGTTCAGGACCATACCATTAGGGACCCAACACCCTGCCCAATGTTATGTTTGATTACTTATTGCATGTTGAGTCACATAAATGTCCAAGTTGGATCGCCTAGCTGTCATTCCTCCCTCTATATAGCTATGCTGCTCTAGGCTAACCCTGTTAGAGCTCTTTTTTGGCCTCCACTGAGTGGCTGGATCCATTAGTGATGATAGGTGACTCTGCTGGTCTTGACACATCCAAGTAGATTTGCCCTCCACGCACCACTATTTTATCTATGATTTACAATGCTGTTCCCCAGACAATAATCTACCTACAAAAATGTAAGGTTACCTACCAACCTTATAGTTATCATACTGCTTCCACAGGCTCTACTATCTTTCAGACTATCATAGCAGAGAGTTCCATAAACAAGGATAATCAGGGAATTGAATTTCCTGAATGAACTTCTTGTAACTTAAGACCAAATTCAACAAATGGGGAGAATCAGAAAATGTTGTTTCTTTGTTCCCTTATATCCTCACCTGCATGACTAATGCAGTATGCACACAGCTCTAACACACCATGCCCACACGATTCATGGTCATGCTTAATCAGAAGGAATAAGACCCCAAAAAAGGTCATAGTTTCAGGTTCCCTCAATGCTCACCAAGGACTACTTATTGTAACCAGATTTGCAACATTTTGGAAAGGGCAATCATCTGAAAACAGTATTGTCACACATAGGTGGTCATTCTGACCTCGGCGGTAAAAGGCACCTACCGCCGGTCAGAAATCCTCCATAATCCCGCCGCGGTCGCGGAAACCCGCCACGGTCATTCTGACCCGCAGAAGGCAAACCTCCGAAAATCCGACCGCCACACGCTGGTCTGGCGGAAAGGTGGAGGTGACCAAACCTCCACCGCCACGCCAACAGAAATACGCCCATGCCATTACGACCCACGAATCCACGCGGCGGTCATTCAAACGCGGTATTCCATTGGCGGGACACACCGGCGCGGTCAGAATACACACAAACGAACAAAACTCAGCCACATTGGACGATTTGAATCCCACACACCTGATACACATACACACACCACTCCCACACACACAATACAATATAAAACACCCACCCACATCACCCACAAACCCCTACGCTTAAAAATTCGTAAAGAAGACAAGAGCGAGACACCAGCATCCAAAACATAACAGCCACAGCCACTCAACACCATCACCCACACACTATCCACACACAAAACAACACACACCACCACACTCAACTCACTTAAATACACATACTCCACCCCACACATCATACACACCACCCCATGGCACCCCAAAGACAACCCCGCTTCACAGACGAAGAACTCAGGGTCATGGTGGAGGAAATCGTTCGGGTAGAGCCCCAGCTGTTCGGCACACAGATACAATACACCAGCATTGCCCGGAGGACGGAGCTATGGCAGAGGATTGTCGACAGGGTGAACGCAGTGGGACAGCACCCCAGAAATCGGGAAGACATCAGGAAGCGATGGAACGACCTACGGGGGAAGGTGCGTTCCATGGTATCCAGGCACAACATCGCCGTGCAGAAGACTGGCGGAGGACCCCCACCTCAACCCCCACAATTCACATCATGGGAGGAGGAAGTCTTGAACATCCTGCATCCTGACGGCCTCGCAGGAGTCGGCGGAGGAATGGATACTGGTAAGTTGAAGTTTCAATACTGCTTCCCCCCCACCTGCATGCCAAATCAGACCCCAACCCTCACCCCCATCCTCGAACCCCACCCTCACCCCCACCCCCATCCTCACCCCCACCCTCACCCCCACCACCATCCTCACCCCCACCACCATCCTCACCCCCACCACCATCCTCACCCCCACCCCCAGCACACCTATTCCCCGCCAATGTCTCACCATCACAACCCACACATCCCAAAACCTAGGCCTGCATGCGTCCACTAAGCATGGACACCCATCACCAAAGCATGCCCAATGCATATACACATCCCCCCCACAAGCCACCCTCACCAAAGCCCCCACACACGAATGCCAGCACTTGGGGACACGAGAACCCACAGATACACCCATATGCCACACATTTAAACTATAACCATACCTCTATACCCCTGCAGGACCCGACCGTCAACACACCGCGGCGGAGGGGCCAGAATTATCCACACCCCCCACCCAAGAGGCCGTCAGCGATGACAGCAGCTCTGTCGACCTGGACACCGATGACCAGCCCGGACCATCGGGGACCTCTGGACAGTCGGTTCCCCTCACACAGGCCCAGGCCACTACAGACCCAAACCCCTCTGGGAACACCAGCACAGCTCCCACCCAGCGGGCCCATGCCTCTGTCTCCAGGGCGCGTCAATCTGCGGTGTGTCTACCACTACAGGGCACCCAGGATAACCCACCACCCCAACAACAACAGGGACCTGGGGGCAGTGGTAGTGGGCACACCGGCCAGGGGGCAGAGGCCCAGGGAAACAGGGCAACTCGGCGGGCAGCTGTGCGACAGGGGGGGGAGGAGAGGCCCAGGGAACCCACTCTCCACGAGGTCCTCACCACCATCATGGGAGCATACAACCGCTCCCAGGAGACGATGGCGACGGTACTGGCCCGGTTCCAGGAGATCCAGGTGCTGCAGGAGGAACACTATCGGGGGTACAGGGAGGACATCAGAGCCATCAACACCACCCTGGTTACCATGGTAGGGCTGCTGCAGGACCTCGTAAACAGCAGGGCGGACACTGAACAACACCCAAGGGCCCCTGCCACTAGCCTGGACCAAGAACAGCCATCCACCTCCGCCGGCGCTAGTGGACAGGAGGCCCCCGCACAGCAGCAGCCCACCAGACCCCCACCTCCTGCAGGAGAAGAACCACCCCGCAAGAGGGCCCTGAGATCTCGCAAGAAGACAGAGTAGGATGTCAAGACCCCCGCCAGCAAAGGATACCACCTGATGTCATCCCACTGTCCCACATTGTCACCCTGTCCATCCTTGAACTGCCCATGCTCCATCTCTCCACAGGCCTCTGGACAATGCACCTGTGTGACTGTTACTCTGGACTCTGCCATGGACATTCCTTCACCATAGCCCCCACCCACTTGAAACCACCCATCCCATTTTGAGCACTTCAATAAACACCTATTTTGCACCAAAATATCAGGAGTCTGGCTGTGATTTCAATAGATTGTAATTGACATGACAGTGCAAATATGTCCTTGTACATGGTGAAGTCAACAAACAGCTGCCACAAAGCTGTAGTCCATGGGGAAACGAAGCACAGGACTCGTAGTGGGGACCCCAGATCTGAAATAGGGAGGGAAAAGCCAAAACTCAGTCATCATACACTGGGGCAAATAGACAGGCAGCAGAGATGCTGCAGAGTAGTTAACATTTACTAAATTATCTTTGAAATGTTACCTGTGTCCTATTGGAAGTACTGTTCAATGATTCTGTCCCTGTTGTCTGTTTCAGCCCCGTCGTCTTCCTCCTCGTCACTCTCCTCAGGTTCCACCGCTGCCACAACACCACCGTCTCGACCATCCTCCTGCAGGAAAGGCACCTGGCGGCGCAAAGCCAGGTTGTGAAGCATGCAGCAGGCCACGATGATGTGACACACCTTCTTAGGTGAGTACATTAGGGATCCACCGGTCATATGCAGGCACCTAAACCTGGCCTTTAGGAGGCCAAAGGTGCGTTCGATCACCCTCCTAGTACGCCCATGGGCCTCATTGTACCGTTCCTCTGCCCTGGTCCGGGGATTCCTTACTGGGGTCAGTAGCCACGACAGGTTGGGGTACCCAGAGTCCCCCACTAGCCATACACGGTGTCTCTGTAGCTGTTCCATCACGTAAGGGATGCTGCTATTCCTGAGGATGTAGGCGTCATGCACTGACCCTGGGAATTTGGCATTTACATGCGAGATGTACTGGTCAGCCAAACACACCACCTGGATGTTCATTGAATGGTAATTTTTTCTGTTCCTGTACACCTGCTCCCTGTCTCTTGGGGGAACCAAAGCCACATGGGTCCCATCAATGGCACCAATTACGTTGGGAATATGTCCAAGGGCGTAGAAATCACCCTTCACTGTAGCCAATTCGCCCACCTCAGGGAAAATGATGTAGTTCCTCACGGATTTCATCAGGGCAGACAACACTCTGGATAACACCTTCGAAAACATGGGCTGAGACATTCCGGAAGCAATTCCCACGGTTGTCTGAAATGACCCACTTGCCAAGAAATGTAGTACTGACATGACCTGCACCAGCGGGGGAATCCCTGTGGGTTGGCGGATGGGGGACATCAGGTCGGGCTCCAGCTGGGCACACAGTTCATGGATAGTGGCACGGTTAAGACGGTAGGTCAGGATAATGTGGCGTTCTTCCATTGTCGACAGGTCCACCAGCGGTCGGTACACGGGAGGATTCATCCGTCTCCTCGCCCAACCCAACGGACGGTGCCTAGGAAGGACAACATGGAGCACACAGTCAAGCAACCCACAGGTACGTACTCACAGCTAGCACAGTATACGATTCTCTATGCAGTGAATGGCGTGTCTGAGTGGCTATGCAAGGCCTAGGCCTGTGTGACGCAGTTGAAATTGAGCCATGTGGGCCCTGGAAATGGCGGCTGCCTGACCTGTGAAGTGTGACAATGGGATGTGAGGTCAATGCGCTGGCGTGGCACACCGCGGCGGGCGGCGGGCGAAGACCGCGGCGCGAAGCCGCATTGGTTAACATTGAAGCCTATGGGTTTCAAGAGCCAATGGCGAAGGGCGCCGGCGGTGGCGGGACGCACCGCCGCGGTACGCACCGCCGCGGACGTGACCGCCATTTTATATCTACTTATCCACTTGCGACTTGAACTTTCACAGGAGAGGACCTATACTGCAAGTGTTGCTGTGACCTCGGTCTGGAAGGGACAATGGCTGCTGCGACTGGGGAAAGGGCCCCTGCCTTCACTGGAGAGGAGTTGGAGAAACTTGTGGATGGGGTCCTCCCCCAGTATGCGCTACTCTACGGTCCTCCAGACCAACAAGTGAGTTTAATTCAATATGGATTTGGGGCCACTGGCTGGCTTGGGGGCCTGGCGGGGATGGGGGGCATGTTGGGGCTGGCGGGGGGCATGGCGGGGGGCCTGGCGGGGATGGGGGGCATGTTGGGGCTGGCGGGGGGCATGGCGGGGGGCCTGGCGGGGATGGGGGGCATGTTGGGCATGGCGGGGGGCATGGCGGGGGGCCTGGCGGGGATGGGGGGCATGTTGGGCATGGCGGGGGGCATGGCGGGGGGCCTGGCGGGGATGGGGGGCATGTTGGGCATGGCGGGGGGCCTGGCGGGGATGGGGGGCATGTTGGGCATGGCGGGGGGCATGGCGGGGGCCTGGCGGGGATGGGGGGCATGTTGGGCATGGCGGGGGCATGGCGGGGATGGGGGGCATGTTGGGCATGGCGGGGGGCCTGGCGGGGATGGGGGGCGTTGGGCCACTGGAAAGGAAAATGCTGAGAAACTTGAACGTGGTATTTCTCCCTCCCTTTACGTGTCACATAGGTCCGCGCCCATGAGAAGATCGGGATTTGGTGTGCCATCGCCAAGGAAGTCCGGGCCCTGGGGGTCCACCATCGACGGGGCACCCACTGCCGCAAGAGGTGGGAGGACATCCGCCGCGGGACCAAGAAGACCGCCGAGTCTCTGCTGGGGATGGCCTCCCAACGTAGGCGGGGTGCCTGCCGTCAACTGAGCCCCCTGATGTTCCGGATCCTGGCGGTGGCCTACCCTGAATTGGATGGGCGCGTGAGGGCAGCACAGCAGACACAAGGGGGTGAGTACAAGCATTATCTACTCTGTTGTCGCGCAGTGGAGGTGTCTGGGTGGGGGAGGAGGGCTGGGGGTCCCCCTAGGCCAGGGCGATATCTGTAGGCTGGGCACCCCCGTAAGCCCCTGTGTCCCCAGCCACCACCCTCAGTAGTTTGTCAGTACAGCCATCCCTGGGCCGTGTCATCCATGGGTGCAGTTGTCAACTCTAGGCGTGTAGGCCATGTTCCACGGAATGCGTAGCGTACCCCAAGTGCGCAACTTAGTGCAGGGGGCATCTGTGTCTGTCATGTCCGCTAACTGTACCGGAGATCCATGTACTCAATATGCCTTTATTTCTCTCTCCCCCCCCCTTTTTGTTTGTCTTTCTGTGCTTGTGTGCATCAGCATCATCAGGCGGAGGAGAAGTGGCATCGGGGCAGGAGGGAGCTGCATCTCACATGGCCCAGGAGGGCCATGCCACAGAGTCAGACTGGACCAGTGAGACGGAGGGCGAGGGGAGCTCCACGACGGGGACGACTGGACCCTGCAGCGACACGGACACGTCCTCGGAAGGGGGCTCCCTTGCGGGGGTGGCACCATCCGTGCCCCCCGCCATTACAGGTACAGCCGCCACCCAGCGCACCATCTCCGCCCTCCCAGCAGCCCCTCCGCGTTCGCCCCGTGCCCGCTCTGCCAGGAAGCCGGGCATCTCCTTCGCCCCAGGCACCTCAGGCCCTGCCCCTGTTACCCCCGCTGCCCTCAGTGAGGAGGTCATTGACCTCCTCCGAACGCTCATTGTTGGGCAGACTACCCTTTTGAATGCCATCCAGGGGGTGGAGAGGGAGGTTCATCGCAGCAATGCGTACCTGGAGGGCATTCATTCGGGTCAGGCTGCCCATCAGCGATCGTTCCAGGCTCTGGCCTCAGCACTGACGGCAGCCATTGTCCCTGTCTCCTGCCTGCCTCTACTAACTCCCTCCTCCCAGTCTCCTGTTCCTCTGCCTGTCCCACCCACACCATCAGACCAGCCTGCACACACCTCAACACCCAAGAGAAGCTCATCCAAACATAAGCACCACAGATCACGCAGACATTCACACACGCAACATTCCGATGCAGACATGCCAACAGTCACTACCACCTCTGTGACCCCCACCTCCTCGTCTCCCTCCTCCCTCCCTGTGACGTCTACACTCACACCTCCATTCACCTCACCATCAGCCAGTGTTTCCATCACCAGCACACCCTCCACTCCAGTCCGCACACGTGCAGTCACCACCCCCACTGCCATTTACACGTCCCCTGTGTCCTCTCCCACTGTGTCTGTCACCCCCTCTTCCACACCACACAAACGCAGCCACCCACCCACCCAACAGCCATCCACCTCACGACAGCCTATCCCTCCTGCACCTGCACCCAAAGACAGCAAACGTGACTCACCTACAACCACATCCTCTCCCTCCACTCCCATTCCCACTGTACCTACCACTCTCCATTGTCCCAAGAAGCTCTTCCTCGCCACTACTAACTTCTTTCCTGACCCTGAGCCCCCCCCTCCTTCTCGTCGGGGTAAGAAGAGCACCTCAGCCACCACCAGCCCTGCAGCCCCCTTGACAAGGGTGCAGGGGTATTGGAGCCCGCCAGCCCGCATGTCTGGATCTTCGCCCAGCAGCAAGGGGACAGCCAGCCCACCCCCTGGGAAGAGGAGCAGAAGGCGGAAGGGGCGCCGCAGGAGCCCGCCTTCTACATCCCCCCGGACACCACCCAGAGACAGTCACCAGCCACAGCTCCAAAGGGAGGAAAGGGCCACAGGCCGACGACTAAGGAGGGCAAGGGCAGCAAGTTGGAGAGGTCAGGCAGCAGGCCTGCTGCCCAGGAGGAGCCCACAACCCCCATAGCCGCTGCCCCGGGAGGAACCGGCACAGCTGCCCCGGGAGAGCCCACCACCCCAATAGCCGCTACCCAGGGAGGACCCAGCCCAGCTGGCCAGGAGGGCCCCACCACCCACAGCCCAGGTGGGCAGTGAAGGAGCACCATCCCCGCTGCCCAGGAGGGCACCACCAGGCAATTAGCAGTTGGCCATAGACCGTCCGCCGTCTCAAGAACCGCTGAACTGGGCCCTTCAAGGCAAGGACCGCTGAACTGGGCCCCGCCGTCTCAAGAACTGCTGAACTGGGCCCCGCCGTCTCAAGAACCGCTGAACTGGGCCCTTCAAGGCAAGAAGCGCTGAATTGGGCCCCGCCGTCTCAAGAACCGCTGAACTGGGCCCCGCCGTCTCAAGAACCGCTGAACTGGGCCCCGCCGTCTCAAGAACCGCTGAACTGGGCCCTTCAAGGCAAGAAGCGCTGAACTGGGCCCCGCCGTCTCAAGAACCGCTGAACTGGGCCCCGCCGTCTCAAGAACCGCTGAACTGGGACCTTCAAGGCAAGAAGCGCTGAACTGGGCCCCGCCGTCTCAAGAACCGCTGAACTGGGCCCCGCCGTCTCAAGAACCGCTGAACTGCGCCCCGCCGTCTCAAGAACCGCTGAACTGGGCCCATCAAGGCAAGAAGCGCTGAACTGGGCCCGCCGTCTCAAGAACCGCTGAACTGGGCCCCGCCGTCTCAAGAACCGCTGAACTGGGCCCTTCAAGGCAAGAAGCGCTGAACTGGGCCCCGCCGTCTCAAGAACCGCTGAACTGGGCCCCGCTGTCTCAAGAACCGCTGAACTGGGCCCTGCCGTCTCAAGAACCGCTGAACTGGGCCCTTCAAGGCAAGAAGCGCTGAACTGGGCCCCGCCGTCTCAAGAACCGCTGAACTGGGCCCGCCGTCTCAAGAACCGCTGAACTGGGCCCTTCAAGGCAAGAAGCGCTGAACTGGGCCCCGCCGTCTCAAGAACCGCTGAACTGGGCCCCGCCGTCTCAAGAACCGCTGAACTGGGCCCTTCAGGGCAAGAACCGCTGGCCCTTTGGCAGACGTGGCAGGGCAGGATCTATCTCGGGCAGGGCTGCAGGATGTCCTCTGGCCAACTTGCCTCCTCCAGTGGCAGTGGGGTCTGTTATGGACTGTATGGACTATGGCTTTGCTCTCCCCAGGATGGCCCAGTGGGCAGGCCACCCACTGTATGGACTGTATGGACTGTGGCTTTGCTCTCCCCAGGATGGCCCAGTGGGCAGGCCACCCACTGTATGGACTGTATGGACTGTGGCTTTGCTCTCCCCAGGATGGCCCAGTGGGCAGGCCACCCACTGTATGGACTGTATGGACTGTGGCTTTGCTCTCCCCAGGATGGCCCAGTGGGCAGGCCACCCACTGTATGGACTGTATGGACTGTGGCTTTGCTCTCCCCAGGATGGCCCAGTGGGCAGGCCACCCACTGTATGGACTGTTTGGACTGTGGCTTTGCTCTCCCCAGGATGGGCCAGTGGTCATGGAGTCCCCTCGTGGATCTGGCGTCGTGTACTCAAGTGGCTGAGGTGCCCCCCTTTCCCTTCCCCCTGAGGTGCCTGTCCTATTTTCTTTCTGATGCCCCTGCAGTGTTCTCTCCGTGGAGTTCTTGTCGTGGGACTGGGCCTTGCCCCTTTGCACAGGACCCCTGTGATCCACGGACAGTGGTTGGACTACATTTAGTAGCTGTATATATTTTGTACATAGTTTATTTATTAATTGGGATTACTGGTGTACATATTTCAATATATCTGCCCGTTTATGATCTCTTCTTTTGGTCTTTGCATTATTTCGGAGGGGGGTGGTTTGTGGGTTGTGACAGTGATCTGTGGGAATGCATTGATGTGTGTGTTGTAGTGGGTGTGGGTGGGTGGGTGTGTGCCGGTAATCTTTTCCCTCCCCTGTGTCGTAGGTGCCGTACTCACCGATGTCTTCCGCGCCGCCGGGCGTGCTCCTGGTATATGAGCAGGAATAGGAGTGCGGGGATGACCTGCAACTCTGGCTCCATACTGCCGGAATCTCGCGTGGAGTGCGTAGAGGTGAGCGTTTTCCCGTTCGTAGTCTGTTTCCGCCGTGTTCTTATCGGCGGTGCTCCCGCCCCGGAAAAGGTGGCAGATTGGTGGGTCGTAATAGGGTGGGCGGTACTTTGTCTGCCGCCGGGCTGTTGGCGGGAACCGCCGCGCTGTTTGTTTGTACCGCTGTGGCGGTCGGAGTGTTAAGTTGGCGGGCTGTGTTGGCGGTTCCCGCCAGGGTCAGAATTGCATATTTTAGACCGCCGGCCTGTTGGCGGCTTGGCCGCCGCTTTATCACCGACCGCCAGGGTCAGAATGAGGGCCATAATAACTAAGGGTCTCATTATGGGTTTGGTCGTCCATGCACCGCCATGGCGGTGGTGGCGGTCTGACCAACATTGGCTTGGCGGTCAGATCACTGTATTATGAATCTTGTGGGCCTATGGAGGAAAGACCGTCAGGATCCGGCTGGCACCACGAGGCAGCACAGTCCGCCACGGTCACAAGACAGCACAAACAGTCCAGCGGAGCCTGTGTTTCCTATGGACACATTATGAGGTTGCACACCACCAATGTGACCGTGGCATTCCAACCACCACATCTCAGCAGGTGGAAACGGAGAGTATAAAGGGAGCTTCTCACTTACAGGTAGCCTCACATGTCCTGTGTCACCATGGAGCCCACCCCACACATTCTGACGCTGCTCATTGATGGAGCACAAAATCCACACTGCCGTGGACGCAACTGACTGTGTCATTACATTCAACAGCAGAGCGTCTTCATGTCATCCACATCATATTTGGGTCACACTACAGGCACCAAGTACATGTGTCATTGTGTACAGAGGAGTCATTCACAAAGAAGGACACATTCACAACCAGAAGATACTCCCTTTGGGCAAGTCACTCACACTTCAGCACAACACTACACAAAAACACACATCTGCCCATCTCAGGCACAGGGACAGTGAAGTGTACACAACATTTTGTCACACAACACCAACAACACAGCAGCATCACATCTACATATACAACTGACACCCTCACATTGTACACTTCATGGACTGCCTTCTAATACACATGTATATGGATATGCAATGGAACACAAACACCACTCCCACTAAAAAGCACTGCAATGGATACACACATCACCCACATTGCAACACAATGGAAGGACAATAGGATGCACAGCAGACAGAGACACAAATATAGAAAGCTTTCTATGCAAACAATACCTGCAAAATATGTATGAGGGCATAAATAGCACTCAGGGAAGGATGCTGCACTGAGACACACTTCACTTTGCACATGCCCCTAAAAAACATTTGCACAGGAACTGGCACTTCAGGTATTTCTGGGATAAACAATAATAGAGACAAGGGATGTGTCCATATGCATAATGTGGAAGTGCAAGTCAAGAAAGCACATACAACTGCAACTGCATGGATCGGACATCTAGCTGAAGTAGCTGCAAGGTGCAGACAGCAAAATGGACACCTGCACCGTCAAATGTTAAGAAAGCTAGCACAATTGAACATCCTCCGTTTCTGCACAAACAAAACTCTGACTCCCACACATGAGACAAATGTACAGTCCATATCAGTGGGACAAGTGTAAAACCATACATGCTGTCATTGGACAACACAAGATGCAACACTTACCATACTAATCAGAACACAATGGTGGTCATTACAACCCTGGCGGACGGTGTTAAAGCGGCGGTAAGACTGCAAACAGGCCGGCGGACAAAAAAAGGGAATCATGACCATGGCGGAAACCGCCAACATAGACAGCCACTTTAACACTCTGACTGCCACAGCGGTACAGACAAGCAGCGCGGCGGTCACCGCCAACAGACAGGCGGGAGACAATGTACTGCCCACAGTATCACAACCTGCCAATCAGCCACCTTTTCCAGGGCGGATTCTCCGTGGATAAAAACACGGTGGAAACAGCTTTTGCAATGGGAAAACGCTCACCTGAACACATCCCCATGAGGAAGGAGGATAGCATGGAGCCGGAACTCCAAATCCTATCGGCCCTTGTATTCCTACTCATCTACAAGACCAACGCCTGCGCCGGCGAAGACAACGGTGAGTACTGCACCTATGACATAGGGGAGGTGGGAAGTAAAAGTTAAGGGGACACACACGCAACACCCCTACCCCCACCCCACCCACAACAACACACACACCAATGCATGTCCAAACAGCACAAGAACAACCCACAACCCCCCCGGAAGAATGCAAAGACAAAACAAAATCAGTCCAAACATAGTAATGTAGCAATATAAATGTCTCAAAAATTAATACATATATTAGAAAATCATACAAAAGTATATACATTCCGAGAAGTAGTTCAGCTATGCACATAGAAATGTCCGTGCACCAGTAGTCCAAAAATGCATGGGCGAGGCCCACAATAGATACCTGTCCACACAGGGGGAGAACACTGACGGGCATCATATAGAAATACTACAGGCACCTCAGGGGGAAGGGAAGGGGGGGCACCTTAGCCGGAGGAGTGCAAAGCCAGATCCACGACGGGGCTCCATGCGCATTGATGTATCCTGGGGAGTGCAAAGCCACAGTCTCTCAAGTCTCTACAGTGGGTGGTGTGCCCACTGTTCAATCCTTGGGAGTGCAAAGCCACAGTCTAGCAAGTCCTTTCAGTGGGTGGCTTGCCCACTGGACCATCCTGGGGAGTGCAAAGCCACAGTCTCACAAGTCCTTTCAGTGGATGGCTTGCCCACTGGACCATCCTGGGGAGTGCAAAGCCACAGTCTCACAAGTCTATACAGTGGGTGGCTTGCCCACTGCACCATCCTGGGGAGTGCAAAGCCACAGTTTCCAAAGTAGATAACAGCCTCCACTGATTCTGGAGGGGGACTGGTGCCCAGACTGAATTAGTCTCCCCGTGGAAGTTCCTGTCCCGTCACTGTCCCACCTGCACAAGGGATAACGATGCTTAATGTGGTGGCCTTTTCATTCTTACCCGGTTCATGCCCTGTTCAGCGGTGCTTGGCCATGGCGGTTCAGGACTATTCAGCGGTGCTTGACCATGGTGGTGCAAGCATTGTTCAGCGGTGCTTTCCCATGGCGGTTCAGGACTCTTCAGCGGTGCTTTGCCATGGCGGTGCATGCATTGTTCAGCGGTGCTTTGCATTGGCGGTGCATACATTGTTCAGCGGTGCTTTGCCATGGCGGTGCATACATTGTTCAGCAGTGCTTTGCCAAGGCGGTTCAGGACTCTTCAGCGGTGCTTGGCCATGGCGGTGTGTGGACTGGGCATTGGTGTGTGGCATGACATTCTCTGGACTGGGCATTGGTGTGTGGCATGACGTTCTCTGGACTGGGCATTGGTGTGTGGCATGACGTTCCCTCATTGCCCAGTGGGGCTGTGGCATCCGGGGCCCTCCTGGGCACTGACTCCGGCGGTGGAGGTGGACTCCAGACCAGTGACGATACTTGGGCCCTCCAGGGCACTGACTCTGGCGGTGGTCTCCTGACCAGTGACGATACTTGGGCCCTCCAGGGCACTGACTCCAGCAGTGGTCTCCTGACCACTGACGATACTTGGGCCCTCCAGGGCACTGACTCCAGAGTTGGTCTCCTGACCAGTGACGATACTTGGGCCCTCCTGGGCACTGACTCCGGCGGTGGTCTCCTGACCAGTGATGATACTTGGGCCCTCCAGGGCACTGACTCCGGCGGTGGTCTCCTGACCAGTGACAATACTTGGGCCCTCCAGTGCACTGACTCTGGCGGTGGTCTCCTGACCAGTGACGATACTTGAGCCCTCCAGGGCACTGATTCCGGCGGTGGTCTCCTGACCAGTGACGATACTTGGGCCCTCCAGGGCACTGACTCCGGCGGTGGTCTCCTGACCAGTGACGATACTTGGGCCCTCCTGGGCACTGACTCCTGCGGTGGTCTCCTGACCAGTGACGATACTTGGGCCCTCCAGGGCACTGACTCCAGCGGTGGTCTCCTGACCAGTGATGATACCTGGGCCCTCCTGGGCACTGACTCCGGCGGTGGTCTCCTGACCAGTGACGATACTTGGGCCCTCCTGGGCACTGACTCCGGCGATGGTCTCCTGACCAGTGACGACGGTGCTGGCGGTGGCGTCACGACCGGCGGGAAGGATGCGGCCCTTCTCAGCCGTGCTGCTCACACTAGGCTGTGCAGGCTTCCTCTGGCCCTTCCCCACCTTTGGAGGAGTCACAGCTGCCTCTGCAATCCCCCTGGAACCCCTGTGAGTTGTTTTGCCTCCAGGAGTCTTCACAGGGTCCCGTCGGCCACTTTCCAGTTTCAGAGCCTTTACAGGGGGTGGGCTGCCAGTGCCTTGGCTCTGGGTCACACTGCCTGCCCTAGTGGCCGGTGCACTCCACACCTTGAACAGGCACCACTGGTTTTGGAGGCTTTTTGGCTGAGGCACTATGACGGAACTGATAAATTGGAGGGGGGGGGGCAAAAAGGTCAACTTTACACAGGGACAGTTTCTGACGAACACTGGGGTGGGTAGTTGGAGGGGGTCTGGGAGTGGAGGAAGAGGAGGTGGTTGTAGGAGGTGTCACTTCAGGTGTTTTGGGTGCAGGTACTGGAGGCTGTCGTGAGGTGGATGGATGTTGGGTGTGTGGGTGCCTGCGTTTGTGTACTTTGGGTGGGGGCGTCACAGACACACTGGGAGAGGAAACAGGGGAAGTGTAAATGGGAGTGGAGGTGGTGATTGCAGGTGAGCGGCTTGTGGTGCTGGGTGTACTGCTGCGAGTCCTAGTGCCTGTAGATGTAGTGCATGCAGGTGAGAGTGTAGACGACACTGGGAGGGAGGAGGGAGGCGACGAGGAGGGGGACACAGTGGAGGCAGTGGATGTTGCAGTGTCTGCATGTGGGTGATGCTTGCGTGTGTGCCTGCGGGTTGTGTGGTGCCTATGTTTGCCTGAGCTACTTTTGGGTGTTGAGGTGTGTGCATGCTGGTCTGTAGGTGTGCTTGGGATAGGCTGGGGTGCAGGGGATTGGGTCTGGGTGGAGGAAGTTGGAGGGGGGAGGCTAGACACAGGGACAATGGCTGCCATCAGTGCTGAGGCCAGAGATTGCAGGGTTCGCTGAAGGGCAGCCTGACCAGAATGAATGCCCTCCAGGAATGCATTACCGTGTTGCAACTCCCTTTCTACACCCTGGTTGGCATTCACAATGGTAGACTGCCCAACAGCGAGTGACCTGAGGAGGTCAATGGCCTCCTCACTGAGGGCAGCAGGGGTGACTGGGGCAGGGCCTGTGGTGCCTGGGGTGAAGGTGATGCCCACCCTCCTGGGTGAGCGGGTACGGGGCGAAGGCTGAGGGGCTGCTTGGAGGGCGGTGCTGGTAGGGGAGATGGCGGCTGTACCTGTAGAAGTGAGGGGCACAGATGGTGCCGCCACCACAAGGGAGCTCCCATCGTCGGACGAGTCCGTGCCGCAGGTTGCTGATCCGGTGGCCGACGTGAAGCTCCCCTCGCCCTCCGTCCCACTGGTGCATTCAGAGTCCGTGGTGTGGCCCTCCCTGGCCATGTGGGATGCAGCTCCTTCGTGTTCTGGTGCCACTATACCTCCGCCTGATGATGCTAATGCACACAAGAACAGGGAGACCACAAAAAGGGGGGGGAAGACAGAAGAAAGACAGCTTGAGTACATGGCATACCGCGACCGTTGGTGGACAATACAGACACAGCAGCCCCCTGCACTACGCCGTGCTCCTGGCCTCTACAGATGCAATTTCTGGGATCTGGCCTACATGTCTATGGTGGACATCTGCACACATGGATGCCACAGGGGCATCTATACCTGTACTTGCAACTCTACTGAGGTGGGGTAGGGTGCCACATAGCCTGAATTACGGAGGTGGCTAGTCTACCTATTTCTGCCTGGCATAGGTACACCCACAGGCCTCCTCCCCCACCCAGACCCCTCCACTGTACGCAAAGTCAGCAGAATGAGAGTGCACTCACCCCCTTGTGTCTGCTGTGATGCCCTCAAGCGCCCATCCAACTCAGGGTAGGCCACCGCCAGGATCCTGAACATCAGGGGGGTCATGGGGCGACGGGCACCTCTCCCACGTTGAGAGGCCATCCCCAGCTGAGCCTCTGCCATCTTCTTGCTCCAGTGGCGAATGTCCTCCCATCGTTTACGGCAGTGGGAGCCCCGTCTCTGGTGGACACCCAGGGTCCGGACGTCCTTGGCGATGGCACGCCAAATGTCCTTCTTCTGGTGGGCGCTGACCTACATGACATGCATAAGGGAAGAAGAGAAGTCATTAATAACCGCTCCGTCAATGTGCGTGGCCCCCCTCCCTACTCTATCCATGTGGCACATACATTAACATGCATTAATGTTGCTTGAACTCTGCCCCCTTCCCTCTTCCAACCAGCCCTCTCCACCCAGGCCTAACCCATACAACGTGCTCCCTGTGTACTAACCTGTTGGTCTGGAGGACTGCAGAGTAGCGTGTACTGGGGAAGACCCCGTCTACCAGTTTCTCCAACTCCTGAGCAGTGAAGGCAGGGGCCCTTTCCCCAGACGCAGCAGCCATCGTCGCTTCCAGACCGAGGTCACAGCAGCACTTGCAGTATAGGTCCTCTCCTGTCAAAGGTCAGGTATCTAGTGATTCTTTTACTTCTGCGTCACACATAGCTAGGCCTACACTCAACACACATACAGGAAGGGTTTTGTGTTTGATGTCGTGTTCTGTGTAACTGTGGGTACATACCTGGAAAAAAGTTGACTCGATCATCGCTGTTGTCCTTCCTAGGTGCCGTCAGCTGAGACATTTGAGACGATGGCGGAATCCTTCGGTGTACCGACCGCTGGTGGACCTGTTGACAATGGAAGAGCGACATGTAATTGTCACCTACCGGTTTGACCGTGCCACAATCCAGGAACTATGTACCCAGTTGGAGCCAGACCTGATGTCACCAATCCGCTATCCGCCATCCCACAGGAATCCCCCCTGACGTGCAGGTGCTGTCAGTGCTCCATTTCCTTGCAAGTGGGTCTTTTCAGACAACAGTGGCCATGGCATCAGGGATGTCCCGGCCTATGTTTTCCAACGTGCTGTCCAGAGTGTTGTCTGCCCTGCTGAAACAGGTAAGGAGATACATCATATTCCCTGAGGTTGATGATTTGGCAACAGTGAAAGGTGACTTCTATGCCCTTGGACATATCCCCAACGTCATAATAACGGTGCTACTGATGGGACCCATGTAGCTCTGGTCCCCCCCCCACAGAAGTGAACAGGTGTACAGGAACCGGAAGAGTTATCATTCCATGAATGTACACAATGTGTGTTTGGCAGACCAGTACATTTCGCAGGTAAATGCAATGTTCCCTGGCTCAGTGCATAATGCCTACATCCTGCGGAATAGCAGCATCCGTGATATGATGGGTGAACTCCAGAGGCACCGTGTGTGGCTATTAGGGGACTCTGGTTACCCCCAACCTTTCCTGGCAATTGACCCCAGTGAGGAATCCCAGGACCAGGGCAGAGGGACGCTACAATGAGGCCCATGGGCGGACTAGGAGGGTGATCGAGCGGACCTTCGGCCTCCTGAAGACCAGGTTCAGGTGCCTCCATATGACAGGTGGTTACCTATTCTACTCACCGAAGAAGGTGTGCCAGATCATCATCGCCTGCTCGATGCTTCACAATCTTGCATTGCGACACCAGGTGCCTTTTCTGCAGGAGGATGGTCCAGATGACGGTGTTGTGGCAGCTGTGGAGCCTTTGGAGCCTGTGGACAGTGATGAGGAGGAAGCTGAGGAAGAAGACAATGACAACAGGGAGTCAGTCATACAGCAATATTTCCAGTGACAAACAGGTGAGAACATTTTCATTTGTTACATTACATTCACTGTCACACGTCTTACTCTATCCTGTGTGTAATTTACTGGGATTATTTGGTAACTGAGTTGATCCTTTCCATTACGGTTTCACAGGTGTGGTTACCAACGTGTGTCATCTGCAAGCATCCTTCAAGGACTTGTGATGTGTGACATTGGTATGTTGCCTTAACAACTATAAACGCTTTTTGACACTGTCATTGATAATACATTTTACCAAAACATAGACTGTCTCCAGAAAGTTTTGTGGTTCAAGGGTGTTTATTTAAATTCTCAATATTGGAGGGGGGTTGCAAAATGGTGAGGGGTGATGGTGGAGGAATGTCCATGGCAGAGTCCAGTCTATTATGTCTCACAGGTGCACTGCCCATCTGGGCATAGGAAGTGGAGCAGGGGCAGTTAAAGTATGGACAGGGTAACAAAGTGGGACGGTGGGGGGACAATCAGGGTGGTCTCATATCCTGGCGGGGGTCTTGCCATCTTGCTCTGTCCTGTTCCTGGATCTCAGGGACCGCTTGCGTGGTGGTTGTCCGTCTGCAGGGAGTGGGGTGCTGGTGTGGTGGTACTGTGGCAGGGCGTCCTCTCCACTAGCGCCGGCGGAGGTGGTGGGCAGTTCATTGTCCTGGCTAGTGTCAGGGGCCCCTTGGAGTACCACGGTGTCCCTCAAGGTCTGCTGTATGTCCTTCAGCACCCCTACGATGGTGCCCAGGGCGGAGCTGATGGTCCTGAGCTCCTCTCTGATTCCGAAATACTGTTCGTCCTGCAGGTGCTTGGTCTCCTGAAACTTGACCAGGACCGTAGCCATCGTCTCCTGGGAGTGGTGGTATGCTCCCATGATGGAGGAGAGGGCCTTGTGGGGGGTGGGTTCCCTTGGCCTGTTCGCCCCCTGTCGCACAGCAGCCCTCCCAGTTCCCCTGTGTTCCTGTGCCTCCGTCCCCTGGACCGTGTGCCCACTACCACTGCCCCCAGGTCCCTGTTGTTGTTGGGGTGGTGGGTTATCCTGGGTTCCCTGTAGTGGTGGACATACCGCTGATTGACCTGTCCTGGGTACGGAGGTTTGGGCCTGCTGGGTGGGTGCTGTGCTGGTGTTACCAGAGGGTGGAAGGTCAGTGTTGGGCTGTGCCTGTGCAAGGGGAACCGACTGTCCCAAGGCCCACGATGGTCGGGGCTGGTCATCAGGATCCAGTAGGGCAGAGCTGCTATCATCACTGTGGGCCTCTTCTGTGGGTGGAGTGGAGATGTCTGGACCCTCCCGTGTGGTGACGGTCCTTCGTGATCCTGCAGGGGCATAAATGCATGATTATTGCATGTGTATGTGTCATGGTGTACAATGGGTGGGTGTTTGTGTACCCCAGTGCTAGCATTCCTGTGTGGGGGCTTGTGTGATGATGATTAGGGGGTTGTATGGGTATGTGCAGTGGGCATGCTTAGGTGAGTGGTGCCATGCTTAGTTGTGTCATGCAGGGCTTGGTGTTGGGATGCATGGTTTGTGTTATGAGTACATTAGTGAGGAGTTGGAGTGATAGGGGAGGGGATGAGGGTGGGGGTGTGGGATGGCATGCAGGTAGGGTGGGGAATACGAAAGTTAAGATTTGACTTACAATGTGTCCATTCCTCCACCGACTCCTCCGAGGCCCTCTGGATGCATGATGGTCAAGACTTGCTCCTCCCATGTTGTTAGTTGTGGGGGAGGAGGTGGGGGTCCGCCGCCAGTCCGCTGTACCGCGATGTTGTGCCTGGAGACCGCTGAATGCACCTTCCCCCATAGGTCGTTCCACCTCTTCCTGATGTCCTCCCGATTTCTGGGGTGTTGTCCCACAGCGTTGACCCTGTCGACTATTCTGCGCCATAGCTCCATCTTCCTGGCTATAGAGGTGTGCTGCACCTGTGAGCCAAATAGCTGTGGCTCTACCCGTAGGATTTTCTCCACCATGACCCTAAGCTCCTCTTCGGAAAAGCGGGGGTGTCTTTGGCGTGCCATGGGGTGGTGTGTGTGATGTGTGAGATGGTGTGTGTGTGGATGAGTCTAGTGATGCGTAGCGGTGTGTGGTAGTTTGTGCGTGGATGTTGTGTGGCTGATGGTGTAGTGTGCCTCTGTGTGGTGGGATTGTCTAATCAGTGCTGTCTCTCTGGCCTTCTTTCAGAAATATTGTTGTTGTAGGGGTTTGTGGGTGATGTGGGTGTGTGTTTTATATTGTATTGGGTGTGTGGGTGTGGTGTTTGTATGTGTATCAGGTGTGTGTATTTTGAATTGTCCAATGTGGCGGTGTTTTGGAGCTGTCTGTGTATTTTGAGCGCGGCGGTGTGTACCGCCAATGGAATAGCGCTGTTGAAAGACCGCCGCGTGGATTCATGGGTCGTAATAGCATGGGCGTGTTTCTGTTGGCGTGGAGGTGGCGGTTTTGTTTTCGCCATTTTATCACTGGCCTTTGGTAGGGGTGACTGGGGCAGGGCCTGTGGTGCCTGGGGTGAAGGTGATGCCCACCCTCCTGGGTGAGCGGGTACGGGGCGAACGCTGAGGGGCTGCTTGGAGGGCAGTGCTGGTAGGGGAGATGGCGGCTGTACCTGTAGAAGTGAGGGGCACAGATGGTGCCGCCACCACAAGGGAGCTCCCATCGTCGGACGAGTCCGTGTCGCAGGTTGCTGATCCGGTGGCCGACGTGAAGCTCCCCTCGCCCTCCGTCCCACTGGTGCATTCAGAGTCCGTGGTGTGGCCCTCCCTGGCCATGTGGGATGCAGCTCCTTCGTGTTCTGGTGCCACTATACCTCCGCCTGATGATGCTAATGCACACAAGAACAGGGAGACCACAAAAAGGGGGGGGAAGACAGAAGAAAGACAGCTTGAGTACATGGCATACCGCGACCGTTGGTGGACAATACAGACACAGCAGCCCCCTGCACTACGCCGTGCTCCTGGCCTCTACAGATGCAATTTCTGGGATCTGGCCTACATGTCTATGGTGGACATCTGCACACATGGATGCCACAGGGGCATCTATACCTGTACTTGCAACTCTACTGAGGTGGGGTAGGGTGCCACATAGCCTGAATTACGGAGGTGGCTAGTCTACCTATTTCTGCCTGGCATAGGTACACCCACAGGCCTCCTCCCCCACCCAGACCCCTCCACTGCACGCAAAGTCAGCAGAATGAGAGTGCACTCACCCCCTTGTGTCTGCTGTGATGCCCTCAAGCGCCCATCCAACTCAGGGTAGGCCACCGCCAGGATCCTGAACATCAGGGGTGTCATGGGGCGACGGGCACCTCTCCCACGTTGAGAGGCCATCCCCAGCTGAGCCTCCGCCATCTTCTTGCTCCAGCGGCGAATGTCCTCCCATCGTTTACGGCAGTGGGTGCCCCGTCTCTGGTGCACCCCCAGGGTCCGGACGTCCTTGGCGATGGCACGCCAAATGTCCTTCTTCTGGTGGGCGCTGACCTACATGACATGCATAAGGGAAGAAGAGAAATCATTAATAACCGCTCCGTCAATGTGCGTGGCCCCCCTCCCTACTCTATCCATGTGGCACATACATTAACATGCATTAATGTTGCTTGAACTCTGCCCCCTTCCCTCTTCCAACCAGCCCTCTCCACCCAGGCCTAACCCATACAACGTGCTCCCTGTGTACTAACCTGTTGGTCTGGAGGACTGCAGAGTAGCGTGTACTGGGGAAGACCCCGTCTACCAGTTTCTCCAACTCCTGAGCAGTGAAGGCAGGGGCCCTTTCCCCAGACGCAGCAGCCATCGTCGCTTCCAGACCGAGGTCACAGCAGCACTTGCAGTATAGGTCCTCTCCTGTCAAAGGTCAGGTATCTAGTGATTCTTTTACTTCTGCGTCACACATAGCTAGGCCTACACTCAACACACATACAGGAAGGGTTTTGTGTTTGGTGTCGTGTTCTGTGTAACTGTGGGTACATACCTGGAAAAAAGTTGACTCGATCATCGCTGTTGTCCTTCCTAGGTGCCGTCAGCTGGGACATTTGAGACGATGGCGGAATCCTCCGGTGTACCGACCGCTGGTGGACCTGTTGACAATTGAAGAGCGACATGTAATTGTCACCTACCGGTTTGACCGTGCCACAATCCAGGAACTATGTACCCAGTTGGAGCCAGACCTGATGTCACCAATCCGCTATCTGCCATCCCACAGGAATCCCCCCTGACGTGCAGGTGCTGTTAGTGCTCCATTTCCTTGCAAGTGGGTCTTTTCAGACAACAGTGGCCATGGCATCAGGGATGTCCCGGCCTATGTTTTCCAACGTGCTGTCCAGAGTGTTGTCTGCCCTGCTGAAACAGGTAAGGAGATACATCATATTCCCTGAGGTTGATGATTTGGCAACAGTGAAAGGTGACTTCTATGCCCTTGGACATATCCCCAACGTCATAATAACGGTGCTATTGATGGGACCCATGTAGCTCTGGTCCCCCCCCCACAGAAGTGAACAGGTGTACAGGAACCGGAAGAGTTATCATTCCATGAATGTACACAATGTGTGTTTGGCAGACCAGTACATTTCGCAGGTAAATGCAATGTTCCCTGGCTCAGTGCATAATGCCTACATCCTGCGGAATAGCAGCATCCGTGATATGATGGGTGAACTCCAGAGGCACCGTGTGTGGCTATTAGGGGACTCTGGTTACCCCCAACCTTTCCTGGCAATTGACACCAGTGAGGAATCCCAGGACCAGGGCAGAGGGACGCTACAATGAGGCCCATGGGCGGACTAGGAGGGTGATCGAGCGGACCTTCGGCCTCCTGAAGACCAGGTTCAGGTGCCTCCATATGACAGGTGGTTACCTATTCTACTCACCGAAGAAGGTGTGCCAGATCATCATCGCCTGCTCGATGCTTCACAATCTTGCATTGCGACACCAGGTGCCTTTTCTGCAGGAGGATGGTCCAGATGACGGTGTTGTGGCAGCTGTGGAGCCTGTGGAGCCTGTGGACAGTGATGAGGAGGAAGCTGAGGAAGAAGACAATGACAACAGGGAGTCAGTCATACAGCAATATTTCCAGTGACAAACAGGTGAGAACATTTTCATTTGTTACATTACATTCACTGTCACACGTCTTACTCTATCCTGTGTGTAATTTACTGGGATTATTTGGTAACTGAGTTGATCCTTTCCATTACGGTTTCACAGGTGTGGTTACCAACGTGTGTCATCTGCAAGCATCCTTCAAGGACTTGTGATGTGTGACATTGGTATGTTGCCTTAACAACTATAAACGCTTTTTGACACTGTCATTGATAATACATTTTACCAAAACATAGACTGACTCCAGAAAGTTTTGTGGTTCAAGGGTGTTTATTTAAATGCTCAATATTGGAGGGGGGTTGCAAAATGGTGAGGGGTGATGGTGGAGGAATGTCCATGGCAGAGTCCAGTCTATTATGTCTCACAGGTGCACTGCCCATCTGGGCATAGGAAGTGGAGCAGGGGCAGTTAAAGTATGGACAGGGTAACAAAGTGGGACGGTGGGGGGACAATCAGGGTGGTCTAATTTCCTGGCGGGGGTCTTGCCATCTTGCTCTGTCCTGTTCCTGGATCTCAGGGACCGCTTGCGTGGTGGTTGTCCGTCTGCAGGGAGTGGGGTGCTGGTGTGGTGGTACTGTGGCAGGGCGTCCTCTCCACTAGCGCCGGCGGAGGTGGTGGGCAGTTCATCGTCCTGGCTAGTGTCAGGGGCCCCTTGGAGTACCACGGTGTCCCTCAAGGTCTGCTGTATGTCCTTCAGCACCCCTACGATGGTGCCCAGGGCGGAGCTGATGGTCCTGAGCTCCTCTCTGATTCCGAAATACTGTTCGTCCTGCAGGTGCTGGGTCTCCTGAAACTTGACCAGGACCGTAGCCATCGTCTCCTGGGAGTGGTGGTATGCTCCCATGATGGAGGAGAGGGCCTTGTGGAGGGTGGGTTCCCTTGGCCTGTTCGCCCCCTGTCGCACAGCAGCCCTCCCAGTTCCCCTGTGTTCCTGTGCCTCCGTCCCCTGGACCGTGTGCCCACTACCACTGCCCCCAGGTCCCTGTTGTTGTTGGGGTGGTGGGTTATCCTGGGTTCCCTGTAGTGGTGGACATACCGCTGATTGACCTGTCCTGGGTACGGAGGTTTGGGCCTGCTGGGTGGGTGCTGTGCTGGTGTTACCAGAGGGTGGAAGGTCAGTGTTGGGCTGTGCCTGTGCAAGGGGAACCGACTGTCCCAAGGCCCACGATGGTCGGGGCTGGTCATCAGGATCCAGTAGGGCAGAGCTGCTATCATCACTGTGGGCCTCTTCTGTGGGTGGAGTGGAGATGTCTGGACCCTCCGGTGTGGTGACGGTCCTTCGTGATCCTGCAGGGGCATAAATGCATGATTATTGTATGTGTGTGTGTCATGGTGTACAATGGGTGGGTGTTTGTGTACCCCAGTGCTAGCATTCCTGTGTGGGGGCTTGTGTGATGATGATTAGGGGGTTGTATGGGTATGTGCAGTGGGCATGCTTTGGTGAGTGGTGCCATGCTTAGTTGTGTCATGCAGGGCTTGGTGTTGGGATGCGTGGTTTGTGTTATGAGTACATTAGTGAGGAGTTGGAGTGATAGGGGAGGGGATGAGGGTGGGGGTGTGGGATGGCATGCAGGTAGGGTGGGGAATATGAAAGTTAAGATTTGACTTACAATGTGTCCATTCCTCCACCGACTCCTCCGAGGCCCTCTGGATGCATGATGGTCAAGACTTGCTCCTCCCATGTTGTTAGTTGTGGGGGAGGAGGTGGGGGTCCGCCGCCAGTCCGCTGTACCGCGATGTTGTGCCTGGAGACCGCTGAATGCACCTTCCCCCATAGGTCGTTCCACCTCTTCCTGATGTCCTCCCGATTTCTGGGGTGTTGTCCCACAGCGTTGACCCTGTCGACTATTCTGCGCCATAGCTCCATCTTCCTGGCTATAGAGGTGTGCTGCACCTGTGAGCCAAATAGCTGTGGCTCTACCCGTAGGATTTCCTCCACCATTACCCTAATCTCCTCTTCGGAAAAGCGGGGGTGTCTTTGGCGTGCCATGGGGTGGTGTGTGTGATGTGTGAGATGGTGTGTGTGTGGATGAGTATAGTGATGCGTAGTGGTGTGTGGTAGTTTGTGCGTGGATGTTGTGTGGCTGATGGTGTAGTGTGCCTCTGTGTGGTGGGATTGTCTAATCAGTGCTGTCTCTCTGGCCTTCTTTCAGAAATATTGTTGTTGTAGGGGTTTGTGGGTGATGTGGGTGTGTGTTTTATATTGTATTGGGTGTGTGGGTGTGGTGTTTGTATGTGTATCAGGTGTGTGTATTTTGAATTGTCCAATGTGGCGGTGTTTTGGAGCTGTCTGTGTATTTTGAGCGCGGCGGTGTGTACCGCCAATGGAATACCGCTGTTGAAAGACCGCCGCGTGGATTCATGGGTCGTAATAGCATGGGCGTGTTTCTGTTGGCGTGGAGGTGGCGGTTTTGTTTTCGTCATTTTATCACTGGCCTTTGGTGTGGCGGTCTTGTGTGGGTGACTGAATTTCGACGGATTTCAAGATGTGGGTCATTATAGCTGTGGTGGAATTCCGCGGCCGCGGCGGTGTATTGGCGGTCTTCTGCACGGCGGTAAGCGGCTTTTACCACCAATGTTGTAATGACCCCCAATGTATTGAAACCACAATTGTATTTACACCCACGTATCCATACAGTCAACATCTACCTTTGTCTTGTGCACAAAGTCAGATTTTCATAACAACAGCAAATTGATCAGCAAGCAGGCTGAAACAGACTCAACTGCAAGCAGACAACACACGTTACTCAGGAACAACATAAAGGTAGAAAAGGAATTGCAGGACAAATGTGTACCCAACAAAACAACTGTTTGGGTTTACTAACAAGCAATGGCTAAATGTCCAAGGCCATTGGCCAGTCCATTAGTCTTTCATTGCACACTACTGTGCCAGCACTTGACTCATAGTACTTCCAGGGAAATTCCACAGGAAGGGGCATCAAGTGGACAGGCAGGCAACTCAGGGATCATTCTGGGGGGGCAGATTTGGGGTGGGAAGGTTTGGGTTTGGGAGGGGGGACTGTTTCTTTGGAGGGGTGGGCTTTTTAGGGGGATGGGTATGGGTGCTTGCAGGGGGCAGGTGTGATGGGGAGGACTTTGATGTGGAAGGGATGGGTTGGGTTGTGGTTGGGGCCAACTTGGGTTTGGGAGGGGGTTTGGAGGTAACAGGGGAAAGGGCAAGGTCAAAAGGAAAATTCACCTTTGGAACACAGCGACGGTCATCAGAAGAGGTTGTGGATTTGGAGGTTGAGGGAGTGGTTTCCTGGTGTGTTGGTGTAGTCTTGGGTGTGTGCATGTGTGAGGTATGCTTCTGTTTGGGTGGTATCTGTTGCATGTGTGAGTGTGTGTGTTTGTGTGTTTTGGGGCTAGGAGGTGGAGGTGCTGGGTGATGTGGGACTGGTGGATGTGTGTGTGTCTGTTGGATTGGTGTCTGTGGGTATGCTTGTAGTGGTGGATGTGTGTGTGTGTCTGTTACAGTGGTGTCTGCAGCCATGGTGGATGTGATGGATGTCTGTGTGTCTGTTGGTATGCTGCCAGTGGGTATGAAGGTATGCTGGATGTCTGTGTGTCTGTTGGGGTGGCGTCTGCAGGTATTGTAGGTGTGGTGTGCATGTCACTGCCTGTTGTGGTGATACCTGTGGGCATGCTGGATGTGGTGTGTGGGCTGGTGGGGGTGCTGTAGTGTCTGGGGAAGTGGTGGCTGATGTTTTGTGTGTGGGTGTCTATTAAGTGCTTGAGTACTGGTGTGTTTTGTGGTGCTTGTGTTTATGGGTGCTGCTTTTGTGTGTTGAATTGGGTGTGTGTGGATCTGTCTGTGGGAAAGGTAGGTGAATAGGGGATTTTGATCAGGAAGAGGGAGGTGGGGGGGACAGAAGGTGGGGGTGATTGGCTGCCGTCAGTGAGGAGGCCAGAGCCTGAAAAAATCTTTGTAGGCCATAAATGGCTCTATGAATGCCTACAAGGAAAGCATTGGTCTGCTGAAAGTGGCAGGCCAATCCCTGTATGGCATTCACAATGGCAGTCTGAACCACAGAAATACTCCTCAGGAGGTCAATAGCCTTCTCATTCAGGGCAGCAAGGGAAAACATGGGCTGGGAGGAGGTGCATGTGGCAGAGGAGGTGCCCACGCTCTTGGGTGAGCAGGCACGGCCAGCTGGGTGAGGAGAAACGGGGAGGGTGGTGATAGAACAGGGAGTTGTGGACAAGGATGGCACTGGAGTATGTCCCGATAGATCTGCCACCACTAAGGAGTGGCCTCTGGAGGAAGAATCCAATGATGAGGATGTAGATCCCATTTCCTCCGTGGCACTCCCCTCACTCTCTGGGCAGCTGGATCCCTCTGTGTCAGTGGTGTCTTGACCCAAGGTCTCGTGGCCAGATGCTTCCCCACTCAGCTGTGCCCTGCCTCTTCCCTGAACTAATACTGCAAATGCAAAGCGAAATAGGGTAATCACATGTCCATGATCACACTTGAATAACAGCTGTGATTAGCAAACATTGCCAAGGTGTCAAGTTGGTCCCAGCAACAAACTACACCTAAGTGGCCCATACATGTACCATACCACATGCATGCCATCTGAACTGTCAACAGTTGCCCATAGGAAAATCAGGATCTCAGACAACTACAATTGCATGGCTAAAGATGTTCAATCACAGTAACCACTGAACAAGTAGGAGACCACATCACCTTCAAGGCTTTGCCTCATGGAGCATACATCACTTCCCTGTTGTCATACCATAGTAGGCCAATGCCAAGTACATTCCCACAGATCCCATACAAGGTCATGCAGAAATACATTTGTCACATACACAATAACACAAGAATAATAAATTATGCTCCCAGAACATGTCATGTTGTTGACAACAGTGCAATAATGTGGAGAAGGCAACATTGAAATACTCATGTCACACTGCAAACATAACAACAGTAAACACTTCACCAAGTGAAATTTGTCACACTGAAGTCAGAGAGGTAGTACCAATGTTACTCGGATATGCCACACACATGGCATAGAAAGGTACACTGTATACCTCACGTGTAAAATATCAGGGAACTATGTCCATAAATTCCACATCACAATGAACCAGGAATTAGGAAAATCACCACTAATGTCTGGCACCCCTGACAATGACATACACTGATCGCATCAGTAGACACCATTAGTCTGTTGGATATTAGAGAGTCCTTGAGATTTGCAAGTACTTGTAGAAGGCCCTCAATATGTTGCCCAATGGTAAGTTACATCACTGTCTCCATTTTGGTGGTACACACCCAGATTTCTGTGGATGAATGATTGTACCCAATACATGTGATTTCAACATAACTGTAAGACACTTAGGGGGTCATTCCGACCCGGGGACCGCGGAAGCACCACCAACAGGCTGGCGGTGCTTCCTGGGCCATTCTGACCGCAGCGGTAAAGCCGCGGTCAGAAAAGGGCAACCGGCGGTTTCCCACCGGTTTACCCTTGGCCCAAGGAATCCGCCATGGCGGCGCTGCTTGCAGCACCGCCATGGGGATTCCGACCCCCTTCCCGCCATCCTGCTCCTGGCGGTAAATACCGCCAGGAACAGGATGGCGGGAACGGGTGTTGTGGGGCCCCTGGGGGCCCATGCCACTGGCATGGGCAGTGCAGGGGCCCCCTCACAGGGCCCCATAATGATTTTCAGTGTCTGAAAGCAGACACTGAAAATCGCGACGGGTGCCACTGCACCCGTCGCACCCCTTCAACTCCGCCGGCTCCATTCGGAACCGGCTTCATTGTTGAAGGGGCTTTCCCGCTGGGCCGGCGGGCGACCTTCTGAAGTCAGAATGACCGCCCCAGTCATTTGACCGCGGTACGGTCTTTTGGCGGTTCCCGCCAGGCGGGCGGCTTCCGCCGCCCGCCGGGGTCGGAATGACCCCCTTAGTGATACATGCCAGCAGTCAGGTCATAAACCTTCCCCTTTACACATGTGCAGTGCACTTTCCCACATGATGTAACATCATTGGCATGAAAATGCACAATGTGGCTACAAAATCTAGCCATACACGTCTTGTCCCTCATTGCTACTTCAGTTGTACATGCCAAATGACATGCTATGATATGTGAGGGTATGTGTTAGCCAATAATCAATGGTGACACACTCCTGTATCTGGCACTACATGAAATGTAGCCCCATTGTAAATATCCTATTACACACACAGGTTGGCATGCACATATATTTGAGGGTGCACAGAAATTATCCCATTAACACAGGTAGACCATGCAGGAAATAGCAGCTTACAAATGTTTTCCAAAAGAGAAAGGGACACATACTGGATTGTGGGCACAAGGAATGGTGGCAACAGTGATTGCAAATAAATCATGTCAATGGACATTCCCCATTTACCAATGGAAAGTAGTGAACTGTAGCTGCACCCCCAAAATTTGGATGCTCTGTGACATGCATGATGACCATCTTCACATTACAGACAGCAGTGAGGCACCAGCACCCATCAGACGCTGAGGAGAAGACGCCTCTGGGGTGCAGATGCCAACAGACGTATTTCACCTGACACATGGATAATGAGAGTGATCCATCACTATCTCTCTTTTGGCCTGTAACACCTAGGACTAGTGGTCTGTTGCATAGCATTAACACCCACTACAACAACAAACAGTACTTGATTGATCATTGTACACAGCCATATGTTGTCCTTGGAGACCACATTGTTTGTGGATTGTACATAGTTGTGTCCTTGGTCCCTGAGTCAATAGGCAAGGCATATTGGTATGCACCACATGACATGTCTACACAAACAATCACTCATCTACTGTGTTAGACATGGCTCATCCCTAATCATCAGGGGGAGATGTCCGAACCTAACACATTAACTTGGCAATGTGACACGAAAAAATATACCCTGTACTCACCCCTTGTGGCTGCTGTGCTGTGCGCAAACACTCATCAAGGTCTGGGTAGGCCACCACCAGAAACCTGGTCAGTAGGGGGTCATGGTACAACTTAGGCCCCGTCCACACTGGGAGGTCAGCCCCAGCAGGACCTCTGTGATCTTCCGGGCCCAGCATCTCAGGTTCTCCCACCACTCCCAACAGTGGGCACTCTGCCGGCTGTGGACCTCCCAGTGTCTGCACCTTCTGGGCGTTGGCTCTCCATAGCTCCTTCTTCTAATGGGTGATGACCTGCATGGATGCAAAAAACAAATTAATCAGAAGTTATTACAACGATGGATGAGTCACATGCATGTCAGAAACACCATGATAGG